>NC_092026.1:17277690-17584690 GCF_042242105.1 Pempheris klunzingeri | reverse complement strand
CTGACTTGGTCTGATATTACATATATATTTAAATCCATCTTTATTGATGTTGTCTGAAGCTGCCAAAGGCTCCATAAAATGTCCTCACATCTTCCTGCAGTGAGTGTCACAGCAGGTTAACAAGTGAAATGTGAAAACTGATGCACAACACAAGAGGGCACCATCATCCTGCTGACAAGGGAGGCTGTGAAGATTAAAGCTCCTCAACTCGCTCTGTTTGCAGATTCAGAGAAGATTGTGTTTTTAGGCCGATAAGATAAAACTCATAGAACAAATACAATGTGTAATATATCATGATTAGTGGTGTGAAACTGCTGTAAGTCATCAAGAAGTCCTCTTCCAAAAAAAAATAAAGTTAGTTATATTAAGTAAAAGTTTTGTTTTTCTTGTTTTTTGAAAAGAGAAGAACAGTCTTATTCTAGTCACCCAGACAGATTCACTGTATTGTTTCAGGTCCTGAGTACACAGAGTCTGACTGGACGTTGTTACTGGGAGGTGGAGTGGAGCGGGGCAGGAGTTTATGTCGCAGTTGCATACAAAGATATCAGTAGAGCAGGGAGCCTGAATCAATATAGATTTGGACTCAATGACAAATCATGGGCATTAGATTGTTACACAAAAAGTTATTACTTTTGGTACAACAGTGTTCAGACTCCTGTCTCAGGTCCTCGGTCCTCCAGAGTGGGAGTGTACCTGGACCACGGAGCAGGTATTCTGTCCTTCTACAGCGTCTCTAACACCATGACTCTCCTCCACAGAGTCCAGACCACATTCACTCAGCCACTCCACGCTGGACTTTTAGTTTATGGAGCTGCTGCTGAGTTCTGTAAACTCAAATAGACAGCAGTTATTGAAGGGAAGTTAGGTTAAAGTCTGTGTTTTAACACTTCAATTAATTTTGTCTTCATGTTTGTTGCTGACAGCTGATTGTTGTGGCTTTTCTTCACTGCACACATATCACATGTCAATCAAACATTATGGGCAGGAGTTTGACGTCTTTTCATTGGGTTAGGGTTCTTCTGTAAATGTTTGAGTGTCTTTAGGCGGCGCTCCTTCCTGCATCTGTTCAGCCGTGGAGGCTCTCGCTGCTCGGGATGACCTCTATTTATCTGAACTCCAAATACCTGATGAATATTTGTTTTCATGTATTTGTATTGTATTTTTTGTCTTCCACTGCATGGGTCTGAGGACAGAAAGAAGCAGACCTTCATTTATCGTCGACATTTAATTGTCACCACAATATGTAAAGAAAGCTGTAATTACATTTACAGAAGTTAAGCTGTACATCAAATCACTCAACAAGAGTCTTTGAATAGATTTTACTGGTGGGACATGTGACCAAACTGTAGGTTTATAGAATTAATTTCTTCTCGTTTTTATTCCAGGGCCTCATACGAACAATTATAACTTTATTCATAAAATATGTTTACAAATCTATTCTTATTCTTGTTTTGTTAGATATAGTATAGTGTTATTTTTGGGATATCATTTTCACCACATTTTTAAGAAGAAATAATAAAGGAAATTTTTATTTTTTTTATTTCTATTTTACAGTCGTTTCATTCATGAAATATGTTTAAATACCTATGCTATTATTATGATGATGATGATTATTGTTATCATCATTATTATGATGATGATTATTAGTAGTAGTAGTATGTTGAATATAGTATGGTGTTAGTTTTCCATATTGTTTTTACCACTACTTTTAAGCAGAGGAAGAATCTTCTAGCAATCTTTTAAGAATGCTATTTCATTTTAAATTTGTTTATTCCTGTTATGTATGGTCATAAAAATGTGTTTAAAAATTCAGTGTCTTGTTACGGTCGTGACGGCCTAAAGACTTCACAGCCCATAATGCCTCGCCTCTTTTTTTCCCGTCTTGTTCCGGTTAGCTTCCTCCATCCTGTCCGAGCAGACGACGGAAACAGATGACTCGTCTGCTGTGCTGAGGTTACAAGCTGCCGACTGAAACCTGATTCAGGTCTGATTCAGAAGATTAAACCCCCCTCGAGGGAGCGAGTTTAAAAGGTAAAAATCGTGATGGAGACTTTTTAAAACCCGCCTTTAGACCATGACTTCAAGCTAACCAGCTAGCTCGCTCGCTAGCTGTCAGACGATGCTGGTAAACAGCTCTGCTTTATTATGACATCCTTGGACGCTGTAAAAAAGCTGCACCGTGACTGTTTATTTCGCTGTAAATCATCTCTTTTTCCTCGTTATTTCTTAGTAGCTGCTCAGATGTGTGCTAAGGAAGCTACAGTGGTGCTTGTTGTTACTCTTGTTGGCCTCCTCGGCGTTTCCTGCTGCAGACTGTTTTTTTTTTGGTTTTGTTTTTTTAAATCGGCAATTTAAAGTTGTCAAATTGATGCAGGGAAACCATCCTCCAGTACAGATCTAATCTCTAACCAGCTCATCTGTTGGATGTGCTGGTTAGAGCCATTTTAACTAGCATGTCATTGGATTTGGACAACATATCAGGCCGTTAGAGCCAGACAATATGCTTTAGCTTAAAATCTGCCAAATGCAAATCACTGGAGGAGACAGTATCATGCCCACCGTAGTGTCCCAGTTCTCTGTCTCAGCCTGATGATCCAGCTCACCCTGTTCTTGATCATTACAATAGCATGTTTTTCATCATGTGTTGGTGCGGGTGAGTCCAAACAGTCTAAAACCCAAAGATATTTCATTTACAGGACACAGAAAAGCAGCAAATCCTCACATTTGAAAAGCCAGAACCAGGAAATATTTGGCATCTTGCTTGGAGAAAAAAAAGAGATATTTAATTAATGAACTTCAATCAACTAATTGATTAATGGATTCATCGTTGTTGCTCTCACCAGTAATGAAAGATTACCACATTACCCTTGTCAGACTTTTATCAGCACTGGTATCGTCACACATGTATCATCAGCTTCATCAGCATCTGACTTCTCGTCAGTACAGTCAACAGAACATAAACACATGGTTAGTAGTTGGTCTTATGCTGAGAAAAACTTAGATTAACAGGAGGCAAACTCATGAATGAATGAATGACATGCAAATGCTGGTACCTTCGTCATTACAGTTCTAACCAACCAGGAACTAGTATCATTTTACATTTGGACCTCAGTATCCATCCCTAATTACATTTTTTATATCCTATTTTTAACAACTTCTTTGTATTTTTGAGTGTTTTGAGTTGAGGACTCATCTAAGGATTATTTTTGCTCCCAGTTAAATCTGCCTATTATTTTCTCAATTAATAATTGTTTGAAACAGAAAAATGTCCATCGCGTTATCCTAGAGCCCAAAGTGACCTCATCAGGTGTCTTGGTTTGTCTGACAACTAATCCAAAATACAAAAATACCTAATTTTATTACGATGTAAAACCAAGAAAAGCTGCAAATTTTCACATTTGAGAACATAGATCAAGTTTTTTTTATCGAAAAGGACTTAAATGTGTAGTTGATTGTCAGACTAGTTGCTGATTAGTTTTCTCTAAGTAAATGATGATTACATGTGCCAAAACACATAACAGGCTGTTTCAGAGGATTCAGTCACACCCAGAATACCAGTGCTCATCTAAATACACTCTCAGAAGAAAAGAAAGGCATCACGTTTGACCCAATTGTGACTTTTTTGTCCATTGTAGGCACATAAAACAAGAAGGAACATATAACATGATATTTTCAGGTCAGTTTTTGTTGCTGTGTTTTTACCTGGAAGGAAGCAAACTAACAGGCCTGTCGATTAACTGACGGCATTGGTTATTCATGTCTTCCTTACCTACAAACAGCAGGCACACACAGTTAGAAACTAGCTGGTGGTGAAAGAGGAGCAGCTAAAACCAGACCAAACCAGAGCTAAAAGGCGAGTAAAAACTGGACTTAAACTCATCATGTGGACACAAATACCACTCCAGATGAATGATTCTGTTCTGTCAGTGAAAGGAGCTACTCTTCTGTTAAGTGGCCAAAAAAAAATCACTCAATACAGCTTTAAGAAGCTTTTTATTTTTCTGAGGAGTGAGCTGGCTGCCCTCTGGTTTTACAATAATATCGACAAATATGCTTTGGTCTTTAATAAGCACAAGCTTTAAAGAGCTTCTTCCGCGTGACTGCATTCATCTGCAGGCTGACGATCACACTGGAGGAACCAGTTTCACAAACATTTCAGTGAATTCCAAAGAATTCTTCTGAGATCTAAACGCACAGAGATTAAAAAGTAGAGATCATCATGATTGAGTTGGCCTGCTGCAGTTTGTTTATTTTCTCCCCTGGCTATCAACAATGAGAGGAAGTAGAGCCCCGCCCTCTGTCCCAGAGGAAGGTGCCGTCACATTTGCCCTCAGGTTGCCCACTTTCTCCTCATTATTAAGGGGCCGAAAAGGACGGGATGGATGACTAGACTGACACAGGCAACAGAGCCCCATCTATATATCAAAACGGCTGATATCGTCTGCTGTTATTATCTTACTGCAGATATACTGGTATTGACGTACATGTTGACCAGTAAGAAACTACCAGTGCTGCACAGAAATGCAGAACATATGTGTGAGGCCATGAAATGATGCCAATCATAGTTTATTACTCAACTTCTCAGTGCCGATCTTGGTCATAATTCCTTCAAATCAAAATATAAGGAATCAGAAACTAGGGATGTTTTATTTTTTTACCCCGGCCTGAGTCCTGTAATACTGGTCATCTGCCAGTCTGATAATGCTATCAGATGCATTTTGTGCATTAAAAAAAACAAAATTCCTATGTAAATAACTATATATAACTACATATATAACTATAAAAGATGAAAATCATGAGCTAACATGGAACCCGTTCATAGTGAGGAGAGAAAAAATGTGCCAAAATCAACCTGCTTGAATGACATGTCACAGTCACAGTATCTTACAGTAAGTGCAACAGTACAAGTAGTTTCACTTCCTTAAGCACCAACAAGAAGTGTTAATAGAGGTCAAAGCTCGTAGCACCCAGACAAGAAAACCACTGTTGTCTGGGTTATGTAACTATAGTCTTACAATGTTCTTGTGACTATTTAAGCAAATAAACATGTTTTTTCCCCAGTTCAGTAGTGTTTTTAGGTTACACACGAGCATGAAAACATCAGTTTTGGACCTCGCTGATGCTTTGGTGTCTGCAGCCAGGTTCAAACTCCAAAGTGCTATACAGAGAGATTAAAATAAGGAATTAGTAGATTAATGGTTACAATAAATAAAAAACCCCAGCAATGATCAAATAAAAACGCAGACATGAATAAGTGAGGATGTAAGTAAATTCATAAAACGGGAGGAAAGAGAAGTGGCTGTTTTCAATGTATGAAACAAGTTTCATGACGACCGTAACGATGAGCTGAAGATAATTCACTGTGGGTTCATTATCATTATACATTATACATAAAAAAAAAAGATAAGTGCAGCTTTAACGTGGCTAAATCTTTCATTCTGAAATCAAATTTTTTCATCCTTTGTTTCAATCTCCCTGCAGATGCAGTGATGAAGTTTACCTCCACAGAGCGAGTCCACATCCACTAAACCGGTCCGGCTTCCTGTTCCAATGACCCGCCTCCTCTGAGTCCACCATCCGTTGACCAGTGGGCGGTGCCAGCCCTGCTCAGTGGGCGTGGCCAGTGATGGACAGCCGATGCAGCAGCAGCGCTGAGTCGCGGCTAACCGGCAGGGGGGTGGGGTCTATCAACACCACGCCCATATCCGCAAGGGTGGAGTCGTATGAAGCCGGGGAGAAGAAGTGCATTTCGGACGTGAGGAGGACCTTCTGCCTCTTCGTCACCTTTGACCTCTTGTTCATCACCTTGCTGTGGATCATAGAGCTCAACGTAAGATTTCTGTTTGTGCTGTGAATGTCTGTCACCTAATAGATGTCTGAATCAGAAGCAAAAGAGTTAAGTTATCATCATCATCATCATCATAAGTTATTACATTCTATTTAACACCTTATCAGAAGGCCTCTCTCATATATAAGTAATATACCCAGAGCTGTACACACAGTAATGGCTTTATGGTCAAATGGTTTTGTTTGAATTGTGTCAAGGCCGAACAGAAACGGGTCTTGCTTGGGAATTGAATCGAGGTCATGAAGCTACTAAACATTATGACCTGAATGAGGAAGTGCGGCACACATGCCCAGAATGGTCCAGTTTCAGCAAAGGGATTCTTGTGCAACACTGACAAACACTTTTTGTTTAACTGTGTTTGGATATTCCATTGAGTCACCATGAACAGTAAATCTGTGAAGCTCGGCTTCGCAACACTTAACATTTCATTCTCTCTACGACTGTAAACTTGTTGAGCTGGAACTGAAACGTGCTCAAGGGTTTTCTCAAGGGACACCTCATGGTGTCTTTACTCATGTCATAAATGTGAGGTACGTAAGTTAGTACAGTGTTAAGCGTCTTTACCTATCAGTGATGTTAGCTAGCTAGCTTGTACTCGCTGCACAGATTCTGAGGTAAATTCTGTAGTTTTGAAGTCAGGAACAGCAACCAGCCCTATTTCAGAGATTGTGGCTAATATTGTACCTTGTTGGACTTTTAACTTAATCAGAATCGGCTGGTCGAACTATTAAAAAATCAGAAACGGCCAAGAAAATTACAATTAGCGGATCTCTAGCTTTGACTGTGGTCAGGCTTTGAGATCAATCAAACAAAGCAGGATCCAGTACCAATCTTTTAAGATATGTCTGATAATATGTTTGAAGTCATCACCTTGGGATCGTGGAAATTCTTACGAGTATTTTCTCACTAATCTCTTACATTTCATTGACTAAACAAACAAATAATCAAAAAAAGCAATCAACAGATTAATCAATATTTCAGTCTGGACAAAAATGGTGGACCCAATAACCAACTGAATAAGATATTTAGAATAGGCATTTGTTAACCTTTCTATGTAATTGAATTCCTCTGTTTGTTGCCACTGTGGAAGCACAGTTACAGAGGACGGTGAGGGTCTACAGCGTGACTTAATAATGTATAGATTAATATAAGATTAATAATTAATCTTTAAAGCAGTGGTCCAGGACAGTAATAGCCCCTGGATAAGAATTAAACTAAAGATAAAGACTCATAATCGGAGCCATTGCTGGGTGGGGCAAATTCCAGAGCCAAGTTTAGTCACCAAACCAGTTATAGCAACAAGTATCGTTTTCTGCCAAACACTTCATTCCTCTCATACTGATAATACCACTGGAGCTGATGAGGCAGCTGAATAAATTAAATCCAGTCAAGTGAGGCAGATGGTTTGCATTTTCAGTCCAAGCTCCTTTTGTATTTACTTTTTCTATCCAAAGTTTCCTGCAGTGTTCTATAGCAGCAGTGAACCCCCTCTCCTGAAGTAAGCTAACAAAATTACAATTCAACACACAACCTCCTAGGAGGAAGAAGCACTGGCTTCATGACATGAATCTTGCTCTTGCTAGAAAGCTGTGAAAGAACAAAGAGCTAAGTTTGCTGCATTCCTTTTAAATGTTATAGCTGGTGTTACTCTTGTCAGTAATCAGTCCTGGGCAAATAAAGGCCCATGTTCCAAATCAGGCCTTCCAACCAAATAATTTGGCCCCCTTCAAATGCCAAATTCTTCCTTTTTGACTGTACGTGGTTTAGTGTAGATAACAATAAAAGTCTCATCCAGCCATTAATGAAGCAGGCCACTGTCTACATATGAACAGTTTTTGTTCATTTTTGGCAAAATGAATATAAACATAAGCTGCTGTAACTCAATTAATGCAAACTTGTTGATGGGAATTATGACATCTGCCCTGATAGATGTTAATCTATGAGGGTTTATACTGAGTTAAGAGAGATAAACATACAATACATTGACAAGCTGTGCGGTTCCACAGCACCTGTAAACACACCCCTCCACCCGTTGGTTGAAACTTAATGCTAATTGTGCTGGTGGATGAATCGCAATTCATTGTCCATGTGAAAGACATAGAAGAATATTCATTTAGCACAAGTCATATCGTCATGGCAATATTGAACAATGTAAATTTTCCTCATATTGTACCTGCCTAATTTTCTGTTACTCACCCAGCCGTTACCCCCTGTTTTCAGTCTTTGTGCTAAACTAAGCTAAGCTAAGCTAAGCTAATGGCTGCCAGCTTCAGACATGAGCGGTCATCTCACACAGTGAATTTAGCATATTTCACAAAATGGCTGACTATTGTTGTTTTTTTTTTTAGATTAACCCATAACATAAACAGATGTTTGAGATACGATCCCTTAAATCTGGTTATTGTGACCAAGATATGTTGAAAAAGCTGAAAAATCTGTGCTTTCTGATGAACAACCTGTGTAATGGAGACCTTCTTTATGAAGAAACTTATAAATATGTAATGCAACTTATCAACCAACATATAGGCTAATATTGGTATATCTATGCTAAGCTAATATCAGTTAGTGTTTATGTAGAATGTAAGTAGTAATGAGCCCAGTACAGAGCCTTGGGGTACCCCCCTATTCATCCCAATGGAAGTTTTTAAGATCTAAGATCACACTGGGTGGCAGCGGAAGAGGACATCTCGACCAATTATTCCAATCAGCGACACTAAAGGGGGTCAAATTAGACATAAACTGACTTACTGACAAGATGGCATCTTCTGACAATGACGTGTTAAAAGTCACTGAACTTTTCATTATGCCCCATTCTATTGTAAATGTTGTCAGTGAAGATTACACGGCTGTATCCTTAGTTTTATGCTCCTCATTCAGTAGACAGGGGGCGTCCACATACTTCTGGAGTGTCTTTTCATAAGTAGTTTATGTTTTTTGGCAGGTGAATGGTGGCATTCAGAAGCAGCTGGAAAAAGAAGTCCTGCAATACGACTACCACGCCTCCTTCTTTGACATCTTTGTAAGTTCTTAATTTTTTTTTCCACAGTGCATGTACAGAAAGTCCATATTTATTCCTAATTCTAATCTTTCTTCCTAAATGTTTCCATCATCCTGTGTTCTGTTCCTCGCTTCTTCCTTCCACCTTTCCTCTGTCAGCTCCTGGCTGTTTTCAGGTTTGCCACCCTCATCCTGGCCTACGCCGTCTGCAAGCTTCGTCACTGGTGGGCCATCGCAGTAAGTTTTTTTTTTTTTTGAAGACTGAAATATGACAGTATTCCTTTTTTTGTAACAGCAGATAGTGTATTAGTGTTTGTATTAGTATAATGTAGATCTGCCTCAGGTGAGAATAATATTCATACAGCGATTATAATAGTAATAATAATAACAAGAACAATAATTATGATAATAGTAGTTATCAAAAACTAGTTACAAAGTTCTTTATAGTAAAACTGATAAATCCAAGAAATACCAGATAAAACTGAAATAAAATACATTAAAAAAAAAAAAAGATATAGTAACAAATGAGGTTCAACCATAATTGCAGTGCAGAATGAAAACATGTTTCTGAAATTTTAAAATAATGCTTTGACATAATGTTTGACAGTCCAATACAAGACCACATTTAACTAAGACCTCAGTAATAAACATAGACAGATTTACACATTCCCAACATATATCATCACTGAACATTAGAAACTTCGTAAAAGAAGACTCTATGGCAGATATGACTCTATGGTACCTAATAAAATGGCTACTGAGTGTACTTTCCGCGTGGTACTTTGTGGTACTCTGCAAACTGCGTGTGTTGTTTTTGTCAGCGTTTTTTTGCTGAAGGTAAAAGTTGTGATGGGATATGAAGCAGTAAATTTAAGTGAACCTCATTCAGCCCAGTTCTTCTTTTAAGAATCAGACTTCTTGATTTAACTTGACGGTTATTTTTGAGGCTGTAGGTCTTGGTAATATATATCCTGTTGCGTGCTGTGTTTTTGAGGTTATGTTTGTTCCTCTTTGCTTTTCCTCCGTTTGTCAAATGTCGGCATGATTTAAATTTTTTTTTAAACACCAGCAGTTCCTCTAGCAGCAGCTCTTGTGAAGATCCTGAATCTGGTCATTTGAAGTGAAACAGCCAGCAGCCACGGAAATGGATGACAAATTAAAGGACACACCAATATGAGGTGTCATATCCATGTGTTTTAGTGAGGTGTTGGTCCACCACGATCCTCCAGAACAGCCTCAGTTGTCTTTGTCATTGATTCTTTAAGCCTCTGGATCTCTACTGGAGGCATTAATACCAGTCCTCCCAAAGATATTCCCTCATTTATTGATCTCATGATGGTGATGGAGAGGGTCATCTAACATGCCACTTCAAAATCTGCCACAGGTTTCATGACCAGTGTGGAAGTGTGTAGGTTTGATACGTTTCTGCACTCAGTTATTCACATTTTTACTTTCATTTGCAGGCTCTGGTCACATTACATTAAAATGTAGTCATTACTGAAAGCAAATTAGACGGTTATTTTAATAATTAGTAACTTAAACCTTAAGATTACAAAACAAATGAAATCTAATCTGACTACTTTTGCTTCATTACTTCAAAACCAAATATTGCATCTGTACAAAAGAAAAATGGACCCATACGCAAAAATTTCAGTTCAGCAGATATGCCTTTTCTCTCTAAACATCTCGAAACAAGTCTGAGTCTGAGCCTGTCAGCAGCTACAACAAGAACATTTAGCGGACCTACTTTGATCAGGTGACGTTGCCCTGAAGGATTACATCACAGCCAGTGAGAAAATGTGTAAAATGGGGCCCAGGTTTGAAAATGCCGGAGTTATTCTTTTATATTGATGATGATGATGACGTAAAAACACGAGATAATAACTAATAAATGGATAAATAGTCTCTAACCAGTGTTTGCTCTATTTTCACAGATCACTACTGCAGTCAGCTGTGCTTTCTTGATTGTTAAAGTCATTTTATCAAAGGTAAGTTAAAGACGTGATATGAGACGTTGAAGTTACATTTTTATAACATTAATGTTGAGGTCCAGAGCTGAGCAGATCATTACTCCACCTGCTGCTCATCATCAGAGCCACCATTCACTTTTTAATAATATCTCATCACCAGTGTTTGGAGACCCACTGTCCTCCGAGATAAAACACCAAACTTAATTTAAACACTTTAACTCATTGCTGGTAAACATGAATTTGAATTGAGGAAATGTCTCTTAAATGTGTTGCAGGAAATTGTCCCTTACGTTTGTTTCCCGGCTGAAAAACAATGCTTATTTATTGGATGTTATATATTTTATATATCTTTTTATTATATTTATTTATTTTATGTATTTACTTACTTTTATGTAAAGCACTTGTGTTGCTTTGCACTTAGTTTATGATAATATAATGTAATGTAATATGTGTGTGTGTGTGTGTGTGTAGCTGCTGTCCCAGGGGGCCTTTGGGTACCTGCTGCCCATCATCTCCTTCGTGTTGGCCTGGATAGAAACGTGGCTGCTGGACTTCAAGGTTCTGCCTCAGGAGACTGAAGACGAAAACAGTGAGTGTCAGAAACACGGTGCTCCTCTGTGCTCATACTACCACAAATACCACTACTATTGTCATTACTACTACTACTACTATTATTATTATTATTACTATTATTACTAGTACTACTGCTACTACTATTATTACTACTGCTTAAATAAAAGTACCTAAGTAATCATGTTTTTTATGCTAAATATTCATCTTAAAAGAAAATACATTTTTCAGATAAAAGTGTGAAAAGTACAATATTTCCCTCTGAAATGTCATGGAGTAGAAGTATACAATAAAACAGTACAATTCTGAGTTACTAATACTATATGTATGTACATACAGTATTTGAGTAACTGCAACTTTTATTACTGCTAGTACTGTTAAAATAACTGCTACTACTAATACACTAACTACTACTAGTACTGTGGGTATTACCATCACTACTGCTGGTAGTATTGCTGCTACTCACACAGGTGTTTCTACTACCGTTATTACTATTTTTAATTAGCTGTTACTGTACTTCTACTACTGCTGCAGCTATTAGTGGTACTGCAAACTGTCTGTAATTATTATAATTTAATGGAATCTTATTATTTTTTAGTATTTTGGTGAATTTTATTTTGACAATAAAATGAAGGGTAAAAGACTCAAACCTGAAGCTGTAACCATGATGATTACTGCTGGTCATGTGACTGGCATCGCCCTGATGTCTACGCCGTCGCTCCTGATTCGATGGAGTCTTCTCCGTCCTGCCGTCCCACTTGTTGTTGTCCTCTGTGTGTTTCAGGGTATCTGTCCATCGTGGACGCCGCAGAGCGAGCTCATCTCATGTGTCCAGGTCCGTTATCAGACGGACAGTTCTACTCTCCACCGGAGTCTGTGGCAGGTCCGTCTGAGACATTTACCTCCACCTTTTTCTCACCCAGTCACACTTTGAATCGATGACAGTCTGGCTCTTGATTCAGACTCAAACCGTCCACTTTAGGATCATTTAGCCCCTCAAAGTCTGATTTGATTATCAGACTTTGAGGGCCCCCTTCTGGCTTTCTGCAGTATCACAGGAAATGGGCCAAACTAAAAAAAACTCTGAGGATCTTTGATTGATAACTGAAAAGAGCCTTGACACAAACGCCGTGAATACAAGAGCTGAATAATGTCGTCACGTTTTGTAAATAAAAACAAATAAGAAAATAAAAGCAGGACCACATCTCCATGAGCAGGCATCCCTGTGGTCTCTCACTGAAGGCGCATAAAGAGGTTTTAGAGGCGAACACCTCCAAACACTCCCAAAAAAGACCTCACGCAGGCGACACTGCATCGAGCAGAAAGCTAACAACCAGAGCGGTCTTCTTATTGAACTCTTGGTTTCCAAAAAAAATAAAAAAAATAAAACTGTTCCTTTAAATCCCTGACTGCTTTTTGATTTGCTGGTTTCTCTTCATGCTGCCTTGTTTCTCTCTTGTGTTCAGACTCTGATGAGGACCTGGATGATAAACATGATCCAGAAAAAGGGCTCATTCAGCAGGTGACCTAACAGGTAACGTGTCATGTAAGCATTTACATTTACAGTCAGCATCCCGACCCAAATCCCGAATCTCATTTTGTCCCTTTTTCTTCCTGCATTTGTTCTCGTCAGGATCTCCACTCATGAAGGTGAAGTGTTTCTCCTGCCCCTGCTGTGCTACTGAGGGAATATTCTGCCTTACACATTCTGCCATTTTAGTTTTTATTCATCTCAGAGAAGCCTTTGTATACTCGTACCCACATCAGCCTTTCTGCATGAACACCTGGACTGGAAAAGAGCAGCTTTAAAAAAAAAAAAGAAAAACGTTCAGTATCATAAACACAATTAAAGAACTGTGGACCTTTGGCGAGAATTCATATTAATGGTTGATTCATCACACATCGTGTTTGAGAGAGAATTCAGTGAAGTTAAATAGATTTTAGATCAATTTGGCATCAGATTGTGATTCAGAATCTTCAATTTCGCCCGTCAATTGTTTATTTCTTCTCTGCTGAATTCATGTCTTATATTTCATGTCATGTTTACTTTTAATGTGTTTATCATTTTCACATGCTTGGGTTTGAAGTCACTGTACAGGAAAATAAGCTTCCTCCACAGACGCTGCATAAAGAAAGAAAGAAAGGAAGGATCTTTGGGCCAGTATTCAGCTTATTTTGTATGCAAACGATATGTACAACTTTGGCTAATTTCTGGTCTTTTAAAAGCGTTGAAAGAACTCGTACAGAACATTGGAACTATTACAGTACAAACAATACCATCTGCTTCTAAAACAGGAAAGTGTTATTTTACTTAAACACCAAAATGAGCCATAAATGTGCTGCAGTTAAACGTGAAGGTTGGATGGCACCATGAACTGTAAACTGCTCCGCGAAGCTGCTGTCAGACAGCCCGAGCTGAAAAACACGTGTACATATCGTCATGCATGCCTCGCAAGCCGAGTGGTTTTGTTTTTATGAAGCTTGTCTGTAAAATAAGATCATTAAAATGTGAAATCTTGTGCAGCTGTTTGAGTTTCCTGCTTTACTGTCATCAACAGATCTACAATCTACAAATAAAACCATGAAATTGCTTAATAATCAAGCACTTTTGACAATTAGCTGAATTACAAAAGTTATTTTAACCTACATAGTGTCACAATAAAAGATTTATTAGGGCCCGAGCCCCAAGCAGTTTGACGCCATGGCGAATTTCGCTAGAAAATTTTCCTTCGCATGAGCATTAAAAGTGCAGTAACTCGACTCTACAAGGTCCTATCTTCACCACATTTATACTGTTTGATGACTGTCTGGCTCCGAAGACATGCACTTGCTAATTTAGAACCACAGTCATAGCGCCACCTAGTGGCGGGAGGAAGTGCATGTTTTGTTCTCAGACCTCTCTCTCTCAGCAGGTTAGCCACAGCCACCTCAAATTTGGTCCAAACATTCCCAAGACGTGGATGATGCAAAGTTTTGAAGCTCTTGAGGTTTTGTCTGCTCCTCCTCGCTCCCTAGCCCCCCCCCTCAACAATACACCAACCATTATCAGGAAGTCACAGCTCCCTGCCACACCCACCCCCTCCCTAACTCAGCCTCACCTTCACCACCAGCCAGGTTCAGCAGGAGCTCTTCAGGCTTAAGAGGAGCAAAGCTAGCGGACCTGACAACATCAACCCCAGGATGCTGAAAGTGTGCGCTGGGCGCTGTGCGTTGTCCCGCTGCCGAAGAATAGTCATCCCAGTCGACTGGTGATGCCAACAAGGTGAACGAGCTGGTGAGGAAGGCCAGCTCAGTGGTTGGACTGGAGCTGGACAGCCTGGAGACAGTGGCAGAGAGGAGGACAAAGGACAAGATCAAGGTCATCCTGAAAACCCCCTCTCACCCCCTCCATGATGCGTTATCTCAAGATGTAAGCTTTACATAAAGAGCAGGTCTAGACCAAACTCTTTAATAAGACACAGACCCAGCGATTCAGGAATTCAAGAATCCCCACATGAGCAGCATCAAATATTATATTAAGAAACAGTGGCAGGAAGAACTCCCCTTTAACAGGAAGAAACCTTGAACAGACCCAGGTTCAATGTGGGCGGCTTTCTGTCAGGGTCTGTGTTGGGTGGAGGTTGGAGAGAAAGACAGAGAGAGCGAGAGAAAGAGAGAGAGAGAGAGAGAGAGAGAGAGAACACAAACAGCAACCAACATACTAACAGAGACTAGAGCACTAACAATAGGAGTGTGACTAAAAAATGTGCAATATGGTAATATTGAAAAACAGAGTGGCCGACGATCTGCAGTAGTGATTCATGAAGCCAGAGAACCGCAGCAGGAGAACCAGGACCAGGATCCACAGGAACCTGAGAGATGAGAAAAGCACAGAAAGGCTCTGGGGAAGATACCAAGTTAGTAGCAGACATTAAGCGGACATGAGACATAATTATGGAGAGGAAGAGGAGGAGAGAGGAGCCTAGTGCATCATGGGAGTCCCCCGGCAGTCTGAGCCTATAGCAGCATAACTACGGGCTGATAGCTGAAAGCTCTGGCTCCATCACTACTTTAAAGGACTTTGGGAACCACCAGTAGGCCTGCATTCTGGGAGCACAGTGCTCTAGTGGGGTAGTACGGTACTATGAGCTCTTTAAGATATGATGGAGCCTGACCATTAACAATCTTGTAGGTGAGGAGAAGGATTTTACTAGAAGCCAATGAAGAGAAGCCAGTACAGGAGAAATATGGTCTCTTCTCTTAGTTCTCGTCAGCACACGAGCAGCAGTGTTCTGGACCAGCTGGAGAGTCTTTAACGGCTTATTGGGGCAGCCTGATAATAATGAGTTACAATAGTCCAACCTAGAAGTGACAAATGACTGGACTCATTTTTCTGCATCATCTATTTTTTAGCAATATGACATAGATGGAAAAAGGCAGTTCTTTGTCAGCCTGGCTATTGTGCTGAACAGAAATCTAGGGTTGCTTTTATTTTCTTCTATTAATGAGGAGTAGTAGGCGGCTCTGGCATTACAGAGGACCTTTCTATAGGTTTTAAGACTATATTGCCAGATTAAATGGGAGTCTTCCAGTTTGGTGGCACCCCATATCCTTTCAAGTTTCCACGAATGTTGCTTAAGCTCGCGTGTCTGGGAATTATACCAGGGAACTTGTCTCTTTTCTTCTTTTTTAGAGGGGCAATAGAGTCTAGTGTCATTCGCAGTGAACCTGCAGCACTATCAACCAGATAGTCAATTTGGGAGGGGCTAAGATTAGCATAGCGATCACCCATAGCACAGGGACACACCAAGGAACAGGAAATTGTGTTCGCCAAGAAACAGGAAATTGTTGTATCTTCAGTGTACATTATCCAATCTGTTTCAAACTTGTCAGGCTTAATAAGAGTCCCGGCCTGAAGACATCTACATGTCAGTTAGTGACCACAGCCATTGCGCCACCTAGTGACAACAGGAAGTAAGACTTTTGTGCCAATCATCATTTGATTTGCATGAAATGTTCACGGTGTAGTCAACACTTCTTATGCTGAAACATAGGACGTGATTAGTGGCTGTTGACATGACATCCTTGATGCACTGTCCGAAATACATGAAAATTCTGAGCTTGGCATGGAAGGGTCGGCGTCCGGCTACAGGATGAAGCCGCCGCCCAACCAGATGTGCACGAAGGTGCGAGGGCCCTTCAACGCTGCTTGCAGCTTTAATTTTTATTAAATTCCAACTGTTTTTACCCTAAATGTCCCTTTTGCATCTGTTTTATTCTGTGATGCCACTTTTCATTAACTTTTGAAATAAAAACAGCTGGAATACATTTTAAAAAATGGCCTGAAAGGGAAGCGGCAGCAGGATGAAGTAACAGTCCATCTCTTCTTTTGTCAGTGAGAGTTTAACTAACACGTTTCTCACATTATTTAGTTAATTAGTTGATGTACACAGACTGTATTAGATGAAAAGACCAACATGAAATCTTTTAGCTCTCATGATTCCAAATTTTTATAACTTGTTTCCATAAAAATGTCTTACTTAATGCATTAACACACAGAGAAAAGGACATTTGCACGCAGAATTAAACCCACAAACCAGCTGAGTTTCTGTAATACTGTTTTATTATTTTTCACATTTTTATTGACAGAAGTCAAGTATCCAAGGCATTTGTAAACAGTGCTTCCACAAATCTACATCTTGCCTCTCATCAGTGTAGCCTTTGAGCCAAAAACACTGTCCTCTTAAAATAAATACAATACTGATTCTTTTTTTTAAAAAAAAAAAAAAGTAAACTAACCTACATCTGCCTGAAAGAGCTCGTACAGATTCAGTCTTTGTAGTCACAGTCTGCAAACGACGCCAAGTTACTACATGAAACGACGGCACGACACACGGAGGTAAACGACTCCTTCGGCCCAGAGAGGAGGCGAAAGGAGAGGAGCAGGACTAAAACTGGAGCTGGTGTCCACGTTTCAGCGGCGGTGGATTCGGAGGAAATCAACAGCGAGAGGATGAAACGCTGAGACCACCTGAGGGACTGGTTTTAAGTCTTACTACTAAATCTCACAGTTTGGAGACGTTTTTTTTCTGGTTTTCATTCATGGCTGAAAGACTTGAGGAAACTTTGAGCCTTCAAACCTGCTAAAAACACAGATTATGTCCAAAATTATTGCGTTTTTTAATCATCTCAATCTTATGTGAGGCGAAATCAGGGCTTTAGTGCAACAATGAACTAAAACTAAGTTTCATCTGGATTGATGGAGAACAAAACATGAAATATTAATAGAAATAGAATCGCAGGAGTTGGTGTTTTTAAAGGAGCAGTTCAGCACTTTTAGAAATACAGAGATAGTCAGAACGTGGTTAGCCTAGCTTAGCATAAAGCAGGGGAAACAGCCAGCCTGGCTTTAGTTTAAAAACCCAGCTTTCTGACTGACATGTTGTAGCTGATGGATTTCACATGTTTATATTTCTTTGCGTGTGCTGATAAAACAATAGAATTATTTCTTGGTGAATTATGCTTCAAGTGGTGGTTTTCTGACACGGGTCAGAGGTTAGAGGTGCAGACTTCTGGTCGTCTTCGGACTATCGTTAATCAGCAGTCTGGTAACCGAGCCAGCCAGAGTTGGGCTGAGTTTTCTTTGTTCTGCCATATTTTACGTGCTTTCACACCACAAAATAAGTCTCGGTGGATAAATGTGGTATTCTGCATTTGTCTTCTTGTCAATAAATCCTATGAAAAAACTAAAACCAACAATAAGTGGATCCTACTGACAGTATTGTGTCTTCAGTGGGAGCCAGGAAGTCAGAATGTATGAAGAGATGGACTAACCCCTTGTTGGTTTTGGTCTTCTCAACAATCAGAAAATATAAAAACAACAGTCTTATCTTTAACTAAACTGTGTCGAATAGAGAACTGTTTAGTCAAATGAAATTCTCCAAACTTTAGCAGGAGCTTCTGTTACTGACTGAGCTCTGAGAAGTTAAAACTACATTTTTTAGAGTAACGGAGCAGCTATCAGGAAGGTGGACTCAACGTTTCATCGCCTCAGCGTAATCTGCGGTTTGAAAGCGCGACACCAGGCGAACAGGAGCGCCACGTGGACGAACTGAAAGAGCAGTTTGACGGTGAAATGCAGGCACAGAGAAAACAGACTGCGGGTGTATCTGAGTGCCTCACTAACACTACACAGAGACGGCTTTGTATTTGTTGTTCTCGCTGTACATGAAAATGGAATGTTGTGTTTCTACTCTAGTCTACTGTCTCTACAGTGTTCAGTACTGAAACCATGCGTCAGGTTTTCTTCCTCGATGCTTTCTGGCCGGTGTGGGACGACCACAGACTACATTTCCCCTGTTTGTTGACCGAAAAGTCGTTCTTTTGTGTCCCTCGGACTCAAGTATGAGTTATGGATGACTACACCCCCTCGTCTGTCATCTTAAAAATTCTTCTAGATACCACAAAAAACTCCTGTTTGTATCAAACTTGAGCTTTTTATTTATTTAGCTTTATTTTTTTTTTTTTTTTGCTAAATTAAAAGTTTCTTTCATTAGAACTCCATCAGTCAAACCATCAGCTCAACTTTGTGCCTCCTAAAATTGTACATTTGAGACTCCTGAACTGTCCTGGTCAGAGAATGACATGGCGGCACGACACTAAACATTGTTCTGAAGACTTTTCTGAAACCCTAAAAGACTCTCTGTGCCTGCTGCTTAGTAAGGTGGGTTTTCCTCAAATGTAGAAACACTGACTGCATGAGACACAAGCTGGATGTAAACCAGCAAGTCAGAGCACAGTTAAAGTCTCTTTTTTTCTCGTCCTGGTCTGGGAGGTGATGTTTGTGGATTTACTGCCTTCTGTCTCTACATGCTGCTTCATATCCGTCCAGCAGGTGTCCTCAGAGGACAACAGTTCAGGACTACTGCCTCTTCTATGAGCTAAATATGCACGTGTGACCCTGATCTTCATTTGGGTCTGAACGTTTGGGGGGACGCAGCAATGAAGGGGGCCTGTCACGAGCCTGCAGGCTGATCTTTGGGAAATAAGTGGCTTATTAGGAAATAATACAGCTTGAAGTTGTTATAAAATGCATCCTGTGTTACTTCAGTTCTTCCAGCTCAGAAATGCCTTGGACTAATTACTAGAGTCATCAAATAATTAAACCCCCAAAGCAAATTATTGCCCTAATCATTTGACGTTAAATACAGCTTTATTTATAGCACTGAGATATTTGACTTGAATAAGGTTTCTCAAATGGCACCACCTGAAATGACCAATTTCAAAGAGTTCAAACCACATAAATTCTAATAGGTGGTTTTTCAAAGTGCTATAAATTCAGTGGTATTTCAGTTCCAACACTGAGTTTTCAGTAGTGGTTTAATTTCACAATTACGTACTCAGTTTCTTATAAAATTCTAATTATTACAGCATTTCTTTGCCTTCACAAGGCCTCTAAATCCCACACTTTTTACTCACTATTTTACCAATTAACTAATTATATAATAAGAGCTGACTGTGGCTGAATTGTTACTACTGAAAAAAATGTAAAGTATAATTACTCCCTGCTTTCTTTAAGTGCATCATTCCTCTTATAACTGCCAGACTGCCTTTAAAATTTAGGAGATTTTAAAGGAGGATTTTTGTGGTGACGTCGGCTAAACTGCAGTGAAAGTCATCTTATCAAGTCCTTTTTGTTTGTTGTCGAGTCCTAAAGATCTCATTTACTTAAATGAACTGAACAAATCCAGCGTGGTGACATGATTTCAACTAATCCGCCTGTTTCGTGTCCTTCGTCGGGGTTGTAAAGCGACGTTCTGGGGCCTTATTCTGCTTTACAATTAGAGACATTGATTTGTGAAAAAAGCCACACAAGATACAAGATTTTTTGGGGGCTGGAAAGTTTGTTCCTGAGCTTGGAATTGGTAGTTAACAAAACCTCAAGGTCCATTTAGTGCTGCAGAACTTCTGGGGCTTTCAATCATATCACAATCACCAGAATTGTATACGTTTTTCAGATGAAGATCATGCGATGTGACTGAAAACTTTGGGGCAGTTAGTAAATGGACCTTGTGGTGGGGCTGTTATGTCACCTGCTGCTTCCAAAGACAAGAATGAACCTCGGAGTCTAAGCAAAGATGGACGAGAAGTCCTTAAAGAGCCCAGTGAAAACTGGGCAAACTCCACCTGCTGATGAAGCCCACCTGATATTATCGAAAGCTCCACAACAGCTACGAAATGAGGCCTGAAGAAAGATTCGTAAAAAGGCAGATTTTTTTTCACCAAGAAAACACTACTTTTTAGAGCCTGACAGACAAAATCTATTTGATAACAGGGTTATTTTTTTTAGTGTAATAATAGCAGAGAAAATTATTTAGCACATTAGTGACTTCAACTACTGGGCCTAGACGATTAGCGATTAGTCAACTGATAGAAATTTAATCAACAATGTGTTTGAAAATCGATTCAAGTCGTCTATCAAGCAAAAACTCTAAAAATGTGGCAGTTCCAGTCGGTTTTTTTTTCTGAATCACTGAAAACTGCATCTTTTTGGATTTTGGAATCGCGGGTCGAACAAAACAAAAACATTTTAAGGCGTCACCTCTCTGAGAAACTGTGACAGGCATTCTTTTCTCTCTTTTTGACTGTTTCCTTTCAGATCGATCCATTCATTGATTTGTTTTGATGAATAATCACTACCGATAAAGAAAACAATCATTTGCTGAAGCTCAACAGTGAGCGGTCGCCTTTTGTGTCACCTTTCCCAGTGATCTTGCTAAATTTCTACCCTTTTCACAACCTGGAAACCTTCTTTTTTTAATTCCCACACTTTAACTTGTATGCAAACTGTCTGGCATGTGGCAAAGAAAACTGTAAATCCTATTCTTTCAGGCAAGAACGTCATTACCTATAAATCATTGGGACTACTTTAAAACAATCAAACAACACGACGCAGGGCAAGAAACTAACTAACTTTCTATCCAGCATCCATCCCAAAATTCACCAGCAGCTTTCATCTCCGGAGCTGACGAAGGACAGACGACTACACTATGACCTCTACGTGATGGTCGACTACTGTCTGCCCACATGTTCAGTACAAATGTTGGTAAATGATTGGCTGTCTGTCACGGAGTCTGGTGAGGAGTCAGGAATATCACTTTCCCAGTCTGACCCTGAAGACTTCTCCAAGTCTAGTTTTTCCTCGTGGTTTGTCCAGCCAGGAATGTGGTCGGGAGGAAAATGCCGACCCTGTTCTTTTCAGGTTAACAGGGTGCCAGTCAGGAGGGAAACAGCTCGGATGTATGGATGCATTGTATGGAGCTGGCAAAAGCCAAACAATCCGACTTCCAGCGGTAATACTACGTGTCATTGTGTCAGGGAGCAACAAAAGGCTTTGCATCGGACAGGAATGCATTCTGTGCGTGCCAAGCTGCTTAGCCCAGTGACCTGTTGTCCAGTTGGGTTCTTTTCAAGTGTTTTTAACCCTAAAAAATGATCAAAAAGAACAAAAAAAATGGACACTAAACTTTTTTTTTTTCACATAGCACCATGCCATCGGTTTCCAGTTCGTAACACTTAATAGCAGTGTATCACATTTCCATGGGTTTTTTTTTTTGTTTTTGTTTTTTTTCTTGTTCCGTGAGAGCGTTGATTCGCAGTGTCTGGAAAACAAAAATCGCTCGCATGATGGTGAAGAAATAAAAACACAAACGAAGAAGAGGATGAAGGAGAAGCACGTGGACGTGAGGTGAAGGGGCAGCGGGAGGATCGGCGAAGCTGAGGTATCTGTTCCAGTGACTCTTATTCCTACAGGGTGACCACAGTCTGTCTGAGGGGACGTCCAGTGCGTCGGTGTGTTTGAACGTATACTGTACATGTGAGGACCGTGGTGACAGAAGGCACATATTGCCGAGGTGAGGGAGGGCAGGTGGGGTCTATGAGCGATGAACTCTCCTCCATCCAAAGTGGGGAAGCTAAGCCTTTGTCCACTTGCTGCGCTGGCTGGTGGATCACAAAGGAAACGCCCGGCCGCTTTCAACATTTTCACCAACTAAGCAGATTTTTCGTGTCACAGGAAGGTCTCCAGGTCGGTTGTTCCCCAAATCAGTCCAACTTTTCATCATCTGGCCACTGATCTGGAGGTTCTGAATAAATCAGGAACTCCAGTGTTTCAGATAAAACTTAAAAGCCACTCTGAGTGTTTTACCAGCCAACAGGAGTAATGAGATGAGAACAGGACCTCCATATGATGATTGGTGCCTTTGACAGCAGCTAAAGTCCAGCTGACTGGACTTCAGAGTATAAGGAGATGTCAGTGGGTGAGACCTGCCTCATCGCCCAACCCCCTCTGAAACTCAGACTCGGACTGAAACATGTTCCAGCGAATGGGCCTGCGCGGGGGCAGGCGGCGCTGCAGGCGTTGGCGTGGCCGGAGGGGGAGGAGTTATTGCTTTAAGCTCATTGCCGGGGCAACTCTGGGTGCTGACGCCTCGGTTGAGGGCGCCAGCACGCAGAGGGGCGTTAGCGGGCAGAGCGCTGGGGTCGGTTCGCGGGATGTTGACAGGGCAGGAGCGGGTGCGGGCATGGCCCTTGTGGCCTCCCGGGTGGCAGACGAGGCTGCCCACGGTGTCAACAGGCGACAGGTGGCGCTTGAGCCAGCGCTCCACCCGCTCCTCCTTGTACTTGATGGAGTACCAGGTGAGGAAGATGAAGAAGAAGCCGAGGAACTTGAGGCTGGCGGCGAGGCCGAAGTAGACGAAGCGCAGGGAGGTGACGTCGTACTCCCAGCAGGAGCCGTGGACGCCGCAGTCCTGCTGCCACAACATGCAGGTGGTGTCGATGACGGCGCCGAAGTAAATGGGTGTCGGGATGTAGGCTGAGAGGAGAAAAAAAGACAGGGGAGAAAAGGTGATGAAAGGAAGACAGAAGACATGAGAGGAAGAGGAGGAGAGAAAAGAAAAGGAACGAAGAAAAGACAGAAAGAAAGAAAAAGGAAATAAGGCAAAGACGAGAGTGAAAAGCAAAGAGGACAGAGGAAATGGTGAGAGGTAGTGCAGAGAGATTAAAAGTGAGGAAGAGGAGAGAGAAAAAGACAAGAGGGAGAGAAAACAGAAAACTCATGAGCAGAGAAATGACCACAGATTCTGACCAAACTGAGAACAGTTAAAGCGTCTCAGTGAGATCACAAACTCATCAAGTGATTGAACGTGGCACAAACAGATGAAAAACAGACAGAGGTCCATACTGCAGTAGAAGATGAGATAGCCGGCCCTGGCTCTGGAAATGCTGAATCTTACGATTCCCATAATGCAAAGCGCCTTTTATTTCCCTCCTTGCCTGGTTAATGCCCACGCCTTTCAAGCCTCCACACCCCCAGTTTGTATCCGTTTTCTGACTAATTCATACTGACAGCAGCCGTCTGAACATCCCATGTGTCAAATCTAATTTCCCTCCTCAGTCCTTATTCAGGAGAACAGTGATGTTGAGGCAATAAATGGACAACGTCTCATTCCCTAACGCTAAATCAGCCCCTTGCTCAGCAGTTAGAGAATGTGCAGTGAGTTTACAATCAATGCATTTAGCTGACACGGCTGGACTGATACTGACACTGATCCCCTCAGACCACACTAACGAGATTATATCTTTTTAATTTAATCCTTTTTCATGTCAAAATGTCACCATTTATAAAATAAATAAAAAGGGGGTAGTTCTATCTTTTGTTGTCCTGTATTTTTTCTACTCACCGAGAGTCCTAAGGAGAACAAACTGCATTCCCAGAGCGAACGGCCTCTCCTGCTCCGCCACGGACCTGCAACATACAAAACCACACAGAGAGCTCAAGACTGGGGAATATCATAACAAAATAATAACAAGATAATGTTAACCAGCTGCATGGGCAGCCAGAAGGATGGGAATTAAAGCATAAACCGACAAAATGTTTCGAGCTGTTCTTTATGACAACACAACATGGCCTCATCCTATACGAGAAGTGAACATTCAAACTGAAACATTAATACAAAACCACTTTTGACTTGGTTGTACTTAAGAAAGAGTCAAAACTGACTCATAAGACAGAGACTGACATCTTTTATTCAGAAGGAAGCAATCAAAAAGTTTGAAGCTTCATATTATATTGAATCTAACTACAAAAACAAGTGATAATCATGTATAGGATGATGATTTTTTTTAAAGCTTAAAAACGATCTAATCAGTCCAACAGCCTTTTTTCAAACATCTTAAGAACCAAAAACGTTGGTCAGAGCAGACGAGGAAGCCAAGTCACGGTGGGTTATCGATCACAGAACATTTATCAGCGTTTGACAAGAAAGACGATCCACAGCAGGGAGACAGCAGGGTGCTGGCAGGTCACTGAGCATCTAGTCTAATATGACTGAATTTAAGTACTGAGAGTCACTGAAAATAAAGAGCTGCAAGCAATGAAAGTAAGAACTGCACCAATTTTCATCAGGATTGTTTTTTCATACAACATGCAAATAAGTCATCATACAAGTCTGAAAATGAGTGGAATCTGTCTCCGTTAAGACTCGGCATTAGGAAAATACTTGATTTTACTCATTGGTTCTTTTAGAAAAACAGTTGGTTTCTCGTCTATTGTGTCCAATAATATCACGGTATCCTCACCGGTGAGTTGTTTGAGTAAAACCACTTGTATCTCAGAGGGTCGTACCTGAGGGTGACGATGATGGCGGAGGGCTGGGCGCAGGCAGTGATGAGCGTGACGATGAAGAGGAAGATGAGGAAGGGGATGAGGGTGCTGCAGGTGCGGTCGCACTTCCCCGACACGGCGTAACCATTCTCGTTCAGGTAGGTCTTGACGATGACGAGCTGCAGCTGGTTGCTGCCCTGACCGCTGGACGACGGCGTGATGACCTGCCGGCTCTGGACGCAGGCGCAGTCCGAGTAGTTACGGATCTGGAAGGCAGTTTGGGAAATGTATGGAGTTTTAGACACTTTGTCCTCACTGTCATCATCAAATCCGCTCAGTCTCTACACTTTAAAGAGGTAAAGAGGTTATTTGTTGATACTTCTTAGAGTTGTGGCACTAAAATCATAGATGTACAGCTGCATTTTCTTGTCCAGGTTATCCACTGTCGCTGTGTCTTACCCCGGTGCTGTCGTTGGCCACGCTGCTGCAGCCGGCCAGGCAGGGGTTAAAGTACGTGATGCCATCGGAGCCGCAGACGGGAGCGTACTCATGGATTTTACAGCCGCAGTTCACATTACAACCGCCAGTCAGGTTCCTCTGGGTCATGGTGAGAGTGGGTCTGGAGAAGAAAATATGAAGAGAGACAGACAGCTGTTCTTTAGCTTCCTCATTTGTTTTTTGTTTTTTTTACTGTATTTGCAGATGGCTTGTAGCAAAGTGTAAAGAAATATTTAGGTTGCTTTTTTTCCACTCAATGTTATGTGACTGGCAGCTGAAACTTCAACTGTGAGCTGCATGTCTTTAAGAAACATCTAATCACAGAGCTAAAAATGCTCCTGTGCAGCCCTCCAACTCTGAGCTGAAGCTAAAACGACTCTGAGTCAGTGTTGGACAATAGTTGTGGATGGATCGTCTCCATAAGCAGCTGAGGCTCGTGGGTAACGGGTTTTGAACTATGAGCCAAACTGATGCTCAAAACATAAACCTATAGGATTAAACTATCTATAACTGTGTGATGTGAATGTAAAGATGTTACGCAAATATATTAAGAACTGAATCAGTATTTGGTTTTATACTTTTTGTGCAAACTGTTTGTACTGTTTAGTATTTAGTGATGTTTAGGAGTGTCTTATTGATTAGCATGCTAAATTGTTAGCATGTCAAGTGCACATGTCTATGAAACATGATGATGTTTGCATATTCACATGATGCCTTAGCATTTTTCTATAATTACAGCACCGGCTAAAAGAAATCTACCACTGTTTTCTATAAATGCTGTCATGAAATTAAGTGCTGAAAAGTGGACATTTTGACCTTTTGTTGTCCTGTTGAAAAGTCAGGATGAATCACCTGGAGACTACGAACACCTGCACCAAATTTGCAATCCAGTATTTGTTTAGGTTTAACAAATACTTTAAATGCACAAACAAACAACCCAGGCTGCATGGCTGAAAACCAACATGAATTAACTGAACAGGCCGAATAGAGTGAACAAGTTCATCTGATACTGACTGAGTAAAAGCGCTGATTGCACACTGAACAAGAAGCATAAAAGATTGGCGAGAAACAAATAAGGAGGGAAGAGAAGGGTTGGAAGGAGAAATTAAAGTGATGAATGAAGACAGAGAGGACAGGAAGAGAAGGGATGATGACGAGGAGAGACGGATGTGTAAACAAGACAGAAAGGACAGACGGAAGGACAAGAGACAGGGAGGATGTAGACGGAGTAGAGAGGTTGAAGCAGGAGGGATAAGAGAGGGGAAAAGAACAAAGATAATGAGACAAAGAGGATATCGAAAGGAAAGATCGAACAGAAAGACTAAAAAGATAACAAAAAGAGCATTAAAGAAACAGAACTAAAGATGATGAAAAGGGCAGGATGGACAGACTGATGGGGGGAAATTTAAAAAAAGACCAGAAAAAAAAAGACGGCTCTCAGCCAAAGCTCGTCTCTTCCAAGCTGTCCTTGGACATTTTCCATCGTCGCCATGTAATCGCTCACAGGGACGCTCCGTCCAAAAGAAAACGCCTCCGTTTACTGGCGTGCTTCCTGTTATCCTGCACCCATCTGAACACTCGCTTCCTCCCCAACGTCGGCCGCAGATGGGCCGATAAAAACTACCACTGACTCCGTCACATGGGAAACGATTTAATAGGAGAAAGGCCAGACTGCAGTCAGCAAACAGCTGTCTATGATAAAAGGAAAGTTGTCAAAGACCCCGTTTACTCCTGGAGGAGACCTGAAAGGAGGGACCCTGGGGTCTAAATGGCTACAGCAGACATCTGTGCTAAAACACATACCTGTGTCCATCGGAAACCACACACAGGTACATTTGTAAGCATCAAGTCTGGTGCCTGGCTGTCACAGAGGAAGAACAATTGGCGGACTTTAGTGGAAGACAATGGTCGCCCACAGTGAAAGCTGCTTCTCTGTGTTTATGCCAAAAGTCAATGATAGTTTTAATGAAGTTGATTATTTATTTGCCCACTGTCTGGCATGTGGCAATGTGGAAAAAGAGCAAATGTCATTTTATTTCTTCGTTCCAAAGGTTTGTTTTGTTTACTTTATATCTAGCAGATCAAGTTAGCTACCCAAATTATTTTCTCTTAATGCTGTTGAGTTTTTCTCTATTTTCGTTTAACATCACTGAAATCTATATATATCAAAAACGTGCTACTCTCCTCAGCTCCAAAGTCACTGGTTGTGATTCAAGACGTTAATCTTTAAAAGAGGCTCACAAATATATAGTTTGGTTTTTGACATGTAGCTTTAAGTGAGCGTTACTCAGACTGGAGAAAATAGTGCTTTTGTTGGGACTATTTTAGCAGTGGGTTAATCCATATTTGATGTTCTAATGAGTATTAACTGTTTGTGGGACTGGCTCATTCATCATATTGCAGGAGCCTGATCCCATTGTCATTATTTAGCCTAATTTTACCTGGTAACTTGTTAATATTTAACAATTTCTAATCCATTTATCTCGTCTTCTTATTTTCTGTAATGACTCATCTAATAATTTTGTCAATTAAATGTAAGACAATTTGTGAAATATGCCCATAAAACCTTCCCCCAGTCCAAGGTGACCTCTTCAAAATGCTTGCTTTAATTGACCAGACACCCACAAATATTGAGTTAACTATCAGATATGATGAAGAAAAGCAGCAAATCCTCACATTTGAGTGGCTAGAACTAATAATTGTTAGTTTTGATTGAAAAATTACACTAACTATTAATCAATTAGCCAAATAATTACCATCAATCAGCTCAGATTAATGTGCCTGGTGAATTGGAGGTTCACTCATTATCAATTATAAATACTGCATTTTAATGTGTGTAATGTAATACTTAACATGATAATACAGAAAATTAATAGAGAACAACTTTGATAACTGTCCACGATGCCATAATGTGAAAAATGTGTTGCTGCTTTGGTTGGTTGGATAAAGTAACAAGCCAAAGTACAAAATGCAAATGCACAAAGCTCGATTTGTGAAGGAAATAGGAAAGAATCACACCCACATTGGGAAAATATAAATAGTGCAGCAAGCATAAAATACACGAGAATAATACTTTTCTGCTTGAAATTTAACTAAATTAAATATTATCCAAATTAGCAAAGCCTTGATTTAAGATTACATATCAGAACCCAGAAACCCAGTTATATATTGAGTTTGGGAAGATGTTTCCTTTGTTTGGGGGTTTGAGAGAGGACATCCATCAGTTTACAACAGAGGGGTTTGTTTAACTGGATCAACATAACAGGCTTAGGCAGAGACAGACAAAGAATAAGACAGACAAGGAGACAGAGGGGGAGAAACGGGCTATTTATGTGTTGAGATGACATCACAGAGGCTACTTATCGTTCTCTTTCACCTGGCCTCTCTCTTTCAGCCTCTTTCATAACTCTGTTTTCTCCACCGTGGGTGTTTCTGAACTCTTCCTTCGCAGTGTATCTGTTTATCTTTTACTTCTGTCTTCTCTCCTTTCTTTATCTCAACCTTCCTTCTCTCTTTATTCCTCTGACTGTGTTTGGTTCTCCGTCTCCCACGAACACATCACTGTGGAAACCGACCACACCGACCAGTCGACACACAGTGTGACTCTCCAGTTTAGATTAGACACAGAACAGACAGCCTCGACACTGCGGTGACGTGGTCCTTCCTCGTCAGCAGTGATGCTTAAACAACCCATCACTTCCCAGAATTTCACCCTCCCAGTTTCCCGCCTCACCCGGTGGTGTAGGGGATGTTGATCCCTCCCAGGTTGATGCTCTCGCAGCCCACGATGAACAGCGTAGAGAAGCAGAGCAGGGAGACTCCGCTGCAGATCATGGCCAGCTTGGCCGACTCGCGAGCTCCCAGCTTCAGCTTCTTGATGATGTAGCCACCCAGGACGATGCCCACACCAGCGCTGGGTACAATTATCACACCTGGGGGGGTAGAGAGAAAGGCACATATTGTCAAGATGGCAAGAAAATCTCATATTCATACGCCTTTTGGTCAAATAACAGAGCAATAAGCATTTTACAGAGTCTTGCAAACTAAATCCTACCAGAAAAATGTATTTTGGTGTAGAAACATAAGGCAGGGCAGAGAAACGAGGTCCAATGACAATGTACCTTAAGTTTTGGACATTTGATTTCTTTGAAAGGACATGGAGGTGGTGGATGGAGGTGGGGTAAAGAGAGGGGATGACATGCAGCAGAGGGCCACAGTCTGGACTCAAACCCAGGCCACTGCAGTTAGGACTAAGCCTACCAGGTGAGATACCTGGACGGCCCATGTATAGCACTTTTTAATTTAGCTGAATCAATTCCATTAGTGTCGATATTGGATTTTATTTTGATGCAGCTGCCAGAGGTTTGTACTTTTTAAATATTGTTTCTGCCAATAATTCTCAATATTTCCAAACATTGCTCAGCTTTAAGTGCCTAAAATCCAAAATGTCATCGTACTTCAAGTAGAAATACTATCCAAGTTGGAAAATGCAGCAATCACAACAACAGCCTCCTCCAGGCAGCCTTCTAATACCATAACATCTCACATTTTTAGTGTGGGTGGTCCCAAAAGGACAGGAGCCTCTAACCCAGGAAGAGTTGGTCTCTTTTCAGTAGGTGTTGGATAACACCGTGTCCTGTCCTGGGCCACTTTCTGTACCGTGCAAATCAGAGTTTACGACAATCAACAACCCAGTTTGGAGTTTCACTGACATTACTAATGCACCGTCTGGTCAAACAATTTACCTCGGAACAACTGAATGACATTTTCAAACTACATGATAATGGATTCTGCGCTTATTTTCTAAAATCAATTCTCAGCTGAATTGGTGCAACACTCTGAGTAATGCCATGCAATTTCGAAAACAGCTGCCAGTAAACCAGTGAAATCTCCCTTGAGCTTGAGATTTCTGTTTGTTTGGGTGCTTTGTAAAGCAAATGGACAAGTGAGGCAAAGGTTCTCGAAGATAAAAATAATGCCAAGAGGACGGGTAGGGACTCAATGTGGGAACCTCCAGCCAGGAATCTTTCTTTCAAGCATAAGTCTGACTGGATAAGACCTCTCATCTCACTGAAAATACAAAAAAGAAAGAAAAATACAAAAAGACTCAAAGGCTGAGTGGCTGGGTGTTGCGGTGCCTTGCTTTACCCACTCAGCCACCAAATCAGTCTCAATCCTCAGAGACTAAACAGCTATGGACACCAAACTGGGGTCCTGTGACCTTCAAAAGTCCTCGACAAGGAGTATTTAGATTTCACCCACTAGAGCTGGCATGATATGAAAATAGGTGCGCGTGGCAGTTTCAATGGTAGATTTCACAGCCCACACCACCCACAGACTGAGACAGTTATGCAACTCAGCACTGAAACCTTTCTGATAACAAACATCTTCCAAGATGGAATTCCTTTGGACAAAACCTCACCAATGTGACAATGTGTACAAGGTTTCTAGAACTAACAGAGTTTTCTGTGTGTACAGCTCAGATGACTCATGGTACCTGCAAGTGTGACTAATGATGTGCTGCACTTTGACGCCAGCAATCCCAGTCACCTTTTCAAAAGGTGAGTGTCTTGTTTTGTAACTGACTCATGAAAACTCTGTTAAAGCAAAGAATAATAACCTGAGCATCCAAAAAACAGGCAGTGAGACAATCAAATTTAAAAAATTATGATGTTTTTGCTTGCCGTCCAGACATCCTGTGACCTGGATGATAGCGTCTTCACAGTCATACACTTTATTGGAGAAGATATAAGCGACATCATTGTGGCACAAATGTAGAAACACCTCTGCTAACAGCTACAGTAAACCAAAATAGCCATCATCGCTAAAAAAGGCTATCAGTTGTGATTAGAGTCCAATGTTCCTCTCAGCTTCTTGACTTATCAGCCACAGCAGTGAGATGCCACTGAGTGGCTCTCTATCTTAACAGTTACACTCCTGTCAGAGTGGAGATTGTTTGACACAATGCTATACTCTTCTACTGTTAGAGGTTTAACTTCTAAAACACAGAGATGAGCTGGTCTACAGAACGATCACTGCATCAACAAAGAAGTGACCTTTTCTTTAATGAGACGTAAAGACTGGAGCTCTCCTGGAGGCTCTGTGAGGCTAAAACAGCAAACTCATCTCATAGACTTTACACTAAGATGTCTAAGACGATGATCATTTTACAAATATTAAATGTTCGTGGTATGAAAATTTATAATCAAAAGATTTATGATTGTCCTGTTTGACGCGTCCTATCAACAGGTTTCCATGGCGAGAATGCTACTGAAATTTGATGCTTAATCTTCAGCTCTATTAAAAGGTCCCATATGCTGCTCATTTTAAAGCTCATACTTGTGTTAGGAGGTCCTGCTGGAAAAGTTTTATGTTCAAAAACACATTATTTTTCTCATATGTACTTTGCTTTTGCCCTCGACATCATGTTACCTAGAGCTGGAGCTGGTTAGGAAAAAACAATGGCGGACAGTGAGGTGGATTCAGATTTTCAGTGGGTGGGGACTGTCGGCCAGCTGAAGAGCTGGAGGAGATCACATGATCAACACGTGCAGGCTGTTGATCATGTGATCATTGTATGTATTTATATATTTGTATTTTAATAGTGTCACTTGTAATGTTTTTGTCTTTTGTTACCTGCCTAGGGACAAGGGATGGAAATTAGCATTCTTGCTAACTGCGGCATGTTTACTCCTTGTGTTTTTGTACTGATGTTCATTAACAAGCGTTGTCAATATCAAATAAACAAATAAAATTAAATAAAATCACTTTATGACATCATAAAGGGAGCCAAATCTCTGTTCTGTGAGTGTTTTTGACATACTCTTACTGAGAGATGGAGTAGGAGAATAAGAGAGACGACAGTCTTTTCTCATAGTTTGGCGGTCTGTAGGCAGAGCGGGGGCACATATTTATGTTGAAAAGACATTACAAAGTCCATTTATATGAAAACATGTGTCAGTAGAAAGCTCCTATTGTCAGCCAAATCAAAAGGGTCTATCCGATGTAAAGTGGCTATTTAAGGACATCTGAGAAACCAAATTTCTGGAACTTTAAAAAACGAATTATCAGGACTGGCCAGGAGCTGTCTGAAAATGTACGCCATTATCCCTTTAAACACTATCGTATCTCCCCCCTCTTTATGACGACCAACTTTTCACTCGGCGTCCCAGTGTGGCCATATGGAGCACAAAGAAACACTTAACACTTAACATAATTTGTAATTATGAGTGTATGTAAAGCGCATTTGTGCTTGTATCCATGTGTGTGTGTGTGTGTGATGCACTCAGTGCTCCAGCGCTGTGTCCCCAGTGCCCCCTTCATTTGAAGAGCAGCAGTTTCTTTATTATTAATGTGTGTTGGCTTGCAGCTCTGGGCCGGCAGCCTCTGCTGCTCTGCTCTTAGATGAGACGAGCAGAGCAGCGCTGAAATGGCAGAAATTAAAGTCCTGGGTGTTGTATGAATATTCTGGTCTGTCTGCATCCTGTCTGGTGGTAGATATTAAAGAAGAGTTCAGAGAGGAAGGCAAAGTACAGTTTTGTCTTTGTGAAAGCTTAAATTCCTACAAAATTTGATCGGATTTTCAAAATATCAGATTTAAAAGAGGGCAGTAGTGGATCAGAGATTTTAATAGCAGGTGAGGTATTCCCATAACATGCTCATTGAGCTCACCGGTGTAGATGCTGGCGCTGGAGGCCGGGATGCCAAACTGAGACTCAATGAACTTGGGGATGAAGGTGATGAAAGCAGTGACTATGGCGCTTTCTGCTGTGTAGGACAGGCTGACAAATAAGAAGGTCACGTTGCTGAGGATCCTCACTGCTGCTTTGGGCAGGTCTGAAAGAGAAGACGACAAAGGGCGGACAGAGAGAAAAGTTTGTTTGAAATGGACAAGTCAGTTAACCATCACCTTGTTTGGTTAAATTTGAACTCTTAAGTTTCATAACATTCAGGAGTACAGCAAGTACAGCATGAACAATCGCAAATTTTCATCTGATAACAATTATTTTCATTACTGATTCTGCTCTTTGTGTATAAATTGTCAGAAAAAAAAAGCTAGCTCTCCAAATGATGTCTTCAAATGTCATATTTTGTCCAACAAACAGCGCAAAATCCCCAAATATTCAGTTTACAGATTTCAGTTAAAACATAAGAGAAGCTGGAGCTTAAGAATCTACTCAAAATGGTAAAAATGGTTGCAGATACATTTTCTGTCAATCAAATAATCAATTAATCAACTAATCCATTTATTATTATTTGAATTTTAATCATAATTTATTTAACCAATAACGAAAATCACCCAAAGTGCAGGGCAGTTTTGTTGTCAGACGGCCGATGGGACGGTACTTGAATTTCCATAATCTGTATAGCGTGAAGTTTAAAGATAGATGTTGAAGAGCGGACTGATGTTTCAGACTCTGGGAGACGACCCATTTAAAGGTGACACTGTCTGTGACACCAGCAGCCCTTGCAGTGTTTTCTCGTACCTTTGATGTCTTTTCCGAAGCCCATGGATGAGGTGACGGTCTGGCTCTTGTTGTTGCTCTTCTCCTTGAGGACGTCGTCGTCGCTGGACAGGTCGTCCAGGCTCAGCTTTTTCCTCCTCTTCTTCTTCTTGTGTCGGGGAGGCAGCTTCTTGGGGAAGGTGAACATGGGGAAGATGACCAGCAGCATGGCCACGGCACACAGCAGGAACCCGCTCCACCTAGACAGACGAGGGAGGATTTTAATATCAGATAGTCAAGACACAGGAAAGCAATTTTTATCAAAGTGCCATCAAAGAGGTGAACTCGGGTGAGCCAGTCGTGGATGAGACACTTCACTCTCTGCTTCCCTCAGTCTGGACTCAGCATCATTTTATCTTCGTGCCTCATTATTGTGCACATAAATAAATAAACTGTAGTCATGCTTGTGCAAAATCACAAATACACTCATCCGTCCTCTTCCTGCTCTCATCACCTATAATTCATGTAGGAAGCCTGTAGCTGTTAGCTACTGAGTCACTGGTTAGAGGACGGCATCACTGAGGGCTGCAAAAAGATGACTAACTGCATCTCAAACACGCCAACAGAGTTAGAGATGGATATAAGACATGTACAAAAAAACGGGACCTAAAGAGCAAACATGCAGCTTAAGCGCTTAAATTGAGAGCTCTTGATTTGTAAAGCTTCCTGGCCACTGTACAGTTTCAAATCAGGTTGAGTGTCTTTATTGGTTGCAGTTTTTCTCCTCTTGAGTCACTCTTGTGCTTCAATAATCACACTTTTTGTACAGAAATGATCAGGAACAGAGTGTATTCTGGCCTCATAGAGTTGCATTACTTATTTTTGGGGAACAGAAATGTCTCTGTTCATGTTAAATTAGCCTGTGAAGGTTTGAGAAGTCCACCGCTGTAGCTAAGAAATTAAAAGTTAAGTAGACATGCACTTAAGTACAATGTTTTCCACTAATGAGTAATATCGTGAAAAAATACAATGAAATAGAAAATAAAGCCTTTTTCAAAACAGCAACTGGGAGGCTTCAATGTACAATATGTATTTTTTCCTCTCTCAATCAAAACAATAACAACATTTTACAATATTGTGAAGTAACATGTGATCATGGGAGTTGTCTTCATAGTTAACAACCACTCCCTTCTTACTTTTTCTTGTTAGGGTTCCTAGATCTAGAATATGATTGTGATGTGACTTGAAACAGTAAGAAAGTGGTCGGCTGGAAATGTTTGACACAGTCAGTGTGGGAATGGGAAAAATAGTACATTTGACACAGAGTAAATCACTCCGAGGTCATCTTCAAGTACAGCCTTGTGTCCGGCCTCAGCGCTGAGCAGGGCAAATGTCAGTTTATAAGGCTCCTTTTTCACTAATGCAATGAACAATTTGGAACAATCAGTTTGAAACATCAAAACCAACAATGTTTTTGTCCGTCTCATAATACTCTCCGACTGTGGCACTCAGCCTAAAGCCCAGTGGTTCTTACTGAAGATGTAAATCTTTAACAACACCTCACAAATATATACTTTAATATCTAATAAAGGAATTTCCTAAAACTGCTGCTGACTGTCGTTTTTTTATCAAATGTTATTCAAACAAGAGGAAATGGTGAATTTGATGGGGACTATTTTCAGCTGCGATTAATCCACATGGATTGTGGGATTGAGTCAAAAGTTGTGTATGTATGTATGTTGTGTGTTCATGCTAATGAAGGAACGCTGATTTGTTTTTAGTAGCTTTTAGGACAATAATGGAGCTGAAGTTTGGCTTTTCATGAAATTTGCCGACAAAATGACAAACAGAAGATATGACTAGACTTCTTTGAATGATAAAACTTGTAAAACTTTTTTATAATCTCAAAACTAGGGTGTTGAAAAGCACATGGTTTTGGTATTAGTACTGAAGCACACACTTGTTTGTCAAATGGCATCCAGCCCCATCTTCAGTACACACACACACACATATTACTCTTGAACCAGCCCAAAGCAGCCACACTGTTCTCACCAGTTGCCAATGAAGCGGGGGTCGCTCTGATCAATGTTGACAACGGTCTTGGGGTCCACGTAAAAGCCGATGAGGACTCCTCCCAGCAGGTAACCAGCTGCCGGACCCAGTGCTCCCATCACATACATGATGGCTGTGGAGAGGAAGGGAGAAAAAATATGAGAATAGTTTGAATAGGCGAACTTTTTTGCCACTTAGGGGCATGAAACCATCAAAAAAAGCTGACAGACACAAAGTCACCACATATCACTGACTTTTAAAGTTAAATTCCTTCCCCTCATCTCCTCCACATCCAGCAGACACGGAACAGCATTATCATCCAACTGGAGTCGTGTTCAGCTAGTCGCTAACTTGTCTGTTTGGTTTTCTTGAAAGCAGCTAAAAACCTCCGTAGAGCAACAGAGTTGGTGACCCCGAAGGACATCAGGAACATCAAACACTAACACTGCAGATATTATCTTTATCCAATATTTAATTTGAAACCACTTTCTCTGGTTAACTAGATAAATACAAAATAATAAGAGTAATTAACCAGTAGTTATGATATGACATGACTTGCTGCTCAACATTTATGCCATATATGTCATCTTGGTCAGCACCCTGGACTGCCTGTGCCTTATGAACAACATTTTAGCAACATTTGTCCAGGACAAACCGGTGTATGTCAACTTCTGTGTCAAAGTTACTCAATTATCGAAACTCTATGCCCAACTTTAACCCTTATATAATGCTTCAAATCAAACTAATCTAGCATTAACAGCGAGGTACAAAAGGCCATGTGTGTGGGTCATGTGTGCAGATCATATGACCGTGAAATAAGGAGCCTGCTTGAGGCTGAGAATAAGATTTCTCCAATTAGAGGGAATTAACATCTTAAAGTCTTTGGCTGAAGTTGAAAGCAAACACAAAAATCCAGTGGCGTGACATAAAAACTCAAAGCAGGGCCAGGCACTGGACCAGACTGAACATTATCCAAATGTCCTGGGAACTCACTGGGAGCTCTGGGTTCATGTCAGCAGCAGTTTTCAGAGTAGAAATTTTAATCAGCAATGTGCTTTTCAAAATAAAATGACAACCTGTTAGTGCTGCATCAACTGCCATCATACAGAAAAGTAAAAAAAACAGGTCATCTGGTTGGTGCCATGTCCTATATAACTAACTACAACTAACTATAATTAAAGCATCTTCTGATTGGAACATGCCAGTGCACATAAGGTAGACCGATCAAGTTTCCATACAGTTTTTAATTATTGCTTGCAAATTTCCCTAAATGTTACCTTATTTTATGAGTTTGTTAGTTCACTTATGTTCTGACATTTGTTTTTGGTTTCTTGAGCCTTAATTCATAATAAAAAATATTTTAATTTTATAAGAACTCCAGGAAGACTAACAACTACTTTGTGGACGCTAGTGGGGAAAGCAAAACAAGGCACCACAGGTACTATAAGTTTATCATTTTCAAACTGACTTCCATCAGTAGAAATAATTGCAATGGAACCTGCTCACAGGTTTGTCAATAACTATTTCTAACAAGCATTGTAGTTGAATTTGCAGAATGATACACCACAGCAACATCAAAGAACCAGCAGTGATTACAAATAAAGTCTGCAAATGTCAAAGAATTACATATATATGATGAAAGCTTGAGTTCATGTTGCTCAGCTCTAATGCATGAAAACTGATCAACACGTCCAATCTCCAACAGCATTTCACTGCAGTTACTCATCTGCAAAGCATCTTCACAGAAGCATATTTTCTGATCCACTCGACTATTACATCATCTGGCTGGGATAGCCAGGGCCTGAGATGATGAAGCATGGGGATGGGATTGAGGGCTTGAGCTTTCCAAGGGAACCCAGCGGTATCGTGGATAATCCCTTATCTAGCAGGAGAAGAGGGAAAACCCTCGAATGGCAGGCTGCCACGTTACGCAACCTGATGCAGACCATCAGCGGAAGGATAAAAGACAAGCAGGCTGCTGGTGATAGAGCAGACGATGGCCGAGCACCGCTGAGATATGACAAGCCAGAAAGGAAGTGCGAAAACCGATTAAAAACTGAAAGACACGGAGGAGGAGAAAGACACTGAGAGAGAAGAGGAGGGTAGACGATTGAGAATAAGACAGACGGAGATAGTCTGATATATTAAGATTTAATCAACATCAATTTCTGAAAATACGGGATAAAAATGCGAAGAAAATGTCCATCAATGACACAACTACTTGAGTAATTAAGACCAAGTAACTTTGACACATGAATAATCTCAAACTCAAACTGTGACTAGCATACTCAATACTTTTGTGGAAGCAACCAAAATGTGTCTGCAGCACAACAAACTTTGACATTGGCACTGAATGTAAGACTGATGAGCATGTCTGTTATTCATGTCTATGACAGTTCGTGGTTCAACAAGATAATGATTCTAGTTTTACTGTATTATATCTAGGTTAAAGTTCTTTCACGACTGCTTTTGTTAAGATAACATTTGGAAACTTCAGCTTTACATAAAAAAGGGTATTAGCTGAAACTGTTTTGGTATCTGCATTAGTATCAAAAGGATGTGCATAAAACACATGGAAATGCATTGAAATATACATAGAAAAGACTGACAGGCTGTAAAAAGAACAAGAGAACGAGGGGAGGTGAAGTAAAAGGGATGAAAAGAAAGAGATGACACAAGGAATAAGAAAATTGAAGACAGAAAGGGAAAACATGGAATAAAGGAAACCAGGACACAAGCCTGTGATGAGGCAGCAGTGTTTGTGCTGATTGAGAGAAAACTTCTTTTATCAAAGCAAACTGATTTTCAGCCTCGTCGTTCCCGTCTATCGCCGCTCTGCGTATTAGCCCGTTTACTGAAAGTAGGCCACAACTTTGACACAGCCCGACGCCTGTCATGATCCGACCCTTCAATGTAAGGCATCTTTTCCTGGAAACTTGCATGGACAGCGTATGATGCACAAAAGAAAATGTGGGGCAAAAAAAACTGACAGTAAACTACTTAAATTATTTAAACTGACAGAAAACTATGATTTGATACTTTTCATTAGTTTACAAAATATTATAATAAATATATTTGGGTACTGGACTATAAAATGGACAAAACAAGCAGTTTAAATATGTCATCTTGGGCGTTTTTAACTTTTTTTACTATACCTTGCAGACACACTTAGATACAACATATACAATAATGATGCATTAGACAGAAAATCACTGCTTCACTGCTGGTCAGACATCAGGCTGAAGTTAGTTTGAAAATGGCAAGTTGGACACAATTTTCATCCAACAGAGGGAGGTTTGCTAACAGATTGTATAGACCAGCAGGACTTTGATCAGACGGAGGTCAAGGAGGATGCATCTGTCACCTCCGCCAACCAACTTGTGCTGTGAAAACCTCACTGAAAGCTACGCCCACTTCTTTTACACAGTCTATGAGTGACATGTCTGACACCATGTTGTCCCAGGAGCCTCTCTGGTCTGTACTGCTTGATTCACCATTGTATGTCATACAGGCCATTAAAAACCACAAGCTAATATCAGTCAAGGGCTTAACATGTAGTCTGATATATCTCATGAAAGCAATGTAGCTGATCCCTTCATAACAGCCATCCAGTGTGCCTTTATAAAGCTGTATGTTCCTGTTATACAACAGGTAGATTCAGCCCAGCAGCCATTCTGAACTGAGCTGTGAGTCATGTTTTACCGGCTGCAACACCAGCTCTTGTGGTGAGCAGTTAGCTAATTAGCCATCTTTCATTTGATGCCTTTTTCTTCCTTCTTCACATCTGAGAGGGATCTTTTTATTAAATCAAAATACTGTTAACAGCTGAATACACTGTACTAATACTCTTACATATCATAATACCCTCAGCAGGGTTCCTCACAGTGATTATGGGCACTGTAGTGCTGCCAAGGTGTTGCATCACCATCACTCATAGTGAGAGTACAGACAGTACTGCCTGACTAATAAAAGTTGCATCTGTATTCATCTGGCTCTACTCAGCTCTGATTACATGAGTCTGGACCTGCTGGGCCAGCGACCTGCACCAAACACAGCCGTAACAGAGATTGATGGCAGCTGTAAATTAGAGGCAAAGTTGTGCGTGTCACTTCAGGCAAAGCACTGTTGATAAATGTGCAATGTAATTTTGAAATTACTTTTTTTAAGGGTTTCACGAGCCTTTGAAAGATGTGAACCTCAATCAACAAGCAAAAAGCCTGTAAGCTTCAATCCATTTCACATAAATCAGAGACATGAATCAGGATCGGAGCAACAAGTTTTATTTGAGGTTTCATTTCATCTTTGCCAGTAGATGTTTGGATTTATTTGTGACATACAGACGTTGACTGAAGACTGAAGCTGCATTTTTTTGTCCCACCCACCCGACAGCAGAAGTAAACGCTGAGAGAGAACCCATGTGATGTAGTGTTTGCACAGACAGACAGACCGACAGAGCTGAGGCCAGGCCAGTCCGAACCGTGGCGAGATGGAAGCGGGGAGACACAATGAAATGTTATGGGAGCACGATGTTGTCACGGCAACATGCTGACACAGCACTGTCTCGTTACAACTTCCCAACGGGCTGCCAGCACCGACATCAGACTCCCTTCCTTTCCCTGACCCTAGGTTGGTCTGCGTTTACCCTGCTGCCGACGGTAACTGCTAGACAATATGACCATCAATCTCAAGCTGAACATTCACAACTACTAAATCCACTGAGTGATTAAAAGGGATTCAGTTCAGCTGACACAGTTTCATACAGAAAGGGACTCACAAGAAACAGATTTTTTTTAAAACAATAGTCAAAATTGTCTTGGCTTTTAGTATGTAGTTGGGTTAAGGTCCTAAAACATTGGATCTTCTCACAACTTGATACCATCTTTTCATTAAAACCCTCCCTGCCAAGTAAATGACATGGCCCTCAAACTCAAACTCTTCCAGCCCAGAGACGGAGTTATTCTCTCAAACTAAAGCTTCTCTAGAGTTACAGAAGACATACAAATCTCACGGGCACAGGTGATGTTAACTGTAATGAGTAGAAATTACCTTTATGTGTAAACATCAAAAAAAACAGCAGCACTTGAGACACACCAGGAAACAACAGTCATCCTATTGTTCTTTGCTTTCTTGCATGTATTGAGTCAAATTTCATAATCAGACTACTACAGTCAATACAACCAAAAAAATGTAAGTTTGATATTTCTCATTCATTAATTGTTTCCAACGCAGTTTCCCCTCTCTTTACCCGCCTCTCCTCTAAGACCAGCTAGGAGGCTGACAACGGAACTGTTAAGTCAAATACTGAGAAGCTAAGAGGCTTCCAATCACCTCATTTCAGGAGAAAAGAACAATCTGCCGCTTCGCTCTCACCTTTGACATCTTCGTGTTACCAGGAGTTGGTGTTAGTGAGGAAAAAGCAATGGCATACAGACAGGTGGATTCAGGAGGTTTTCAGTCTGGGTCACATGATCAACAGATCCCAATATAACATCATAAGGGGAGTTAAACCTAAAAGGAACGTTTCCACACATGTTTACTGAAGGATGGAGCACTGAGGGTCTCTAGACACACTGGAGACACATTTATATTGAAAAAACATTAGTGCATTTTGCAGAATATGGGACCTTTAAGGAAGGACGCACTGTATCTCTCTTCCAGTTTTGTAGCATATCACCATGCCCATTATTTATTTTGTACAACCCATATAAGAAAAGTTCAAGGTCCCTAAGTGATACAGCAGGATCAGCTGTCACGAATTTAATTAAACTACCTTGAAAATGCTGACAAATGTTCCAAACAACTTCTTAAATGTCAGCAAATTAAACAAAAATGTTAATTTCCTAGAATATATCTCGCTGAGAGACTCAGCCAGAAGCATGAAGCACAACAGACGCACAGACAGAACACAGTGTACGTCTGAATTCACCAACTGGTTTCAGTCTGGTTTTTGTGGTTTAGGCTCAACAGTCAGTTTCACATAAACAAGGACTGAAATGAAACTGCTGGTGACCATTTATAACCAAACCTGACCTGAAAAGTGAACACCAAAAAAGAAAATAATACTAATCAAGTACATGAATTTACTGATCTACGCAAGCCTTTCCCTGTTCAGCACCCCTATGACACTAAAGTACAGACATAAACCAGCAGGAAGCCAACTATTTAGACACTTTTGCCATTTATGCAAATGTGATTTTCACCAGAGCAGTGCAGCAGTTGTGAGAAGAATCAACTCAAACTGCACGTATTTACTCAGGCTTGTAACAAAGTTCAACTGGACAGAGGGAAAATGACAACTGAAAGCCAAGCTATAAAAGGGCTTAGCACAGTGGAGACAGCAAGAATGTGGTAAAAAAAAAAAGTTGTTGTTGTGATAAAAGTAACTGATTTTTAAGTAAAGTAACTTAAGGATGGTAGTCCTGCTTCACCTGTAGATAAAGTTTTTATGTCCTGTGGCCACTCAATGTTAAATGCCTCCACTACACACTAGAAAGTATACATAGAATCAAGGTCTCAGTTCCACTTGAATAATTTTACATTAAGGTATTGTTGGAAACAAATTGATCACCAATCTAATTCTCAGTTGTTTTTTTTTTAAATGCACTTGAAACTTATGCAACATAAACCAGGAGCTAACCAGTGGGGTGTCACAGGAAGGGCCTTCACGTGGTGACAGAATTAAAGACTGTGGACATTTCATTTATTTAACTTCCTGTCTGTTGTCTTGTCCTCCATGACACAGCCCTAGTGGACAATACTTTAAGATGTTCTTCATGTTACAGGGTCTGTCAGGGATTTAAACAAGAAAAAGTAAAAACAAAATGTCCACAGGGCCCAAGATAACGTCTTCAAATTGTTGTTTCATCAAAATACTCAAAGATGTTCAATTTACAGTGATATAAACCAGAAAAGCAGCCAGAGAACACATCCAAAAGCTGGAAATAGAGAACGCTCTGCATTCTTACTTTACATAAATGTCACAATTGTCATTGTCATATTTTTTGTAAATAAACTTATAAGTAACTTTCACACTATAATCAATTTGTTTTGATCATAACATAAAATTTCACACTTCTGTGCAAAGGGGGAAATCCTTTTTGGCAAAATAAGTGGACCAAAATGGATATATGACCTTGTAGGTTTATATTTCAACTAAAATGATACCATTTGGTAAATGCTTAATTCAAAAGTGCCTGGCCATACCATGAGTGCATACATTATGCCATTAGTGGCCCCAGCAGGCAGTTAGTGAACTGCTAACTCTGTCTGTCTAAGTGCTGCGCTTTAACCATTCAGCTTCACAGAACGAGTCTCACTTCACCGTCTACTCACACCAACCGATAAAAGCCCTCCAAATTGAACGGAGTTGTGTAAAGACACTTCTACTCACGCTCTCCTCAACACTGACCACAGCTCAATCGATATTCGTGAGCACAGACTGTTTTCCGATAAACCAGGAAACTTGATAATCAAACCTCTTGACATGTTCAGCAGCTGTGTAGCTTGGAGCAGGAGAGTGGACAAGAGGCTTTAAAGAACATCTGAGGCTCTTCGTCAGGAGAGAAAAGGTACTCGCTGTGAATTATTTGGGGTAAATATGGAGCTTGAGCTTCTTTTAATTAGACAGAAGCACTTAATGATCTTTGGCCTCCTGAGGGATTGGCTCTAATGGCCAAACTATTTGTTGGTTGACAGAAAATTTACTCAAAACAGCAAAAGTGCTCAATATTCTACAATTCCCATTCCAATGTGGGACTTCCTGCTTTTCTCTGTTATATTTCACTGAATATCTTTGGATTTTAGAACATTTATTTGACATTATATAAATTCAAAGATGAGTCAAGGCAGCAATAAAACATTTGGTAATGAAGATATTCATAGAAGCACAAAGTGGTTCATTTTGGCAGACCTTATCTTAACAGTGTTTCCCAAAATTTGCTGAGCCACACAAACACCACATGACAGCTTCAGATTTGGGAAACTAACTATTCTCATGATAGTTTAGTAGACCTCTGAATTCCTGTCCATATCCCTTTTTTTCCCATTTAAAATACTGTAGGTCTGGAGTTTGACTGCCGTTTCCCCAGTAGGAAAAAAAACAAACAATTGGAGGTTTGAAGGCAGGATTAACACTGAGTGCATCATCTTCCTGTGCTGGAGCTAGAAAAACAGCTAAATCCATTTAATAAACCAACAGCACCATTGATGAGACTGATGGAGCCTCACAGGTTGTTCGCTTAGAGAAATAATATCTCTTAAGGCAGACATATTTCATGCAATCGTTGACAAAGATTAAATTAAATGCTCCTAGAAAACCACTAACACAGCTTTGGTGTTGACTGAAAATTATGTTGGCGTGAAAAACATGAAACAAAATAAGTCCTGCACCCAAACAAAAAACCCCGACATGAACACAACATCAGGCTGTTGTTTAAAACAGGGACAATTTAGTCTGTTTATCTCTGATGAAGCTTCAAACAGGACTTTAAACACATGATATTGAAATATATATGTTACTATACATGACAAAACAGCTCTGCTTGTTCTTAGTTTTACAGAACATGGATTACAACCTACAGTCAGCCAAAAAAAAAAAACTTGCAAAAACTACAGGTCTGAGGTCACATATGCGGCACAGTTACATGACTAAACATGCCAAACACAAACTGGCACTGTTAAACCCAGTGAGGACCATATTGCGTCTCTGAGCTGGCACATTAAAATTTCAAGTGGCTGCAGTGTGGCTCGCTGCCGTGCATGGGAACCAAACAGAGCGTCTCTTATTGGGGTTACAAAGAAATATTGTGCTGAATTATTCTAATGGATGTCTGTTAGCGCCTTTGGGCATGATCTCATATGTAGGCTATCGCAAAGCAGAGCCAAAATGAACCAGAACGTTTGCTCTACAGCAGACAGCAAGTGTGCTACACCCACTCTGACACAACATTGTGGAAATGCCATAAACTAGGTCAGAAATAAGACCTTCCATAGCTCTGTTTGCTTTGGTTGAATCAGCCAAGCCAGACTGTGACTAAAACAACAAACGAGATCAAGTCAAGGTCGTGTTTTGTCCATTTTATCCCTCTTTCACAGAAATCTTGCGTGTTTTGGGACTGATGAGATGAAGTGAAGTAGCATCTGGCTACGTAACAGGCCTTTTAACCTTTTCACTTCAAGCCAGTCCGCCGTGTTTAACCTGCAGACACTAGTGACTGAACTTAATCTATAAGTAAAATGAACCAGGCAAGTATCATCATTTTAAATCCACTTTGTCTGAATCCTTTTTCACAGACACCTTTAGGTTTTTTGCTTTTGAGTGCACGGTCTTGTTTGTCACTGTTGCAGCAGCAGCACTTTGAAATTTGAAATTTAATTTGAAAGAAAACACAAGTGGGCTGATATGGACTCAAATCCAGCTATTCAAGTCAGTATGGGCCCGATATCCAATCCCACTATGGTATCAGAGCATCCATACTCGTGTGAATATAGGCTTGACTTCGGTTGTATTCCATGTTTAATAACAGATTATGAGGCATAATCCCCATCCTTGTCCTGGTGTGACATCCCTTGTTCTCATTATTCAAAGTGGGGCAGGGACCAAGCAGAATATGTTGCATTGTGTTGCTGCTCAGCCAGCCCTGTTCCCAATAGGCACAGCCATTTCACTTAAGATTCACCAGAAACTCAAGTTTAAATCTCCTTCCCAGTTGGCCTTTTATCTCCATTAACATCTGAGAGAAACTGGAAGACACTTTGGTAATCCCTCGTCAGATCGAGACAAATGCTACTGATTGATTTCGGTTAGCGTTCATCATGGGCCTGTGCCAGGAAATCCCACCTCTGCCTATGTAAGCGCTCCATCAATCTGTGTTTTCCAAGTGTCTGCAGAGATAAATCAGGGGGCTAAAATGAACACGGCTGTGGTCTTTCTATATGGCATTCCTGCTGAATCCACAGTACAGCTGCAGATTTACTAAAGGCATCATCTGTCTCCGCTCATCTCATGTTCTGTCACTAATATAATAACCTAAGTAGGCTAAGTAGTATAAGAGGCCTATCTGTATACAGTCAGCCCTTTGTGCACACTTCATGGTCAATATAAGATACTCTAAGCCTCAACTCAAGCAAAAGGGAAGGAGAGTGTCAAAGATGCAAATAAACACTCCAGCTTACTGTGTGTGGTATCATAAAAACACCCAAAGGGGACTTTAAACAAACTGAAAACTAAAGATCGTTTGAAACACAATGGTTCTTTTTCATGCTTCCTTTTTACCAGGTTAATCAACTGCCAAAACACAATTACATAAATGCTGTGCAGTGGTCAAGTTTCCATCCAAGTGCTTCATTTAACTAAAATTCCAGAAAAATCAGCTTAAAAATTCTGAATTAATGTGCGTTTCAATCCATTATTGTTATGCAAGTATTAGCGGTTCCAGATTAAAACCTGTGGTGCCAATTCTCCAGCCCAAAAGCTAGGAAATGAAACACCAAAGTAAAACTCTGAGGCGACATTATCAAAAGAGAAAAAACTAAACCTGGTCTTTTATGGCGAGAAATGGGTTGTAATACTATGGTATGGTATGTAAAACTTAAACTGGTAGCTGCTTAGTTTGGAGAATAATGGCACAACACACAAAGTGTTACACAACACTGACTGATTTGTGTTTTCAGGATACGGGACTGAACTGTGGTGGTTATTAACAGACTGTGTGCTCGTTTCAGGGGCTGGAGAACCTGAAACTAAACCAACCAACTGACCACAGCAACACATTTCTGCAGCTGAAGTATCTGCTCTTGCTGACTGGGACTGCTCTGCGCTGCCGTTGGACTGTAAACCATTAGTCCTGGAAACAAATGGTTTCATTCAGCAGTCACAAAAGCTCCTGAATACCAAAGTTTACTGGTCAAGTGCTTCTTGCCAGACAAACACTTTTTCGTTACTTGCAAAAGTGTCTGGTAGAGTAGATAAAGTTACAACCAACAACAATTTGAGAGCATTTTTGCTAAAGGCTCAAGTGTACTTTGAATTGTTGCTTATATAGATTTTAATTTAAACCTCCTTCACACTGTTTCATACGCTGCTACAAAGGAAAACCTCAATGCAGGAAAATCACAGAAGAAAATCGATAATTTACTGCTGCAACTAATGCTTACTTTAATTATGCTTTAATTTTTAGTCTTTTTTTTTGATGAATCAGTTATTGTTAAGTCTTTTCTGTTAAAAATATCCATCTCAATTTCCCAGAATCCAAGGTGGCATCTTCAAATTGCTTGTTATGTCCCAACAACAGTCACAAACCCAAAGATCTTTGATTTACAAAGATGTAAAACAGAGAAAAGCAGAAAACGCTTACATTTGAGAAGCTTGAACTAGCTGAATGAAAAAAAAGGAAGGGTGAGTAGTCAAAGGTACCTTATCTGTAATTAACAGCCATAATTTAATCCCATGAGACTTTTCCTTCATAAACATGCATGCCGTTCAAACAGATGCCCCCAGTTTGTACCACTCTCCCCAAGCCCCCACCAGGATTAATCTGTCGACATCAGTTTAACATCATCAGGGTCATTTTCTTAGACGTTTAACAACAGCCTCCACAGGCTCAAACTGACTACGCCGAGTGCACCGAGCTTACTGGGTAAAATTAATGAAATGATCCTTTAACTGTCAGACATGACATTCACTGTCCCATAAGCAAGAAACCTACAGCCAGACTTCTGCCACATTTCCTCATGAATATTTAAGATTCTCCTGACTAACTAAGAAGTTGTTCAAACCATTTTTGACACTCTGGCTGCTCCACTGATCCGTGGACAAATACTCAATGGCATTTGGCAGGTGGCTCTGAGCAATTTCACCATTCTGGTTACTTACTACCTTTTTAGGATGAATTCCCAACACTACTCCAGATCTTGCTTTTCTTGTGTGTTTTGACGTGTTTTTGTATGTACTGTATAAAGGCATTTGTCATTTTCACCTTGACATTACAATAAATTGGCTCATCGTTGCCAAAAAGGGAGAACATTTCTAAACTTTTTTTCCATACCATCAGTTTGACATTACAACGTGAAAGGCATTCAGTCACATTTCAGTCTCTGCAGGTGACTAAGTGCCACCAATTGTCTGCTCCACTGATCAAAGCCTCTCTTCGTGCTTTTTTGTGGTTTTAAAAAGAAGCAAAAAGAGCTCGGACCACAGCCAACCCTCCGTGGCACGTCTACTCAGGAATGCACATAAGACCCTCCCCTCTTCCCTCCGCCTCCAACACTCTCTTTCATAACCCAGCTCTTATTTGTTGGTTTAATTAGGCTTTACCTTGTTTGAGCCCACTGGGGCGAGAACTTCTGGGTAAGCATGTGAAAGGGAAAGTGGAAGGAGAAGGGGGAGCAGTTTGAAGGTCGCACATTTGATTTGGCTGCAGAACTATCTGGAGCAGGTGTCTCACATGTAGGCGATGGCAGGGACCACAGAAACTTTTTGCTGTTGTGTTCAACTTCCTTCCTGCTGATGTACCTGAGAGCAACACTGTAACTTCCAACTGTTGGGTGATGTGACACGTTGTGTGTCACTAGTCGACTAGTAGTCATTAATTCAAGCCATTAAGTTGCAGCACATTTATGATATTAACTTAATTATTTAATATATGTATATATTTTGGGGCGTCACAAAACGTTTTATGTTCCAGGGCTGAGAGTGAATGTTATAAGTAAAATTGTTAACACTGTGCTACATTACAGAGAAACACTAAACCGCAATATTGAGCCTTTAGAATATAAATCTTACAAGGCACACACAACACACAGTGTGTCAAAGGAGTGTATCGGAAAAACCAGGAAGGAGACCGTCACCTTTATATACAGTTAAATGTCGGCCAGGAAATTCAAATAATTGCAGGGAGCAGCCATGTAAATGTTAATGTGGTCCCTGTAGTTCCATCTTTAAACTGCCAAGCTGCTAAAACGCACACAGCAGCCACATGGTGAACGTATGTGCAGTCATACATTGTCTACAGCTGCTGACAGAGCCTGACCAGTGTATCTTTGGGCTGCATACAATGACACTTCACACAATAGCGTGCTTCCAACTTTGTGGCAACAGTTTGTGTTCGGCCCTTTCCTGTCTGAACAAAATGAACGGTCCCGTAGGCAAAGCCAGGTCCGTAAAGACGATGGTTTTCCCGGTTTGGTGTGGAGGAACTTGACTGGAGCGCTGACCGTTGGACTTCACTAATGCTCTTGTGACTGAATGGGACCAAATCCCTGCAGCCTGGTTCCAACATCTGGTGGAGAGCCTTTCCCTAAGACTGGGGCTGTTACAGGAGCAGATTAACGCTCATGGTTTTGGAACGACATGTTCAGCAACCACATAGCAGTGTTATGTTCAGGTGTCCACATAAATACCCAGTGGATGTATTTTTACACATTAATTTTTAAATAAACTTTAAGAACATGTTTCTTTTTAGTTATTAATTCCCAGTGATTTTTTTGTTTGTACTTTATTGATATCATATTCTTATTGTTACAGGAGTCTTTTAATATTAAGTGTTTGAAACCTAACTTTAAAATATCCTGCTCCTCACTAATTCTCTTTCTCACAACTATTTAAAGGAATAAAAACCTGTGTGTGAAATATCAAACATACATACAACTTTATTTTTCTACGTGGATGTTCGGTATGTTTTCAACTAGAGCTTAAACAATAAGTCTATTAGCCCATTAGTCCACTGACTAAAATCTGCAACTAACAGTCATTTCTCTAAGAAAATCATTCGTCACAAAAAGTACACTCAATGTTTTTGGGAGCAATAGTATCTGTCACTTTTTAGAAGAAGTTGTGATGCACATTTTCCCCTATTTTCCAGATGGTTAAGTGGAGAAAATAATCAGCAGATTAATCAAAATAAACCTCTTCAACTGTCATAATGCTTCATAATGTAGTTAGCAGTTTGTATCTGTCATGCACAACCAACCTAAGCCAAGTTTAGTTGCGAGCAACAGCTTACGCAGCTGTTAGCTCGCCACTTCGGTGACAAACAGAGGGAGTGAATTCAGACATATTTTATCAAAAACATGACGTTTCTTGTTTATGATGCTTCTGATGTGTGTTTAGACACCAAATTATTGGTGACTTATTGTATTTTTGACTCCCAAAACTCAACAGTCAACATCATTAAATGAGCTGATTATCAAAGACACGTTTGATACTTACAACTGAAGACTTGTGTCTTTGACTAATTTCTGTCATAAAAAATCGTCTAGTGTGCATCTGGCTTGATGGTACGGACACACCTGGTTAGTTGGTGTGTTGGACACTTTCCTTCCTAACAGTTTTTTGGGTTCTCGCTGCCCAGATATCAGCAAACCGGGAGTTAAAACCAAAGTCACGTGGGACCGCAAGCGGCTGATTTATTGTAATCCTGAAGCTTGTTAAATATAGCTAACTCTGACTCAGTCCCGCTCTTCTTCTTCTCTGGAGACCTCCTGAATAAATATCTGAATATCTTCAAGTGCTGCATCATGCCAGATGTGAAACCTCAACTGACTGTAACGTGAATACAATAACCCGACAATTGACGCCAATCTCTGCAACAGTGATGTCACTGATTAGTTCATACTTAAACTAGATGATGACTTCTCAGTGACATCAGCTGCTGCAGAAGGCTGGCTGTTTGATGGCGAGTCATGTTTGAGCACATCCTCACATTCAAACTCTTACCTAGATACAGCGAGGCGTTCTCCTTCTTGACGTTGTCGTCCAGGTAGGTCGGTCCCAGCGTGTAGATGGGCGTGGATCCCATGCCCACCAGGATCTGGGCAATGACGAACAGCGCCACGTACAGGTTGTGCTCGTTGCCCTCCTGGTCTCTGGGACAGAAGGCGATGTCGACGCGGTCCCTGCCGCTGGCGTTGCTGTTCATGCACAGGCCCTCGTTGCCAGAGGACGAGTTGACCTCCTGGATCTGGTAAGGCGGGGAGATGAAGTGAGGTAAGGAGAAGAGTGCGGCGCCCACTGCGATGAAAATCCCGCCTACCGCCAGCCAGCGAGGCCTCTGGCCCCGTCCGCCAAAGTAGCTGATGAAGACGACCACTAGGAGGCTCCCTATGTCGAAACAGCTGACGAGGAGGCCTGATTCGGAGCTCCTGAGGCTGTACCTCTTCTCTATGGTGGTGATGACGCTGCTGAGGTAGCCCGACACCATGAGCGACTGGATGAACGTCAGGTAGCACATGCAGAACAGGAAACAGCGAGAGTCCTGTAAGATAACGCTCAGGTACTTCCTACTTGGCAGACGAATCTGAGCCAGCCTGGAAGAGAGAAACCCTGGGGGCTTCCTTCTCGCCATGTTTTTACTCCTACGGATCTCCGTGTTCTCCATGTATGAGCTCGGCCTGTTCAGCGCCGACTTCCCCGGCTTGGGCAGGTAGTTTGTTCTCGTCGGGGACTCTGCCTGAAAGGACTCAGTCCTGGGCGGGAGCTGGATAAACTCTGCGCTCTCTTCCGCCGTTATGGACATCCGCACAGAACTAGCCAGCAAGGTTTCCTCTTGAGGCCCTTCTTCATTCAAAATAGGCAAACTTTTAGATTTGAAGTTTGTACCTGGCTCCTCCACCTCGCTAGAAAAGCCATCCTCCTTCTGAAGGGACTCGGACAACTCCGAATCCTCGTGGTTAGCCATCATTTCCAGTCAAACCCACCTTTCCTTAGGGGTTAGAAAAATAATCTGGCCCAGATCCAACCCTACATTCACAGTTCAGGGGCTGCTGCCCATTACATTTATTATTAAACGGTACATCTACTCCCACACATACAGTCTGGCACACAAAGAGGGTCCAAAAAAGCAACAATGTCAAGCAAAAGGAAAGTGGACTCACAGCTTCTGCTTATCTGCAGCCTCTGCAGGCTTTGTTTATCTTGTCATGCACACTTGCCTTCTGCCACCATCTAATCCGGAGGTGGAGACCGCTCAGGCCTCCTCGGCTGGACCAGCGGAGCTCCAGGGCCAGGGCTGCCTGCAGATGCACAACATTTCCCGTCGATGGCTTCTCTCAGCAGGACGCTGCTGCTGCTGCTGCTGCTGCTGCTGCTCCGCGGCTGCCGGGGATGAAATGAACTTGCAGAGCATGCGCCGCATCCCTGACACCCCTGCCAAAGAAGACCGCACAGTCACAATGTCACTTGTTTCGGCACAGTAGATGCTGGTGCCCCCCTTCTCCTCCTAACTCCTCCTCCCCGAGTCAAGGGCATCACCCCCCCGATGTTATCACCGCACCAGCTGTCCTCCCAGCGGGCGAGAGAGGCTGTCATTTAGCGCATATATTCCTGTGTAAATACCCGGAAATGCGCATGGGAAAAAAATTAAAATCGGGGAAAGACGTGGAGGAAAACGAGTGATGAAGGAGAGGAGCCGGGGGAGCCTCGGTGAGGGGCAGCCCGGATGAAAACGCTGCTCAGAAACACCGCAGTGCTCAGCTGCTCTCAGTCGCTGTTTTCAAAACAACTGCGTCAAGCTGCAGCGCTGCACCAACACAGGAAGAGTGCACTTCAAAATAAAAGTGATTGAACAAAACAAGCCTACCGATATTTCATTTTTTGGCAAAGCATCTTTCCAAGATATTAAGTGGAATCACAAAATATGCGGTAAAAAGTGCCTCAAAGATGGAAAAAAAAATACAATGCTTGTTAATCAACTGGTGTATTTGAGGCGTAAAAACTATTCAAAGATGTCTAAATAGAGGTAGTTTACACACATAATCGTTGTATCATTTTCCCCACAACTGTGTTCAAAGTGGGACCATCAGTAATCCTGCCAACGTCGAATAAATGCAAAAAAATATTCAGAGGAAAAAGAAATCACCGAATTCCATTGATTATCGAGACAATTTTAGATTCAACTCTTTTTATGTTCATGTACCCTTCATATCCAGTCAAACTTTTACAATTTTTTGAATAGACACTGTCTACTAATAAATTCGGCCCCTTTAACACACACTAATGGTTACATTTAATATTCAGTTAACGTGTCAGGACCTGGCTCAAACTAAGCGAGTGCCTTCTTTAACGAACAGCTAACCTAGACACATTAGCTAACGTTAGCTAGGATAATGTTTGATTAAGATAAAAATAATTTAAAAAAAAACAAATAGCCGAATAGAACATGCAGAAATTACCAGACGACAAATGTTAGATTAATCAAGACAGCGTTTTAAGTTCTACCTCGTGTAAAGCGTTGCGGTTTGGTAAAATATCTGTTAATTGTCGTTTTTTTAATTGGAGTTTGGTGTGTAGTGTCAGAGCTTGAGGGCTTTACTTTGAAAACCCCCTTTAGCTAACGTCACAGTTAGCTGCACAGCTAACAGCTAACTCGCAGAGGCAACGTTCAACAATAAATGAAACAACATTTATTATAGTGACACTGTGCTTTACTGACCTGACACCGTGAGGCGACAACACAGCCTTTAAACCTCCATGTAACCTTTCCTCCGGGGGGCGCAGGCGGTTAAAACGGGACAAAAACACGCGTTCATGTTAAAAACCTACAAAACAGCTTCCGTGGGGACAGGAAACACTTCGAAATAAAAGCACACCATGTGTCACTCAAGCAGAAAGGCTGGAGGTGATTCCTTTTGATTTAGGGCAAGTTTACTCGTCTAGTCTAGTCTAGCACCTTTCAGCAACATGGCAAATCAGCGTGTAATTATCAAACAAACACAAGGCAATATAAAAACACACATCACTACGGTTCAAACATAAAATAGAGGATATAAGAACATCTTAAATGGAGAAAAACAGTAATTAGAAGAATGAAAAGTTACCTTGCAGTGAGATATGTGGATAAATAGCTCTACCTTTATTCAAAAAAGAAAATGCAGTGGTACTTTGCAAGCAACTGGTGCACAAACACTTGTCAATGTTTTGTTTAGATCTTAGAAGACAGTAGAAACCAAAAGCAGTATTTTTGAAACATGAAGGCAGAGCAAAGATCTGGGAACTGGGGTGATGTGATCCATTTTTTGCTCTGTGAAGTGACCTTTACATTAGCTGATTCTACTAATGGTATAAGTGTGGACACATTTTGATTGAGTCCTGCTGATTTTGTAAATGTAAATGTGACTGCTGGAATTTAGTCCTGAGATCATAAGAGTTTGGTTTGTGATTTGAGACGAGTACTTTAGTCATTTAGTACCATCAGCATATAATTTAAAGAAAGTAATTTAAGAAATAATAATATGAATAGCAAGCATGCAAATCCTCTAGGATGATATAACATTATAAGTGTTTAAGACGTAATTTCTGTCAGAATGATGTATAGAATTTTGAAAGTGCAATTTATCTAACCTTACACTGATGCTATGGGACAGCTGGGTGTGTAGTGCATGTACTAATTTGACTGTCTAACAAGTCTTATGCGGCTTTGTAGTAGTTGTGCATCTCTAAACTCAAGATAATTCAGATATTGTTAATAATAACAGGCACACCCAAGCTTGCAATCTCCTATTTCAAGACGTGATTTTATTGAGTAAATCCTTCTCATAATATTGTACCTTTTCACAGTGGCTCTAATAAGAGATTTTTACTTTACACAGCATGAAAAGGTATCAAATACAGCATTCAGTCCATCTGAAATCAAACCAAGCAAAACAAGAACTACTGGTTTAATGGCAGTTCAGCACAAATATGAATGTGATATTTGTGCACGTATGTAAAGAGCGACCTCTAGTGTAGAACTTAATATCTGCAAATAGCTGACATGGGCTAAGACATTTGAACTTGAATTTTAACTTGAGTGCTTCAGCACTATACATGCAGACACCCTGCCTCTAAATCTGAGGGAATAAAACAAAGAGATTATACTTGATAATTTAAATGCAAAATGCTGATAAAATATGCGAACAAAAGTTGAAAACAGTTCAAACTCTACATCAGTACATATATACAGTACATGTCAGACCAATAACAATGAAACAACAGCAGCTCACAGCATCAATCTTGTTAAACTCTGACAAACTATTTGACTTTCACACCTTTACTGCAAATATATATATGGAATATTTAAAACAGGATATTTGGTCCAAAAGTGTCAGGGATGATAATAATACCTTCACTGCAGCAAAAGCCATGAGGACTTTCGTACTGTTTCTTCCTGTAGTTGACAATCAAATGATTTAATGCAATTGAAATTAAAACTGAATGTTTTTTTGCAGTGGAAATCTTTATCCTGCAGGAGATATGCGCTTTACATTTCTACTTTGTTCTGCAAAAGCTGAACATTAACTGCAAAGTTAGTTTAAGTGGCGACAGACACCGTGGCGAAGCAAACAGAGGGTAGCAATGTGACGACCACTGTTGCACTTAGAGACAAAACATAAGCTTTAGTAGAAAAATACTGAGAATCACACATTTTTGCTAGCTCAGCAGTGTTTCCAATGGGACCATGAAGATGAAAACCAGCGTGGAGCGGCTGAGTGAATGTGGTCTGGGCTCTGTGGAGGAGAGTCATGGTGTCAGAGAAGGACAGAAGACCTGCACTGTGGTCCAGGTACACTCCCACTCTGGAGGACCGAGGACCTAAGACGGGAGTTGTGACGTTGTTATGTCGGAATTCATGCCGACTTTTGTAAAAAATAATTCCCACGACTTGTCACTGTCTTCTTTCACTGTGTTATTGTCTTTGTATGCTACCACAACTCCTCCCCCACCTTTCTCCACCTCCCAGTCACAACGTCCAGTCAGACTCTCTGTACTCAGGACCTGCCACCAATCACTAAATCTGTCTGGGTGACTAGAATAAGACTGTTCTTCTCTCATTAATGTTGCTCTTCTGTTCCCCTCAGATAATAACAGCTGTGTGTTTACAGTGTTTGGATTCAATGTGATTTGACGTGAATATTTTAAGAACTGATCTCTGGTCTCGGGCTCTGGCTGTGGCAGTAAAATGTTTGTCCACTTGTCCCTCAGAACGTCCTGTAGTTTCTCTCTGAGCTCTGACACAGCTGCTGTCACATGATCAAAGTATCTCAGAGGACGTATGCTGATGCTGGATGAGTGTGTGGCCTCTCTGAGTGGTGACAGTGATTTGTAGCTGTGCAGAAACTGGTTGTGATCCTGTGTGTGTGAGAGCTCCTTCAGCTCAGCGTCCCTCCTCTTCAGCTCAGTGATCTCCTGCTCCAGCTCCTCCTGAAGCTCTTTGACTTGACTCACTTCAGCTTCCTGCTGGGATCTGACCTGCTGCTTCACATCAGACCTTCTTTTCTCCATCAGACGGATCAGCTCAGTGAAGATCTTCTCACTGTCCTCCACTGCTTTATCAGCAGAGCGACTGATGGCCTCCACCTCCTGCTGGAGCTCCTGCAGGTCTTTCTCTCTGTCCTGGATCTTCTGCTGGATGTTCAGTCGACTCAGCTCGAGCTCTGTCTGCCTCTCAGTCCTCTCTGCTGCAGCTGACACTGTGTCGTGGCCTTTATGTTGGTCCACAGAGCAGAGATAACAGATACACTGCTGATCAGTGCGGCAGAACATCTTCATCACCTCATCATGACGAGAGCAGATGTTCTCCTGGAGCTTCTTGGAGGGCTCCACCAGCTTGTGTTTCTGTAAAGGAGCCACATCAAGATGAGGCTGGAGGTGTTTCTCACAGAAAGAGACCAGACAGACCAGACAGGACTTGAGGGCTTTCAGTTTCCTCCCAGTGCAGAAATCACAGGCCACATCTTCAGGTCCAGCATAGCAGTGATCAGCAGGAGCAGCCTGGAGTGGAATCTTCTTCAGCTCCTCCATTAAATCTGCTAACGTGGTGTTTTTCACCAGGACAGGCCTCGGTGTGAACGTCTGCCTGCACTGAGGGCAGCTGTGGACTTTCTTCTCATCCTCATCATCCCTGAAGCCTTTAATACAGCTCATGCAGTAGCTGTGTCCACAGGGAATAGTCACCAGTTCCTTCAGTGGATCCAAACAGATCGAACAGGAGAATTCATGAGGGTCCAGCTGAACTCCTCTCTGCTCCATTTCACGTGTTGTTCCACCTTTTTTCAATAGGGTACTTTAATCCAAAACCCTCCATCCTGTTTACCAACCAATCTGCAGTAAAGGAAGCTTATCAATGCTCCAACACTTGACCACATGTTGGTTACACCCATCTGTAACCTGGCAGACCTTTAAGGGGGAGGGAATATTTAAATATCTGGACAGAGTGGACCATGGTGAGTTTGTATTTATCAATAGTTATCAGGCTTTCAAGCAGCAGTTGGATCAACCAATCAGCGCGCTTGATGCTCAGTATTATTTTTTATTTTATATGCTCATCCACACATTAACTAGTAATGATAATGTAATGGAGCGAAAAGCACAGTATTTCCCTTTAAAATGTGCAGACGAGAAGTGTGTGGTAGCATGAAATTACACTGTAGAATAACACAGAATCGCACTCGAGTTAATGTACTCAGTTACAGAATATACTTTGTGTGCTGCAATTAAAGAGTCATGTGTTTTATTTGTGGAGGCAGAAACAAACAGAATCTGCATGTTTACACCTGACGTCTGCCATCATCTTCTAATTCAACGACGAGCTGATCGCTGCAGGTGTCACTTGTCAATAACGCAGATATTCCCTCATAAGCTGGAAATGTTTTGTTTAAAGCAGAGTGACTTTCAGTTCGCTGCTGTAATTAAGATCCTTTAGATCGACTTCGCTCCACGCACCAGGTGCTCACTGGTAGATATCTTATCTAAATGTCTGCGAGGAGGCGATAGGGAACAAATTAATTTCAGTGGCAGCTGTAGTGCTGAGCATATAAAGAAGTCATGTCGGCTCAAAGCGGCTCAACATTTAGACTGAATCTAGCACCCGAAAGGTTTCATTCTAAGGATTAAAGGTCTTAAAACATTCGTACACTTATACAGTATGTTTTTCCCTCATTGGATTTACCTTCGTGACACAAATAGGTTTATAAATGTCAAATATTCAGCTGCGTCTGCATGATAGTCACCAGAGTGTTTCCGCTGTCAGTCATCCAAACCAAAAATGTCTCTGTGATGCAAAGCTGCTTCTCTTATTCTGCAAAACGGTTACATACATTGTCTATTTCTGTCACCGGGAGCTGTGACAAACAGCTCTTCTGTGTTAAACTGTGTTCCTCTGCTCATACTTCTCATGCATGTGTGTGTAAATCAAGCTGCCATTAAAATATAACATTTTTTAAACAACGATGACAACAACAAAAATAAATAAATAGATAAAAGCTGTGTAATTGCTAAAGGAATAGAACCGCAGGCTTTAATAATGGGAAGAATACAAATCTGAATTACATTTGACCATATTACATTATTATTCCTTATTTTTTTTCATATATTAAATGATTTTTCTTTAAAAGCTGGAGGTTGTGTATATATAATGGGAGGAGGCCCAGAGGAATGTAAAGTTGGTCTCAAGTGTCAGTGAATAAAAACACACACATTTCGGGTGATCTATTTTAAAAGGAGCTTGTGCATATCGAAGACGTCCAAGTGAAAGTGCACGTCTGAGTCGACGCCTTACGTTTTCCCATCAGATGTGCAGAACAGGAGGTAAAAAACACACCTGACTGATCATATTCAGATCATGTATTTGGATTAGTTTGGATCTCAGCTTGCACACGTCATTTCAAACTGAGGTCCATGAACTTCAGACAGTTTCCTCTTGCTGCCACTTGGAGCCGCCAGTGTTCCACATCTGCAATAACGCTCCACATAAAAGGCTGTTAAGGTTTACACAATACAATACAATACAATACAATACAAAAGTCATGACAAAAATGGCAAAAAATAAAACATAACAGAATACAGCATTGAATTATTCAACTATTTCCCTTGTTGTCTTCTATTTAATAAAATAAAATGTAGTAAATGAGTTAGTTTATATTCAGTCAAATCTGAACACACACACACACAATACACACACACTTTTAGATGCAGTGGGACTCAGACTAGATTATCAGTGGATATCAAATAAATGTCCATAATTAAAGAAAAATAGATGTCCCTTGTGATATATACACTGTTGCTCATAAAGTTGGAATAATTGTTCAATACCCCCAATTTTGTTAAAGCCTGAATCCACAGTTTGCAAAGGTTCATTGTGGTTTAAGTTTCACTGTGATATGTTTGAAAGAGTTTGATCAATAAAGTTGGGAAGATATACACTTTATTTATCAAGAATATATCACATTGTCATTTCATGAGAAGAGGTAAAAAACATTTTATTCCAACTTTATGGGCAACAGTGTATATCATCACAGGTTCAAGTATGTAATATATACAGGAATAATATAATAGGTAAGTAATATGAAAAAACTGTGGTTTGGTATGATAGTGCATGTAGACAGTAAACATTACTGAAAGAGCAAATGAAAACAGATAATTAATAGACATGATGAATGCCTGTCAGTGAATATATAATGATGACAATAATAATGATAATGATAATAACAATAAGAAGAAGAATGAAGTTTTCAATAAAAGAAGACATGATAAAGTTTTAAAATAAAAAACATTGATTAAACAAATGGTTCCCAACCTTTTTGTCTGACATAAATGGTGTTTTGTCATGTTTCAGATGTCTGATAGCTGTTAGCGGTTAGATCTAAGAGACATTTTCACAGCTAAACTTCTCAGACAGTTTTATTCAAATCAATTAACCCAACATTTCACAAAAGCACAGACTAGATAGAAGAATTTAATACAGAATACAGATTCTCTCTTACTGTCCTCATAAATCATCTCCAGACCTGGTCTATATAACTCTTAGTAAAAGACTGTCTATACATCAATGCATCAGTATGGACACTCTGTATTAATGTAACACATGATGATGTATCAGCCACAGGGGCCATTTTTTAAGCAGAAGCAGTACTTTAGTTCATTTCATTCATTCTTCTGTACTTCTACCTAAGTGCAAATGTACATGTATGAGTTATACTAACAAAGGAGCATCTTTACATTGTTTCATTGGTACTTTTACTTAAATAAAAATATTTCAGTACTTTGTTAAAAAATGTCAGAATCAGCGATTCATTGTTACATGAATAAAATGTCAGCTAGCAACAGCGGTTCAGTAGAATATTTGCTGCTGTTTGCACCTCAGGCATATTAATAAACCACAGGAGATACACCACCACATGTAAACAGCTACCTGACTAAAAATAAACGTCATTAAGACTGACAATAATAAACCTGATTAACATATAATCACAGTTATATGATACTGGAGTGCAGTGCAGAGACACAGAGACTTTCCAGTACGGTACAGTCAGTCATTTGGGAGATGTGATATGATCTTCCAGTCTGTCAGGAAGGAAACCACCAGTAAATATTTAATCAGTAATTTGGTTCGCCTTTCAAATACTGATGGAATCTAATCAACTTAATCACGGTGTGATCGTTATTTCACAGCGTAATGAAGCTCCCCGCCACTTCACTCAGGCGTGACCAGGGTGGCTGACTTCACGGCGCCGCTCTCAAAAACAATAAAGCCAACGCACCCTCTCACCCACACACACACACACACACACACAAAGAGACAATGTGGATGAGGGTAGACTGGAAGGGGAAAAAAGAAGCAGCAAGGAAAGGAAGGAAAGTGTGCCATAGAAGAAGCACTTTACAGAGAGCCACGTGCAGTGCATCCGGTGCATGGAAACACTGAGAGTTCAAAGGACAGAAAAAAGAAAGAGAGAAAGGACGAGAGGGGACAAAAGAAGGAACGACACCAAGAAGGAAGGAATATCATGTGGAAAGAAAGAAGGAACAATGCTTGGAAAGAAACTATGAACTGTATCTATAACTGTAAAGATATTTTCAAAATAAAGTAAGAAAACCGAAGCAGAAACAGGACTCAATGTTATTATCTGTTTCTGTTGTTCTCTTCTTTTTGGTGTTGTGATTATTATTCTGAGGACTTTTTCAGGTCATGTTTTGTGGTCTTGCACAGTCATTGTTTCCTGTTTTATTTTGTAGTAGTCTTGTCTTGTTCTGCCTTACTTCCTGCCCTTGTGTGCAAATAACCGGACGGCCACTATTTGGCTATTTACACCCGATCCCATCACATAGCAGAAAGAACCATCAAGTACAAACCAGATTAATATTGATGTGGTGATGAATGGCTTAGATACAAAAGTTGCACCCAAGGGAGTGGACTTCAAATCCTGAGTGAGACAAACAGTACATTTTAACTTACATATTTTATGCACCAAAACTACTTAGTTAGGTTTAGAGAAACAGGTTGGGTTCATATAATAAGTCAAGTAAAGGCAGTGTACATTAAACACAAAATATCTTCTTTCCACCTGTAAATAGTGTTACACCTGGGTGCAAATAGCACCTGTCTTATTTAAAAGATGCCATGTTCACCTAAAAATGTACAAATAAGCTGAAAACATGCTAAAAAGGAAAACACACACACATGCACAAACACAAAACCAGGTAAAGAAAGTGTGGCCTGAAAACAGAAAAGAGTCAAGAAAGCATAAATATGCTAATTCTGTAATTTGACACAAACGTCCAGATGACACAGTAGTACGGCTTAATTTGTCCTGTGCATGCAGCCAAACCTGAGTGAGGAGGCTGAGAGAGCCGCAGGCCGCAGCAGCGGCAGCTCTGTACAGACGGACGGCGGCATGGATGTAATGTACAGAATAATGTTCGGCCTCAGGAGCACACAAGGAGGCTGCAGTGTTCTATTTGCTGGGATGTCGAGCTCATTTGGACGAGCACTTCATTCTCCCTGCCCTGTGGGGTCTTAGCCACGGGCTGAGATACAGTACAATCTATCTGTTTTTCATCAGACGCAGTAATAGCCTCCTCCGTTGTGCCTCCATGATGCTAAAGTCTCACGTCCACTTTATCTCACCTTAACAGTTTGAATGTGTGGAAACAGCAGGAGGAGATGATGAACATCCTATTATTTTTTCCACAGCATTTCGTTTCGATCACATGAATGATCTCATCACTAAGCCGCGCGTCTCTCTGGAGGATCTGTGTGATCTCCGTAATGATATTTCTAGCTCACTTTCATCCACTTGGCATCAAATTTAGTTGCACATGCTACTTTTTTCAGGGTTTTGCATCCCTTCGTTATGTCACAGCGTTCCCAAGAGGCTTGAAACTGAAGAAAAGTTAGTCACTCTGAGACAAATAAGAATTATACTTTAAAAAGTTTTGGAAAAAAGAGTGGATGCTCTCAGGATATTAAAATGTAGGAACCACATCCGTTAGTTCCCCTCTGGCCTCATCTAGCCTTCAGGGTAAAGCTTTTCAGAGTGCTACGGAGGAAGGCAGCTAATTAGAGCAGAGAAACTTCTGATGAAGCCATGACATATCAATAAAAAAGCCGATTCCCCATCCGAAATGTTGCTGACGTGGTTTTTGTCCTGACAACAAGCCTTGCAGCCTTCTGAATCTTACCTAAAGGCATTGACATTTTGGGAATTACATTTATTTGCCTTTTTGCCAGCGGTTAGATGAGAAGATTCTCATGTTTGCACGCTAAAGCTGAAGCCTGCATGTAGTTATCTTAGCTTAGCATAAAGAGTGGAATCAGCTGCATGAATATGCATTAGTGAAATTAAAATTAAATTCACCTCCTGTTCCGGCTGAACACATAACAATCGATTCACCCGCTTCAGATATTATCAGCTCATTAAACGGCCTGTTATCAGTCGTCATCACCACTATCAGAATACTTCAGACGGGGCCGAATGCACCAACCGGTGGCGACGTCTGCTGTAACAGGTTTCTGGACCTTTGCTGTCATGGTAACCATGATATATATGTGTTTTAAAGAGATGTAATTTACCTCAGTTAAAATAAGGCAATGTCAGCAAGAAAGAATCCAGATTTACCATTTATTCACTCATTGCTTTGGCCTTGTACTGAACTGTATTTATCCTCAGCAAGTCTTCAAAAACTATCATATGTGTGTGTAATGTGTTGTTGCTGTTTGTATTTTATGGAGAACTGTAAGGTGCTGTTTCCCAAAGGGGTTGTTTCACATGCGTTGAGTCCTTTGCAGACACTTTTCCACCACAATCCAAAGTCTCCTGAGTGAAAGTCCTGTGTAGCAGCATCTTCATCCTCTGAGGATGCACCCAGTGTTTCTTCCTGTCTTTATATACATTTGCTCCATACATAGATCTTTACATATCTTTATTTTATCTATATCCATATTTTCTTTCTACATATACATCTTTCGGTAACAGAGATGCCAGCCGAAGAATTTCACAAGTGTACCGACACAACAATGTCTTGAATCTTGAATGTTGAACAGATTAGAATAATCTTCCAAACGAAACTCCCATCAGTGAGGAAGACTTGCAGCTGCCTTCAGTTAATTCCTCCTTTCCCTCTGCTGCGCTCAGATTGATTTACAGCACGTGATGATTGAAGGCATGTTTAAGAAACTGCAGATAATTGTACAAGGACGCAGCAGGAGAGTTTTGGGAGTCACTGAGGTGAACTACTACAAGATATGTGAACCCCAGAGGTTCGACATGATCCACACAGTGCACCACCCTCAGCACGCACCTGCAGATAAACAGAGGAGTACAGCATCTCGCTAATCCCCTGAAGAGGGAGTTAGTCACCAGAAACCTGCAAACCAAGAGGATCAAAACACAGCAAAGGCCAAAGGGGAGGGGTGAAGTGATGAAATGTGACAGTAAAATTATGTCGGGGAGCAAAACAGAGGGGACTATTTTAATCTTACCTTGGACGCATCGCAGTCAGATCATCAGTTTGAGGAAGGTGACTGGCAGGGATTAAACAGCTGTTAATTGGAGGTAAAGGTGAAGTGGGGAAGATTATGCAAATTTGGCATTATGATGCAAAATAGTGAAGTCAATAGCTCAAATTAGAGCAGGCTGTGTGGTATCAGGTATTTAAAAATGCTTTATCTTGTTTCTTTGAATTATTCTGTGGTTCATTATTGATGTTCTCACCCCTTAAAATCCGTTTTTCCCCCTTGTTCCTGTTAAGTAGCTTTGAGATTGTTAAAACCATCTTATTCCACACCGCTGACAATATCACATTCACTATACAGCTCTTCATTGATTCTACATGACGAACCAAATATTAAAAGACTCATTCCATCAAATATTCTTTTTGTGTAATTTCATCCTCATTTTCTCAAAAATCTGACATTTTCTGGCTTTCTTTGGAAACTTTGACTAGAATTCAAAATCAAACAGCCAGTGAGAGAGTCGGATAAAGAGGCCGATTTAGTCAAAAAGAAAGAAACTGTATTGAAGCCTCCACAAGCACCTTGTAATAATTATATTGTCAGAGCTTGTGTTTTCCTCAACTGACTTCAGTCTACATTATCTGAGTTACTCTAATCACGTCACCAGCAAGCATTACGGGTTCACCTGTCATTTGGTTTGGCCCACTTTGCACCTGTTGGGGGTTAAAATATGCTCATGCCAATCAGATGTTGAGTAGCTACTTTGCCGTTTTACTTTTTATGCCATTGTCATAATGAGTTATGTGTTGTATGTCTCTATGAATATAGTTTTGGGGCATTTGAGGGAGCTGACAGTAGACAAACGAAATGAAGGAAGAGAGAGACGGGGATGACATGCAACAAAGGCTCCCACCCGGACTAAACAAAACAAGCTCCCCCCATTGTCCTGCACCCAAACTATCATTCAACAGTTGATTGTTTTCCATTCCAGAAAAGAAACAGCCCCCTTGCTCCTCCTCATGAAAACTAATGACAATGCTTTGCATTTGGCATTGGCAGGTCTTTGCTGCTTTGCTGATGCAATACATGCCCTCACTTTGTCGTCTGGGCTGTGATTCAATTTTAATGCGGCAGAAAAAAAATTCATGTCGTAATGAAAAACAATCCTTTCAGACTAAAAGCTAAATAATTGTCTTTGTAACATGTTTTTCATTTTAAGTTTGACATAGTAAATGCATACATACAGTGGAAATATATAGTGCATAACTTTGTATTTCTTTTTATTTCTTCCTTTTATTTAGCCAGTTCTAGTTTTTAAATCTTCCACAATGTTCATTTGCATCCTGCAGAGCAAGCAGGAGAGATAAAGAAGATAAAAGTGCTGCATGAGGACAGAAGCTCAGTTTATCTCCTGCTGCTGCAGAAACAACACAGCTGGAGCATCTATCTAACCTAAATTTCAGTGCTCTAGTGTTTAAAACACATGTAGCCTATAAGTGTGCAAAGGTTCCACATTATAACTCATAACTCCTACATGTACAGCTTGGACATATGGTGTACATTTATGTGTGGTTGGTGCAGAATTTGTTCACTTGCTCATTTGCCCACATAAGAATTCAGCATAAGAAACAAAGACATTGAAGTCACCAAGAGCGGCCCCTCCAAATAAAAACTGGTTGTGGGAATGAGTGAAAGAGCCTCAGTGCAATGTAATAATTCAGATTAATTATTGAGAGTGACAGTTAATTATTTCAACGTGTTCTCATCCCAGGGCATCAAATGGCGCTGCTTTGCCACCGTGCTTTGGCGTCTGATACCGACACACAAGGTACCCCTCTACGGCAACATCAGACATCCCTTCAATCCAAATGGCTCTCATTTCTAGGTCGTCAAACCCTGGAGCGTCAGTATGAGAAGCACCAGGCTTTGATGTCTAGATGGTTAGACTGTCTGGAACTGCAGGAGCGAGGATCTCGAGAGTCTGCAGGTCATTGACGTTGCGTACCGAACCTCTGTTGTCATGGCAACAATGATAGACATGCAGTTATAGTTCTGAAACAGTTGCAGTCTGGTTAGGTTTAGGCACTAAAACTACTTGGTTGGGATCAGGAAAAGATGATGGTTTGGATTAAACCAAGTGTGTTTTTCTTTTGGATCCAGATGGGACACAAACCCCCGTCTTCTGGGCCAAAGTCCAGTGTTCGACCCACCCAACCAACCAACCAACCCCCTCCCACCTCCTTGCATAGACTTAACCATAACCTTTAGTCTTTTAAACTACATGGCCTTTTAACATTGCCAAATGGTGCCTTAGAGGTGACAAAGCGCCAGTTTAAACATTAAAAGGACTTCACATGTTTTAGGAAATGCACTGTAAATTTTGTTTTGACTGAAGAGAAGTGGAAAGTATTTGAATCTTGAATCTTACTTTCATAAGGGTACAATTATAGTGTCTGTGTTTTATTGAAATCCATCCAATATGTCTCAAAAATATATCTCATAATTTTGAGACATTTCACAGAAGTTTTATGCTCTAATAATGGTCCCGCTGACTAAAAACTCAGAAATAAAGTGATGGATTAGTTTTTGGTTTGCATTTTTGATGCATCCAGCACTTTAGCAAAGATCTATGCGGGTGGTCATCCTGTGTTATTGGCCATTTGGTGGCCTCATGGTGGCACTACAGGAAAAGTCAGGGATCTCCAAACTCAGTCAGCTTCGTCCTCTGAGGACCATGAACATCTGTCCCAAATTTTATGGCAATCCATCGTATAGTTGCTGAGATATTTTAAGGATTCAAGGATTCAAGGATCTTTATTGTTGTACCAGCACACATTTTCACATGAGATGGCACGGAATTGAGTACTGGTTATGATTATAAGCCAAAGAGAAGAGATAAACTATAAACATGATAAAACACTATAAAACAGTGATATATAAGCATGTGTGCAAAATGCAGTTGACCAGGTTATAAAGTGAAATGTGCAGCGAGGTCTGTAGAAGTTTGTGTAATATTTCTGTCTGGACCAAAGTGTCGGGGCTGACATTGTAGTCCATTGAGCCTTGCTGCCACAACGGCTGAAAACTCGGAGACTTTTGTATCAGTGATGCTGAATCACAGCCTGAAGCGAAGCTCTTCCTCCCCCCATGATGTCACAGGCTGAACAGCCGTCTGCCTCCTAAAGCCGGCAGGAGGGAGGAGAAGTCAGTCACTGTACTGGGCTTCTCGCTGCAGAGCTGCACTCTGAATCTTCCCTGAGCGTTTTGCCTCAGACAGGACGAGGAGAAGAAGAAGCAGCAGAGGACAAACTACTGGAGAAATTACAGGAGCAGGAAATCTCCTGAATGGCACCAGTGAATGGGACGTGCAGCAGGAACATGGAGAGGTCAGACCGTGAAATCAAAGGAAAGTCCAAGAGGAGGAGGCGAAGGAGGTGTAAAGGTTAGTGCAGCCGGCGTGTTTGGTGAAGTTTATGTGGGGAAGGACATAATACTAATATTCATATCACTGTGTGGTGGGTTTACAGTGATTTTATTATTTTAGATTTTTTAAAACATCCTTAAAATGATCCTTTACGGGTTCCTTGTCTCTGTTTTGTCTGTTGTGTGTCTGAAGAGTTTATTTTTGTACTTTACGGCATGTTTTTTAATTCCGGGATAATATATTCTTATGTAGCCTTATGGTTTGCTGTAATATCGGGGTTTCTGCATCAGATTACATTGCATTCATGTAGCTGATGCTTTTTTCAAAGAAACTAACAGTAAGTGCATTGACTGACTCCCTGAATGCTGAAGAATTCACCACTTAAATGTTTTAGTAAGATGTTGTTTAACTGGCATTTGTTCTTTAGTTGTGGGGAGTAAAAGGTGTATATTTTGCTCTGGTCACTGAGGCTGCGCTCAGTCAATGCAGCAGGTCTGTTACTGAATCTAAACTTCACTAAATGATTCCTCTCTGTGGCTCTCATGTCTCCCAGTGCACATATGCAATCAAACAAAGTCAGGTTTATGTATATAGCCCCAACTTAAAGATGCATGGCGTCGAACATGGATCAGGGGTTAGATAGAAGTTACCAAGCCATGTTAAACATGTTATTTTATTTTGTTTATTCGCCATGAGAACACCCAAATTAAAAATATCAACCTCATGGTGGCCCTAAAAAAAATCCCCAAAGTATCACCAAAGTTGATATTATTCATCCTCTGTGCATAATGATATCCAATAGTTGCCAAGTTATTGAAGTATGGATCAGCATCGCTAGAAGAGGAACAAAACTAAGCAAGTAAACAGAAGCAGCACAAGAACAAGAATTTACAACCAAGAACTACAAAAAGCAGAACAACAACATAATTACAATAATCAAGTGAGATTACGAAGACACTAAGTTATCCAGGAAGTTGATATACAATAAATGATAAAATCTCAAATTTGGTCTGCAGAAGTCACAACAGAGCCCATGTACATTTGAATTTGCTGATATTTGACATCCACTGTGTTCAAAGAGACCAACACAAGTTGATCTGAGGCTCAATCCGAGGAACAAAAGTCTTGTAAATCTTAAAAATGCAGTGCGTTTACCCTCCTATTTACTCTGTATCATACACAAGTATGTGCAGAAAGGGAATGGTGCGAGCTCTAATCATAATTACAGTCGTCTGGGCAACAGGTCAGCCTTTTAGGATTAAACTGCCATTGTTCTCCACATGCTAATCCTCAGTAAATGCTGCAGATTACTCCATGATGGCTTTTGTATTAAGTTCAATGGTTATTCAAAGTGCACTAAGCCTATTCCACTTTCATTAATGACCCATTGGCCTTTTTTGTACATCAGTGCTGGAGTGAAAGCGTGACCTCTTTGAAAAAAAAAAAAAAAAATGCTTCCAGAAAATCATTACTCAATGTAGCTCCTCAAATCCCACGATTTTAGGGCCAGACTGCTCTTAGCTAATGCTTCCACTGTATTCAACAGTGTGCTGTACTTTAATGCCAGCTGTCATTTTGGAAACAGAAGGTGGCATCTTTTTTCTCAAATGGCTGACGTCCCTGTTTACAGTAGAGTTCTCTGAATGCACAGCAGGAGGGAAGCTGATGCCGTGTGACTGTCGTACTCCCTCTTCATCCCACAGCAATGTCTGTTTGTCTCTGTTGCTCTGAGGTTTACGTCTACATTAACTTTAAAAACACAATTTACTTCCACATTAGTAATTCTAGGTTGTTTTAGTGGAGAACTTTGTCCACAATGAAACACCTGAACGAGCAAACCTCTTCCTCTTTGTCCCTTTTTCAGTTGGCAAACAAACAAACTGTATTCAGGTAAATTGATATTGACAGAGGAGAAAGTTAAAGGCACTTTACTGGCACACAGTCTCTCACTCAGCGGTGCCATGCAATTGTTTTAACGGCAAATTATTCAGAAACCCCAATAGTCTGACAAGTGTCAGATATTCTCACATTGGAAGTTTGTCTGCAAAAAAATCCCTTGAAATGTAGTTTGGTGTGAGGCCAGAGAGATAGCAAAAGGTTCAGCACAGACAGGACCGCCAGTCACTAAACCAACAACTACAGAGGGGGAGTGCATTTTCAGAGCAATGATTTTCCAGATGTCAGACATTTTTAGGACTATTGGGATTTTGGAATAATGAGCCGGTGGTGCAGTGGCCTAAACACCTTGAAACACCAAGCCTGCATTTTAAAATGGAAAAGCTCTCTAAAAACATTGTTTTAGCCTTGAAAGAGGGCTGAAAGAAGAAGAAAAAGATGCCTTTACGAATAATGACGTACCAAAACTGTCAGTGTCACCAACTTTACCTCCCTGAAGGCAAACATTCAATCAAGATAAAATGAACAGAGGAATCATAGTTATTTAAACAAAACAAACAAACAAACAAACAAAAAAAAACAAAAAAAAAAAAAAAACAAAAAAATCACATTTTTCCCTGAAGGAAGCTCATCAACAACTTTCTTAAAGGAATAATTTCCCACATTTTAGAGAAATATGCTCATGTGATAAAATTAATTGTCACGGTTAGTCCGAGAACCCAAAAGGTGGACACAGGACAGACCCAAATACAAGATTTACACAGGTTTATTTACAATACAAACAGAACCGAGACAATACCAACAATGAACAATAGCAGAGCACAGGAACAAAAAGCGGACAGCTAACAAAACAATACACAAAAACTTAGCTGCCGAGTCTCAGGGGCTGATCTGGGCAATCAGAGCCCAGCAAAGGTTCTGAAGCTGGAGGCGGGTGTCAGGAACCAGGACAGGCAGGGCAGGGCAGAGCAGAGCAGAGCAGAGCAGAGCAGGGGTTGAAGCCAGGGCTGGAGCAGGTCTGAGAGTGCGTAGCTGAGTCGACATACTGGCGAAGACTGAATGCCTGAACCAGACTTAAGTAGCAGGAGGTGGATGGTTAATTGCAGGACCCACACAGCTGTCTCCACTCCTGCAATCACACGCAGAGAGAGACAGAGACAGACAAAAAAAAGGGCCGCCCCTGGGCACAGGCAGGGGCAGGAGCAGTGGTCCTGACATTAATACCTCTCTCTGGAGTCAGGAAGCAATAAGCGCAGAAGAGTAATTACTGTTTATCGAGGAGAAGTTCCACCTCCACCTTAAATCCACAAGTCGTCATTTTTACATTTATGTTTGTGAACAGATTCAACAAACCAGATACATGTTAGTCAGTAGTTACGCTAAGCGAGGCTAACCGCGTCCTGACTCCAGCTCTGTACATGATGCCCAGTCATGAGTTTGCTACAGAAGCTCTCAGGACGTGAAAAAGTATTTCTCAAGTAAAGTAAAAGGCTGTTGGTTGCAGAGCAGAAAGTGAAGTGCGCGGATGAATAAAACTGGTCAGCATTGATTTGATCAAGATGTGTAACAATCAGGGCTTATTTTTGCTTTATTTCATCCATTAGTGACTGTTAGCCCAGCGTGCTAATGCAACACATCGACTCCACTCTGTCCCTTTGCCTCTGCTTTAAGATATGACACATTTAAGTGCTTTTTATTTTGAATCAGGCCCTAATTTTACATTAAAGTCATGGAAATCCTGCAGCTTACTAGGAAAACAAAGACTTTAGCTTTGTTTTTGCAGACAACTAAAGTCAAACTAAACTGTTAGGGATTACTGGACAAAGTCTAATGAGTACTTTATGAAATGACTTTGCTAATAAGGATTTTTTTTTTCTGTGTACAGATGACAGGCAGAAGTTGTTGTTTTTTTTCAGTCAAAACAAATTGCCATTTGGCTGTAAAATCCCCTTCTGCTGGCTTTTCAGTCTAATTTAACAAACTGTCATTTGTTGGCTGGTAAATCTAGTTGGAGAAAAAACATTTGATTGTCCCGCTTTCAGTGAGGATTATGATTCTCCACCATGGAACAAACAGCTGCTGTCTGTGACGGGCCTGTCAGTGGTTTTCTGACAGCACGTCATGCGTTTGGACATATTTGTATATTGGATGCATTTTGGATAAGTGAGCTCCATCGTGCAGTCAAACTTAGTGGGGCATGTCAGTGTGCAATTTCACTGATGGATTCTGCAATCTCCTCACTTCTCTGGGGCTCTGGCCTCATGGAAACATTAGCAATATGGTTTGTGTGCCCATTTAACTTAATTGCAAGGATGCTCAGTGTGTAAAGTGTGGTACTAACTCTGCGAGGGTTAGGGGTCCCATTTCCTCTGCAGCTCAGTGTGAAGGGAACTGCTGCCAACGCTGCCAAGGTGTGAGTTTTGAATCCCAAAGGAGCTGACAAGGCAAAAAAGCTACATTACTGTAAGGTTTCTGTTTGCTCTGAATCATCTATAAATGCTTTCTCCTCCTTTTATTGTTCCTCCTGTTCAGCTACATAATGATCGAAACAGGAAGCAGAATTACCCAAAAGTATTAAAACCGAACGAGACATTAAATCCACACTTCGCTGCATTGACTGACAAAGTTTTACCAAATCCAGAGTTTTAATTAGTTGTTGGGCTTCACTTGAATCCGGTGTGAGTGGTGTTGATCACCGTTTTTCAGGAGATTCAAGCGCCCATTTCTTGGGACCTTTCACATTTTCGAAGCTGCAGCGTTAGTCAGAGCTGTAGTGATGCACGTATGTAGATGTATCTACCGTTGGGCTCAGGGATTCACCACATAAATAACACAGATATGTACATGTGAGCGCTCTTCGTGCACAGCAAGGTCATGTTACAGTCTTTTATGTGATCTATGATATTTTGTTCCCCGACTTTGGCCTTTAAGATACCGTATAAAACGCCTCAAGGAGATGTTTGCGTGCATGCATGTTGGCGGGGGTATGAAATGAATCAATATACTTAACACACAAGTAGCTAACTAACTAGGCACAGAAAACTAAAAAATTATGTGTTTTGGGTGTAAAAATTTAATCTGTGAAGGAGCTCGTAACTAAAGCTCTCAGATGAATGCAGTGGTTTGAAAAAATGCCTCGGAAATGTAGTTGAGAAGAAATAAGAATACACAATAAAGCAGACAGATAAAATGATTATTTGTTAGATATTAAGGGTCTTTATATGTATTTCCATCCAGTCAGTGTGAGATGTTTTTAGGAAAATTGCAGTAAAGTCGATTTAATGGTCCCCTCATTACATTTGTCTCGTCCTGAGCTATCACAGTCAGGGATTCAAATATTAAACACACACACACACACACACATAAAGATGCAAAGGGTCGGTTTCTTCCATCGCTGTGTTGTGCTGTGGAACTCAGTGGCAAGAATATATTTACTCAACTTGTCCTTATCGGAGTTTAAACAATGATTTTGACAAGGAAAACACTACTATTTGGAAAGGCCAGCGAGAACTTTATTTACCAGAAAGGCTTCACTGAAAGTCAGAAAGTAAGAGCAGCCAAAGTACATCATTAAAGGTAATTAAACCTGAATTTAATGGATGTAGTGTTATATAATCAGTGCACAGTATTTTTAATCACATTTAATCACATGACCGACTCACAAAAACACTTTGAGTTGTCCAACTGTTTTTTTAGTGAGTCTGTAGAATAATTAGATGGATTATCATTAAAGGATAAAGATTGATGTAACAGAACCACAGTTAACCCCTAATTTATTCCACTTTCTTGTTAAAAAGAAAAAGAAACAGGCGCTTTCATCGCCCTCAATGCAATTCAACCACTCACAGTGTGTTTGATTGTTGTTGTGCTAGTTGTGCCTTATGCAGCCTTAAACTCTCTACGGTCACCTACCGCTGAATTCACCATATATCTATTCTCATTTACATATTTAGGGCCCGAGCACCAAGCGGTGCGAGGACCCTATTGAAACTGCGTGGGGGAAAAATGTGCAAGGGAGGAAACGGGCCAGTACCCAAGAACCAAGAGGTGTACGGACCTCATAGGCCTCTATGTTGAAATGTCTATGTTGAATGTTGAAAATTTTTCACATTCATTTCTATGAGGAAATAAATAAATCGGACATTTTTAAAGTTTCGGGTATGAAAAGTCATAGCAGAGCCACTTCCAGAGCTCTCAGAAACTCCTAAAGGACTCCTGCAACTATTGACACATACACAAGATATCTTGAGATATCTTGTCTTGAGATATTTCTATGTGATGAACAATACTGGAAAAACTATTTTTCAAACAAAAACAAGTTTGTAAGTAACCAGAATGTTGGCTGAGGGTGTCACTGATGACCTCAGAGGCTTCCAGAATGTTGAATCGATATAAATAGAGACGGAACCCAAACTGAGCCGAGGGAGATAGACAGAGAGAGATACATGTTCACCACACATCCGAGACACACCACCGTTCGAAGAACACTTCAACAACCATTGAAAACCCGTTACAACTGCGATCGGTTCCATTAAGAAGATCAATGAAAGCCAACAGCAGTCCAGTCGAGGCAATGCTGCCTGCGGGTCTCACCTGGGGAGAGATCATGGAGTTGGAGGATGAAAAACAGGAGTTACTAGCTACACTACCTGTTGATGGCAGCAGCGCTGTCGAAAATATGGATTGGGAGTCCAATGAGGTCTCTCCTGCTCCGATGGATGCAAGAGAGCCTCATGAAAACACCCAGAGGAAGCAGCCACCTCAAAACAACGGGGATGGCCAGCAACCTCAAATAAATGGGGATGGCCAGCCACCTCAAAACCACCGGGGTGGCGGCCGACCTCAAAACCACCGGGGTGGCCAGTCATCTCAGTACTACTGGGATTCCCAGTCATCTCGAAACCACCGGGGTGGCCAGTCATCTCAATACTACTGGGATTCCCGGTCATCTCAAAACCACCAGGGTGGCCAGTCATCTCAAAACCACCGGGGTGGCCAGCCACCTCAAAACCACCAGGGTGGCCAGTCATCTCAAAACCACCGGGGTGGCCAGCCACCTCAAAACCACCAGGGTGGCCAGCCACCTCAAAGCCAACAGGGTGGCCAGCCACCTCAAAGCCACAAGGGTGGCCAGCAACCTCAAAACCACCAGGGTGGCCAGTCATCTCAAAACCACCAGGGTGGCCAGTCATCTCAGAACCACCAGGGTGGCCAGTCATCTCCATACTACTGGGGGAGGAATCCACCTCTGCACCAGCGTCTGCAGAAAGCCCTAACCGACCTTCACTATGAAAGAGGTTTGAGACGTAGAGAGCAGCAAACTTCTTACAATGAGAAGTACATGCGTGAAGAAGCAGAGTGGAAACTGAAGCAGCAGCAGAGCTTGAGGTTCGATCTAGACAAGGAGGTGTTGAGGCTCAAACAGGAAATCAAGAGTCTCTCCTCCACAGCCCTCGCAGCCGAGCCCCTGGACGGGTCGAACAACAACAAAGACGACCTGATCAAAGATCTCACAGATCAAGTCCAAGCTGAAAGGCAGAGAGCTGACCTCCTGAAAAAAGAACTGGAGGAACTCAGGCTTGAGTTTAATGAGAGAGTCACCAAAGTCCTGAGCCTGGAAGAAAGGCTGAAAGGCGAAAGAGACTCTCTGTTGGTCTTCAAACTAAAGACGCATGAACTGCAGAAACAAGTTGATACCTACAAAAACCCAATGATGCTCCAGGTGTGTGAGCAGATTGGAAAAACACCCATTTCAAAGGTAAACAACTTGATCACAACTGACCTCCATGCACCACAGAACACTTCTGTCGCAGAGGAGGTTGCCCTTCCGGAGGAGTCCCAGGTCGCTCCACTGGAGGAGGCCCAAGTTACCGAAGAGGTCGCCCCAAAGGAGGAGGCCCAAGTTACCAAGGACGTCGCCCCACTGGAGGAGGCCCAAGTCACCGAAGAGGTCGCTCCACTTGAGGAGGCCCAAGTCACCAAAGAGGTCGCCCCAAAGGAGGAGGCCCAAGTCACCGAAGAGGTCGCCCCAAAGGAGGAGGCCCAAGTCACCGAGGAGGTCGCCCCACTGGAGGAGGCCCAAGTCACCGAAGAGGTCGCCCCACTGGAGGAGACCCAAGTCACAGAAGAGGTCGCCCCAAAGGAGGAGGCCCAAGTCACCGAAGAGGTCGCCCCACTGGAGGTGACCCAAGTCAACAAGGAGGTCGCCCCAAAGGAGGAGGCCCAAGTCACCGAAGAGGTCGCCCCAAAGGAGGAGGCCCAAGTCAACAAGGAGGTTTTCCCACTTGAAGAGGCCCAGGTCCCTGATGAGGTCGCCCCACGGGGGGAGGGCCAAGTCACTGACGAGGTCGCCCCACTGGGGGAGGGCCAAGTCACTGATGAGGTCGCCCCACTGGGGGAGGCCCAAGTCACCGGCCAGCCATCTTTGTGGAGGCGCTTCAAGAAAGCTCTAACACACCACTGTTATTTTTACATTTCTGTTTGTGTTCACACTCAACCCAGACACAACGTCTTTTCGTCTATGAGTTTTAGAGGTGTTCACAGGTGTGTTTTTGAACTCTGGACAGATCCAGGCTGGCTGTTTCCCCCTGCTTCCACTCTTTATGCTAAGCTAGGCTAACCACGTCCTGCCTCCAGCTCCAGCTCTTCTTTTAAATTGAGTAGTCACGGACAAAGTGTGTTTTCATATAATTAGATATTATCACTGGTGCATTTACAGGCCAAAAAAAATCTAAACACAAAGGGAACAGCACTCAGACACATTTGTTTTTAAAGGAAACCTTAAAAAAAATATTGAAGTGACAAAATGGGTTATTTCAACCAGAATTATAATGTAATATTTCCTACTGCAGCGTTACAAATCAGCTTGTATTGTGTTCAGGCGTGTGATCAGGATGTACGACACATGCGGCCCATCTTCTGCTCTTAGTATGCGACGGTGTGAAGCGATGAGGTGTCACGTCGTCACATGGGTCAGAGTCTCCCTGCAGGAACCTCCAGCTGGTTTCCTCATGACAGAACCAACTAATCCTGCAGTCACACTGGAGCTTTCCTCGTTTCACTGCAGCTCAGTCAGACATTAAAGTGGAACTTTAAAAAAAAATTGGTCCAGTTTGCCTCAGTCGACTGCCAACTGCACCTGATCACAGTAGGTCCACTAAAAGTGCTTGTTTGATCCACTGACAGGCTCAGAGTGTTACTCTAAGTGTGTGACAGCATCATGGAAAGGATCCCTACAGAGAGAGACCTGGAAGATCCTTTTGGTTTAACCACAAACAGCCGTTATATCGCTCTCTGCACACACACCAGACTACATTCACTAAAACAGGGATTTTACCACACAGAACACAGGAAGCTGCTGCTCTGCTGCTGCCTCATTCGGTTAGTATGTTTGTGTTGTTGTGTGCTACATAAATATTTCTTTGGATCCAAACTAACCATTAAAAGCATCGAAGTAACACAATGACAAACAAACTCACTGATTGAGTCAGCTGTAGAAGAGAAGCACTGATGTTCTGTTCGGTAAAATCCCTGTTTTATCGCGTGGAAGGGTCGGAGTCCAGCAACAGGCCGCCGCACGCCACGACGTGCACGGAGGTGCGAGGGCCCTCCAACGCTGCTTGCAGCTTTAATTTTTTCTGTTTCTATAGTCAGACTATATATATAGTCAACTGAACAAGTATGAAACAGTGATTTAAGCGCCACCAACCAACACCACATGTTAAACAGAAGTCATTCCCAAACTGCTGCGCTACGCTGATATCATCCTTATTTTATAGTTGCAACGTGTTCTGACAAAACAACATAAATCCAGGTTAATGACATCAGCTCTGCGTGTATTCAGCTATATCGGCAATTAAAAGGTTCAAAGAGGAACTTAACTTTATTGGCACACCAACATAACCAGGTGGGTTTATGTGGCAGAAACACCGCACCAGCTTTTCACACACACTATGGAGGGCCTTTTTTGGTGGGGAGAAAAGTGCTGTTTTGGTTTGGACAGAGAGCTGAAAACGGAGACAAAAAGACACATTTGCCTGTTTCTAATATGGACTCACTGCGTGCACAGCCTCACAAAGCCACTAGCATGACTCCTTGTCTGCTTGTGTTTGAATAAAACACTTTTCCTTGAATAAAAACCTGAATTCTTCTTCCACAGCCTGAGTAGCAGCAAGATTTTGTTTCTGACTGTTAGATAAAATCTAACCACTCATATAGCTTTACCCAAAACTCTACTGCCTAATCGAAATAAATAGAAAAAAAATGCAATCATTCACCAACAACGCATGCAATCCACAATTAGAGACAAATGAAACCTAATCTTTCAAAGTGATAAAGTGACAGTGAGGCAGCAGGCGAGGGCATTAAAAGTTGAAACGAGGCCATTGTCAGCAGTCAACAGCCTGCCATAGATTACTGCTGTCATTGTTATTATCTCCCATTGCAATTTCATTGCACATTACCATATGTTTCAGGCAATAATTGCATCACTCATTTCCAAATAATGATTATCAGTCTGTGGATGTGAAAGCAGACGTTTAGCGTTGGCTGGCTTTGTTGCTGGAGAGTGATGTGATGAGTTGCTGCACTGAACTAAATTTAGACTGAGAGAGGCTTTGTAGTCTGTCCTCACTGCGTGGGAAAGAAAATGATATCTGACATGGATCTGTGGTAAAATCACAAACACTCGAGTGCAGCAATTAAATTAGACAATAAATACATGAAAGAAGTGTGCATATGGTGCATACATTCAAATGTGGTTGAATGCCACGTTCCAAAAATCAGATACCATCAGAGTTTAGAGAGCATTTTGACAAAATAGTAAGAGTTTAGACTTTAGAGATACTGTGTGGCAAAAAGTCAATATGTACTAATCACAATAGAGTAAAATTAGGGCATTTATCATGCAATGGGTAGTGAATGATTAAAAAAAGTGTTTTCCAGCTCTTCAGCTCTTTAAAAGTCAGTATATTCATGCAAATTAGGCTCTCTGATGTATCGTTGCACCAACATCATTTCATCACTGATGGATGTGGTCACAATAACAACAGAGCACACCTGACCACAGTGGATTGTGAGTGGATTGTTTTAAGTGGGGTTGTATGAAGTACTTATTCATAGCCAGTTTATTACTAAGTGGGCGCTAAGAAATGTACTGCTGTGGACGGGGGCAGCAGAAAAAACTAACTTTAGCCACCAAACAATATTAGATAAACAATTAGAACACCTTACTGCTTTACTTTGTCTGATGTATACCGTCAGACAGCCTTTTCCACGCAGAACTTAAGCCATTCTGTATCTGCTCGCTCACTTTAATGCCACCAGACTCCATTGACAAAAACAGTCATTTTACCTCACAGGAAATGGGAGTCGTGGGTCTACCGCTGCCTCAATCGGTTGATTTACTTGTGCTATTGTGTGACTTTGGTGTTTTAAATGGCCAGTTCGGATCCAAAGTAACATGTTGGTTCACTGATCGATGCAGCAACTCCCATGTTTTTTGCAAGGTACTTGTTTTCGTCACTGGAGTCTGGCAGCAAAGCAAAAGAACATCACTTCCCCATCGGAGAAGTGCTGACTGATGCAAGCTAAAGCAGTGAGAATATTCTTATTATAATGTACAATTAAACTGATATTGATATTTTAGGTGTTTAAAACAGATTTTTCTGCTGCCCCCATTCCACAGCAGTACATTACGACTGGGGTCGTACCGACTTCCATCTATTGTAGGTAAATACACTGACTATGGACAACTATCTCATACAACACTACTTCAAAAAAATCACTTTAAGATTTGAAAATGGACAGAGGCTTGTTTCTACCACACCGAGACTTTGGACATACACGTTCAGTCATAGCGTAAGGTCTGCATATGCAGTCCTGTGTGGTACATAAAGACGCCATGGTATAAATTACATCATGTGGGTCCTCATGCGTAAAGTTTGAACTGTAAACCTTTAAACCCAAAGAAATCAGTGCAGCAATGCTTTGCCTCCAATCAGTAATAGATCTAATGCGGAGCTGCTCCTTACGCTGAATATGTTTGGAGAAAGGAGGTTTGATATGAATTCTTTTCCTTGGTACATTTTTAATATTCTCCTTCAAACCCCCGTTATGCCGCTTACATGAACTTTTGATTTCCTGCAGGCGAGTTCCCTCTCTGCCACGAATAAACAAATTAATTAACAAACTTGTATTCTCGCGAGCCCGAGACGCTCCATCAGCAGCCAAAAACGGACTGATTAATGCAGCGGAAAGGAGCGAAGATCAAAATACTGACATTGTCAGTGAGGAGTGCTGCTATGCAAAATATAAATTAATAATTCATAAATCTGAATATGTGCTGATCTGACTAAATATTAAAGTCACAAAAACAGCATGTTGTGAGAGAGAAGGTGATGGACAAGATTGCATTGCAGTGTTCTAACGTCTCCTCTTGTATATTTTGATAATTTTACTAGATCAGGGATTGATTAAAGAGGAGTTTCACTGTGAGCAGGACTCAAACCTGCGAGGGCAGACCCCCACACAGAGGGGGTTCAGAACTACAGCTTTTGGATATTAAGTAAAGGATCAGAGTTCAGCTCCTCACTGACTGGTCTTCATAACACAGGCTGCTATTCGCTGTGAGCAGGGTTTGAACCTGCGCGGGGAGACCCCATTGGATTTCAAGTCCAACGCCTTAACCTCTCGGCCATCACAGCTGCCTTTGCTGGCTCTGCTGCACACTGATTGGTCACTGGTTGGATGACGTGCAGAGAAACGTGGTCAGAACTCATCAGCATACAAAAACATTTTCCTTTCCACCACAATCAGATTCTTCTCGGCTCAAGCATCGACTCTAAGACACGTCTGCTGCTGTTAAGAGGCCGTTTCACTTGAGCTGCCGCCTGCCTTGATTTGCTCCCAGACCTCAGGTCCTCATTCATCCCCGACTTCAGCCCCATCGCTTCCTTCTCACAACCAAATCAGCATTTAGATTATGTCGTGTGGGACGCAGACACGTTCCAGCATAAGCAAGATCACGCTGGTCAGGAGATGTGTGAGTCTGTGTGACAGCATAATGCAGGAAGCATTTTTCACAACGTGGACGCACAATACTTCGATAAATCTGTTAAATCTGCTTTTTTTTATAAATATATATGAGAGACAGAAATTGAAATAAGGATGAAAGCATCCATGTTTTTGGAAGTAAAAAAGCTTCAGATAAAATCGTGCACTCGCCTGAATTTTAATTTAATGTTTAAAGATATTGAAAAATTCTGCAAAAACTCACATGCATGCACATTTCATTGCTCATTACCAGCATTGTTCTACAACTGTATGGGGCTTTTAAGACTCCTTTAGCTTTACCTATATATACACACACACATTTACTGCTCTTGCTAACATCTGGGCAGGGATTACCACCAAGTCATTTTTCACATCACAATGAATTTTTCTTGGTATATTGGTATATAATCAAGAAACACAAATATGAAACATATGACTATAGTATAGACATATTTGAAATATAGAATATGATGAAAATATAATAAAAATGTACTGTAAATGTGTTCTTTAAAGTGAGAAGAGCTAGATAAGCAGTAAGAGGTACCTAGTTCGTACCAGTTCGACATGTACTCATTTGAACTGGCCCTAAAAAAATTGCAGATTTCTTCATTTACAACTACATGAAGCACAGTGAATAAAAAACTAAGTCACGTAACTTTTCACCCACTCCTGCAAATATACATTAACATATTATTTACAGCTTCCCACTAGCAAACTGTTAACATTATGTAACAAAGGCACTGTACAGTATAGGTTTAAGTAGGAAGTTGCTTATTGATGTGTACAGAGAAGTTGGACAGACATTTTAATTGCATCATATCAGGCTACACAAGGTGGAATGAATTAGCTAAAGTCGCTGTGAGCAGGGTTTGAACCTGCGCGGGGAGACCCCATTGGATTTCAAGTCCAACGCCTTAACCACTCGGCCATCACAGCTGTGGACGTGACACACTTAAGACGACCGACACGATCGATTAGAGCAGATAAACTGTTTTGCCTCCATACAGTGTATCATCACTTTTCACTTTTGCTATTAAACCACTTTTAATTATCGAAGGACAAAGTGGCCTAGTGATGTCTAAATGTTAGCATAAACAACTTTCTACGATTTTTTTCAGATTGTTTTGGAGTTCTTCTGCCCCCTAGTGGCCAGAAAAATCAGTGAATGCAGTTTTTTTTTAAAGTTCAGACACCTTAACTTGCACATGTGTGTGTTGGGCTATGAAAAATATTTGTGAGACTCAGATTGGATGTCAACGCTGTCCTCCACATTTCATTTCTTTTACACACATACATGTAGACAGTGACACACATGTTATGCTTGCCTACATATCAGCATATGAAACACACATAAAAGCCAAATTAATTAGTTTTGTTCATGTTACGCAAATTTCACATTTTTCTTTTTCATGTGACGACATAAAGAAGCTACACTGAGCTGCGTCCCAATATGAGCACAGTTGTTATTTTCTGTAACTGTGAGTTTCTGTGCACTCGTGTGTGTGTGTGTGTGTGTGTGTGTGTTTAAGGGTGTGAGCATTACGAATTATGTGCAATTGTTTTACATGCTCGCTGTCAGCTGTTTGTTCTGTCAACCAGCCCGCAGACCTACAGAGAGGTGATCAAAGCTCCAACTGTGGCCTTATCACAGCGTATTTTCTCAGAGATGACAGATAAAAAGGACAGGAATGAAGGATCTGCTTTTTTATCTTGAGTTAAGGAAACGTAGACTACATTAGCAGCAGTCTGGTTCCATTTTTCTTCTTCTCAAAAGAAGAAATGAGGTCATGTGTTGCCTCACTGCACAGACCTTTCTTTGTATTCCTTAGGTTGACTCCAAAGTGAACATCAACAGAATTATAAGGATGTTATTTTGACAATTCATTGAGAAAGCACCGTCAAAACAAATCCCAAGCCATTTTCACTTTGCTTCTATTCTTTATAAGCACGGCGTCTTCAGTCGTTAGCATTTAATTACTTATGACACAGAGGATTGTGAGTGTGTGCATCGCTTGTTCCACTAAACCGTGAGAAGGTTTTTGTGCTGCATTAATGTCTTCTTTGTTAATATCCACAAGTTTTTGTTGGGTTTGTTGGTTTCCGAAAGTTACAAAGGCTGAGATGGGAAAGCTGGACATCATTGATTAGTCACGTAGTTAATGAGCCCTCAAACAACACAGAGGGGCTTCAGAACTGCAGCTTTTGGATATTAAGTAAAGGATGAGAGTTCAGCTCCTCACTGGTCTTCATAACACAGGCTGCTGTTCGCTGTGAGCAGGGTTTGAACCTGCGCGGGGAGACCCCATTGGATTTCAAGTCCAACGCCTTAACCACTCGGCCATCACAGCTGCTGCTCTGAGTCAGGAGGCACCTTTTATGAATAAGCCTTAGCGCTCTTTCTTTCATTGATCGCCTTTTTTCCTCCTGTTACTGTTAGCTATCTCTGTTTTAGGGGATGTTTTGTTCATTGTGTGAATCAAAAGACATAAGATAGGAAACCAACAGGCTTCACAATGTGTAACAGTCTTGTTTTTCAACTATTAGAAGAACTAACACACTTGTCTTGGCTTTCCAACCTGGGTAGGGAGGCATGCCACACTTCCAAGTTAAATCAAACAACCAGCTTCTTTAAGCTCCACGGTGTGAACGCTGTGAGCAGGGTTTGAACCTGCGCGGGGAAACCCCATTGGATTTCGAGTCCAACGCCTTAACCACTCGGCCATCACAGCTGTTTTTACATGTGCATTTTCAGTCACTATCATCATCACAACACTGCTTTCTACTGCCATATGACTGATGAAGGTGTTGGAGTACTTTTCTCACTATGATCAATCTTCTGATAATCTGAAAAGTGTGTTTGTTTTGATTGTTCATGCTGGTAGAAAACAGCTTATGCTGAGTGGTATTCCAGTAGATAACGGCTTAAATCACGCTGACACGATGACACTCATAGTTAAATCATTGTTAGAAATGTGAACATTACAATGTGAACTATTCAAAGTTTCTTTGAATATTGCCACCTAACGCTGCTCCTACAGGCGAACCACCAGGTGAAAAACAAAGGGTAGAAACAAGGTGGAATCTATTTTAGTTGCATAAATGGCTGTTCAAACATCCCCATCCTTGATTAAAAATCGTTAAATAAGCTGGTGAAGCTAATTAGCTCAAGTGAGGTCTGACCAACTGTTGCTTCCTCCCTCCAAAACAAGGCGGGAGATCATTAAGTAGAGTTTCCTTAAAGATAAAAACACGTCTCCACATTTCAAAGCAGCAAGACTTTGCTGGAGAAGTCTTTGTGTGTAGGCTCATATAAAAACCAGGAAAGTAAATGTAATGTAATAAGTAATAAAAAAGGTCACAGAAATCTTATTAAATAAGAGAATAATGAACATATACTATTACAAATATCGTTACCAATACTGAGACAGTAGATAGAGAAATTATTCCAGAAAGTTTCCATATTTCTTTGCCCTTGAGGAAAGACAGTCCACATTACAAGTAAATGAAACCGCTTTCCATTAATTACGCTTAGCAAATGAGATTATCCACAGCTGTCAAACCACACACACACCGCAGACAGCGAGTGGATGCTTCTCGCTCCCCCCCCCTGCCATGCCTAATTTCATTATTCTATTAAATAAGGTTCATTAACAGCGGCTGAATGGAGACACTTCGCTTCTGAGGTTTGATAAACACAAGCATTGTGGAATATGAAGCTTCCCGTTCTCATCTCTGCTCAGCTCCTTTGTCTCTCTTGTGGTCTCTCTCTGGTTCTAACTGACTGTTCTGTGAAGTATTAATATCAGCATTTATTTCCACCTTTCGCTATAAGTGATACTAGCTGTACAACATGAGGGAAAGTACAGTAAGAAATGCAGATTGGAGCTGTGTGATGTTGTGAAGATGTGTGAGCTTGTTAAAAGCAATTTATCTGAAGTGAAAAATGGTTCAGATTTATATGGAAGTGAGCTGTGATGGCCGACGTGCCATATTCTGCTCAATTCAAAGTTCATACTTGTATTTGGGAGTCCTACCAGAACAGGTTTACATGGTTTAATATTCAATAGTCTCTTGTAGCAGACATGGCTGCTGCAGCTGTTTTCAGAGATCAACAGATCTCCTTATGACATCATAAAGGGAGTCAAATTTAAACAGCATGTTTTCATCCACATTGAAAGATGGAGCAGGAAAAAAAGAGCCAGGATGGTGTTTTGTAGGCACACTGGGGACACATATTTATGGTGAAAAGAAATAAAAATGTGCATGTTGCACAAAATTGGACTTTTAAGCTTTTGTATCCACAATTTTTGTGTCTGTACATTTTCTTTGCATTGTAAATATTTCCACTCATTTTACCAAACACTAACACTGCAGCTGTTTTCAATAAACAGATTCTGATTCTGACACATCACTAGTTCAGCTCCTGATGACACAAGACATCCGCAAAGTTACAGCCAGGGTCTCACAAACGGACAAGGCTGCAGGTGGATGTGATGCAAGATGGGACACGGAAATATCACAAAGCTGCTCGACCCATCGTGGCGGCGAAGCAACACGGCCGAATTACTGTCAGTGCAATAAGGGTGACCAGCTGTGATGGCCGAGTGGTTAAGGCGTTGGACTTGAAATCCAATGGGGTTTCCCCGCGCAGGTTCGAACCCTGCTCACAGCGAAGAAACAGAAACTTTCAAGGTTTCTAATCAGTTAACTTTACACAGTTAAGTTGTACTATGTAGCCGTTAGATACTACTATACTATTAAAGTTTGCCAGAGCTGAAATAAACAGTTCTAGTACAATAAAGGGGCTTTCACAATAAATAGAGCACATGTCATAGTTTGTAGTAAATGCAGTTATACTTGACACAAAAACACCACAACAGTAACAAAACGACTGCAAAACCGGGAAAAAGTCACAAAAAGACAGCAGTATGTAGTAGACGTTTTGAAAGCTCACGTTTTTATCGCTTTATCTACTTTCTTTTTGCATTAATTATGCAGAATTAAACTGAATTGTCATGCTGACATTGCCTGACACTTCTATTCACTATCACACATGCATCAATGACATGGAATGAAATACTGAAACAACGGAGAACCCAGCATAAGCACACAGGTGTGCTGTGTTCAAACCAAAGCACAATTTATTATGAATAATGTTTCAACCTCCATTTAACCTCCTATGATCCCAATCATAACTTATAATTATGATTATTTTACAATTAGAAAATTTTATTTTTTGATAAACTGATAAATGATAAATGGTTAAATTGTTTGTTTGGTGTAAGTTGGGCCAAACGTACCCAGATGTGAAATAATATCAATAAATAGCTACTATTTGTAACCCTAAAACAGCCATAAACAATAAGAAAAAGTGGTTTATGGTGGAGCACAGGAAAACCTAACTGACAAACTAACCATCTATGTAAAAGTAGTAGTGCACTATTTTCAGAACAGTGCTCATGTATTTTTCCACATTTTTAGAACCTAAAGTCCTTCATATGCACCCAAACATGTTACAAAACAGCAGCTACAGTTTCATCCCTAAAATGCTGCACATTTTGCAGATTTGCTCGTGGAGAAGATTGCATGTAGCTCGAGCAAATAATTTTTCATGTTGCAACCTGGTTAACCTCTACTTAAATCAAGTGTAAACTCTAATACTGCAATTCACAAATGGGTGTGAGTTAATGAAGCTCTACTTGAATTGGAGAGAGGGAACGTGTGTCTGCGAGCGAAGGGGGGTGAGGGATGAATGAAAAATGGGTGAAAATGACAGAAAAGTGTGGGAAGGCGCGAGGGCTTAGCCGACGTGGCGCAAAGACAAACACAGTTATTATCTCCTTCATCCCAAAATAAATGGCCCCATTAGCTGTGATGATGCAGGCCATTAAAGCATCTCCAACCTCCACCTGCCGCTGCCTTCAGAAACTCCAGACTCACACCATTACATTCCCATCCCATCTCACAGCTCTCGCTCATATCAACCCACCACTTAATGGCATCACACGCCTGATATAACTGCAAGGTGCAAGGTTAATGCAGAATAGTTTAGTGTGCGCTCTTCATTATTCTAATGACTTTTAGTTTGCATTGCAGTGTCCTCCAGAATCACCAGTCAGCAGGGGCGAAAATGGACCAAACAAGTGGTAAAAGTTACCCACCAGGACGTTAAAAACTTCAGAAAAACATTCATATTTCATCTTATGGTGATTTCTTAGAGGTGAAACAACTTCTTTAAGACAATTCTGGGCTTTTCCTCTGAGGAAATTTCACTTTTTTTTTACAGTTTCAGTGAGATTAATTAGAATTGGTGCAATAGTTTTCTCAGAACACAAATGATTTCAATTATTTAATGTATTTTAAAGCTTTAATCTGCTTGTAATCAATAGATAGATTCCTCTATTGTCATTACCTTATAAATACATTCTAAAAATATAATAAATACACAACGAAATTCAGGTGCACTGCCTGAAATGATACTTGAAAAATACTTGCACCACATGCATAAAAAATAGAAACGTATATAAATTCTGCCGTGATTATTTATTGTATATAAACAGTGTGTTTTGCACAGATTAAACATGTTAATAAATAAGGTGTGGACTGCCGAGCTGCTGCATGTACATACGTCACCATATGTCAGTAATCTTGGTAATTTCCTTTGACGTAGTTTATAGGTAAGATATAAATTGATTAGCTTACACCAAAATGCTAAGGAACAACAGTAGCAACTCATATACAATTACAGACATAAAGATAATTACGGCCTTGAAAATGAATAACAAAGTGTCTTAAAATGGCACATTATTATTATTATTATTATTATTAATGTTGTTCCATAATATGTTTACTTGCAGCAGACAGGCATTAATATTTCACAAACACTACATATCGTCTATAATTGCCTCTGCAGCCCATATTTCTCTGTGTTTATGTCTGTTTGTGGAGTAAACTCAGCTCAACAAAAGCTGTAAAATGGTGGCAGGGCACCGGATAAATCTAAATGGGGATAAATGGTGTCACTGGTTCGGGGGCCAATAGAGATCAGCAGGTGATCAATTACAAAGCTGGAGCCAAATCCCAAACTCAAAAGATGTGGAAGATAATGGTAAGTTGTTAAGTTTAGAGGAGGGAGGGAGGCCTGAACATAATGGTATATAATCTGTAACCAAGTTTACTTTTAATACACTGTTTTTTAACCGTCTTTACCAGGATTTAAACAATATGCACACAAACTGAAAAGACAGACTAATGATGGGATCAGATAACATGATATCTCCCCACCTGATCCATTCAAAGAATTGGGTGTGACAATTTGTTGTTTTATCCGGCTTAGTGTGTCAAAAAGAACGGAAGACAAGCAATTCTGAGTCTGATGGAAAGACAACATTTTGCTTTTGAAGGACTGTAAACTTATTGTTTGGGGTCTGATCTCATCCACAGGGAATAATGTAAAGTACCATAATATCCTCATCTGACATAGTGACCATCTGTAAAAAAAAAGATTTATGTTTGAGATATAGTCTTCGGCAAGTAAAAGTCCTCATTTCCTCATTAACTGGATGATGGACTCTCTTTTCTTTTATCGGTTAATGTTCAATACACAAGACCCAGAGTAAACTAAAGGGGACTAAAGGGGACTAAAAACCGAGTTCAAAACATTTCTGTCACCTGATTTGCCTAAGTAATCACGTTTTTCAAGTTTCGCATCTGGCAAATAATTCATTTGTACCCATTATTCAACAAATCTTTAATTTAATACAAATAACTAGAAAACATTTCATGATTGTTTAGTTTAATTTGGACTTCCTGTTACCTTCCTGTCCACATTCTCAGTTGATTCTCCACTTGTTTCTAGTGAAAGTGAAAACCCATCATGGCGGTTTTTACTAAACAACAATAGGTTTGTCTATCCAAAGAAAAGCAATAGGAGGTGGGAGAGGTCGCAGGTAAAGACGAAATCCACCAAATCTGGAGAATGTTATCATTGTCCGAGTATCAGGAGCTGGGATATTCTCTCATGTACCTTATTTAAAAACAGCTATCACATCCAGGACACCTGTGTGATTTAGCTTGAGAAACCTTCAAACCGCTCACCAAATCCGCTGAAATCTGATGAAAAACGATCTGAGAACTGTGTGCCTGGGTTAATAAGACAAAGCTTCTCATTCAGTCTAAGCCCCTCGCTGCTTCCTGTCTGAAAACCTCAGCCCTTATCACGAACACCTTTCAATTACCCCGGCTGCCTGTAAGCCGCCACTCTGTTTGTTTTCCTTCTGTTCATTTAGTGGGAACTCTAATGGCCTCATCCTATCGCCATAAGTGTGTTTACCTCAGTCCATTTCATTACTTTTATGGTAGGGAATGAGTATAAAACTATGCAGTGCAAGTGTTCAGAATCATGACTGTAACTGAGCTCATTTCACAAACACAAAAATATCAGAGATGACTTGTTTTTTATTCACAAGTGCGTGTTAGTGACAAACTGTAGCTTTCTTTTTGTGATCTATATGATGTTGCGTCACGCTGTGAAGAAAATGCTCAGTGATTTTATGTGTTTGCCGTTTTTCAGGAAGGAGCGACATGTTATCGACCCTCATCAGTCCCATAGGACACTGGGATACGGGAGCATCATCAGCTGAGGACGCTGACACGTCAAGTAAATCCTTTTCTTCCATGCATTCCTGAAATTTTCCATGTTCTGCTACCATGGAGAGATTAGCTTCACCGTGATACCACAGGGGCCAAGTTACCAACACACACTGTGTAATAACAGTACTGCTTTATGATCCCTGAACAACTATTAAATGGATCACTAGAAAATTTTGTAAACACATTCATAGTTTCCAGAGGATCTATCCACAGTTCCCACAACTTTGTGCCTCCCATGTTTAAGAGTAACCTGGGGAAGGAAGCTTTTTTGTATACGGCAGTAAATCTATTGGATAGTAAGAACTGTCTCAGAGGGTTTTCAAAATCACATTTTGCCATCATGTAACATTTCTGATTCTAATTTGTCAACAGGCACAAGCAGTTTGGAGGTGATGGAGAATCACGAGAATCACCAGGTAGACTGTGACCTGCTACGAAAGTATCATCCGTCAACTTTTTGCACAACGTTCCCCAAACATGCACCAAGAGCTGCGAAGAGGAAGCAGCCGTTAGTGGATGGAAAAGACCAGCTGCTCTACCAAAGCCACTTGACTTGTAAAAGAGCCGCCTGGGCTGTCACTCAGAAGAACGCTCTGGTGCAGTTGAACGAGTTGCGACCGGGCCTGCGGTATGAGATCATGTCAAAGACCGGCCCCCTACATGCTCCGGTGTTTTCTGTAGGCGTGGAGGTAAATGGTTTCCACTTTGAAGGTCGAGGGCCAACAAAAAAGCAGGCCAAGATGAGGGCTGCAGAACTGGCTCTCCGGTCCTTCATCCAGTTCCCAAACGCCTCCCAGGCCCATGCTACCATGGGGACCTTCACCAGCACTCCTATGGATTTTACAGCAGATAAACTGGACATCCCCGACACCTTCCTAAAAGAGTTTGAGCCATCTCTGCGTGAAAACTGTGACCTCCTGCACTGCAACACAGCAAAGAAGGAGGTTTTCTCCAGCGTTTACAACCACAGACGACTTGTCCGGCTCACGCTGGACTTGGTCTCCTCAACAAATCCAAAAAGACGAGCACTTAGCGCCTCACTTCTGGAGCACCTCAGCCCCGTGGTGCTGCTCAGTGAGCTGCGACCAGGACTCAGGTACATGTGCCTGACGGAGAGAGTTCACGGCAGGCCAGTGAGGAGTTTTGTTATGGTGGTTAAGGTGGAGGGGAGGGTGTTTGAAGGGTTTGGTCACAGTAAAAGGCTGGCCAAGGCCCAGGCAGCAGCAGCCGCCCTGCAGTCTATTTACAACATCAGTCTGGGACCCGAGAGGAAGGTCATGGGCCTGCAGGGCGGCAGAGCCAGAAATCCGCTACCTCAGGTGAGTAGGTCGGTTACGGTACATTCACTAAAAGATACTTTTTGATTAATTGTGTTTGACGTGAGCAGACTGTTATGGTACAGTGGCTTCACAGCAGAACAGGCCTGTGTTCAGGGCTCATGAAGCTTTCTGACTAATGTCCGTGTTCAATGCCTCTTGTATAATGTGTAATGTGAGGTTTAAACGCTGTAAAATGTTTAATTAACAAATGCTATTACAAAAACACCTAACTAGTAGCCTGTATTTTCCATCTTGGTGCCTCCGTTTTCCATTTTGGCAACATTAGAATAAAATAAGTAAATAAAAGATGAGTTTCTTTGCTCACTTGCCATCTACAGTTGTTTGATTCGCCGTTAAAAGAGGTGCAGGTGATGCATCTTGTTGTTGGATCTCCTGCGGACCGTGTCCTTCCATTCATTCAGGTGTTTGGGTGTGAGGTATCTCTCCTACGGTGGCCTTGAGTGAATATTCACACACGAATCCAAGCCATCCTCCTCTCTTTTGTCTCGTCTATGTGAGATGCAGTATAGCCTGTATATACATTTTAATGTAGTATATTTCATATGTATGAGGATGCGTACACCTCCCTCGGAGTCCCTGAGAAATTTCATCTTCATATGGGTTTGATTTGGGACAAATGAGAACCCCTTTTTTTGGGTGGATAGATGCTAGACGACCATGCACTCATACACGTGAGACATTTCACTGTAATTACTAAGTTCCTCAGTAACGGAACATCTTTGTTAGATAACATGACTCATACATATGGAAAATAGACATCATGATACAAAAACACTGCATTTTTTTCACACGTAAGCTGCCACGTGATCCATTCATAGACAAACGTGAGGTCAGCGTTTTACTGTACACAGGGAATGGACACAAAAAGGACTTTAAGGTATCAGCGTATCAGTAAATGTCCTTCGTATGTTAAAGGTGTATTTTTCTCAGCTTCAAGCAGTGACGCTGACCTCGCCCCTTTATCTCTTTAGCTTTCGCCAGCCTTCTAAATGGTCTGGATAAATGGGTCTGAGGTGGCGCCGTATGCTACCAAATGGAGTGTGCCGCACATCAGCATGGCCATCATGGCCTGAGGCCCGAGAGCTGGATGGTGTCCTGAACGCTCGTCTGCAGCATCCAAACAACTTCATTAAGTCTCCGAGAATCGTCCTCCGCGTCTTTTGCTGTCGTGCTTTATGAATACAAGGAGATTTGTCTCCTGAGGTCGGCTCCACGGAGCTGAAGGGGGTGACTGAGCGTGGCTAATGCAGAACCACATTGTCAGACAGACATGGAGATACTTTATTAAACCCTGGGGCAGATTTAAGCAGAGGATTCATAGACAGGAGGATGCAGCAGCACATTTTGGATGGAAGAAAAGCATATTGATGTGCCGAATTTGAACAAAAGAGTGATCTTAGCCCGCTTTAGGCTGACACACCAAACTTAACAATTTGCAGAATCACCCCTCCTCCTTTTTGTCTCCAAGGCTTCTTTCAGAGCCTCCCCAGCTGATCATTTAGCTCCTTCAATAAGAACTGTCTGTCAGGCCATGTGACGCATTAATGAACATTATTACAGCACATTAGGGATGAAGGAGGAGCGGCAGCAGACCAAGGAGACTGAGGTGGAGCGAGAAGGCGGTGTGAATAGCATTATAATCTGACGGATAATTGTTTAACACACTCATTACACACGACCTTGTGCCACTGTCATCCAGAAAACGGTGAGCGAGGGGACAAAAAAAAAAAACACCTGCTCTTACAAAATGAGCGGCACAAAAAAGTTGAGATATTTCAGAAAGACACTGACGTCATGTGGACTTCTTTTTTATCCATTTTTCTTTCAGTATTACAGTAATCCAGTGGCCGCTGTCTGCACATTTGTGGGTAGGCTGCTAACAGGAAGTGCTAATTCAGCTCCAAATGTGAACAAACTACGGCTAAAGTAGAGGACCAAAACCCACGAGGTAGCTGACATTTCAACCTGGAGAGACTGAAGAGTGGTCGAGAAGATTTATTACCAATGTGAGAAGATACATAGACTTTAGATGGTGTTAAGAGTCCATTGAAATAACATATAAAATAGAAATATATGGGGGTGATAATGAGTGAAATGATAGGATATCTCCTGATGGTGGTGGTGATGGTGAGTGATGAAGAGCAGGCTTCTGATGAACACGATGGAAGGACCCCTGATTGAGAAGGTGACTGGAAGAAATAGAAGTCTAGTTTCCACTCTAACTCCAATTTATCAAACATGAATTATTTGCAGCTGCTAAATGGGTTCATTTCAGCCCGTCAAATACTTCATCTTGAGCGGTCTTTTCTTCTTTCAAATACTCAGCAGATATGTGAAGTATGAGAACATTTAGCATGGCTCTTCTCCTATTAAGTCTCCACACGGTTGTTTTGTTTTGATGCTCCTCTTGGCATTTAGTTGAACCTTTCTGCACACAGCAGCTATAACTTCCTGATGTCTGCCAACAGAGTGACAGTCCTCTAAAAAAATAATTAGGCATATTTTGACAAGTAGGAGTGCGACACGTCTTCCCCCGCAGACTGGGGGAGTTCTGAGTGAGGAAACTTTCGGACATCGTTGACAGACTGTCAGAGAGCCCCGTACTCGCGGTCCAGGCGGGTGTCACAGCCGTCTGGGCATCCCTGCAGACTTTGTTTGAAAGTTTTCTGTCTGTTTGTTTTTGGCAGCTGTTGTCTGTGGAAAAGTGAAACAGCAGAAGTCACAACGCCCTCGGGTTTAAATATAGGAGTAACAGAAACTTTAGCGTTCGGTTTCTCCTGCAAACTGTTCACTGAAAGTGTACGGAAATTAAAAATGAACGGCAGTAATGACTTTTAGCAAATAGACATGATTTGATGTTGAACATAATTATCTTTGCTTCCCATGGCATTCAAAAATATTGAGTAAAAATGGTTTTAATGAATTTTATGAACCATTAATTTACAGTTTCAGCCCTTTATTTTTGGTAGTTATAATGTTGGTTGTGCTTATGGTGTCCTTTAATTTCCTTTAAAGTCTTTACCAGCAAAGTTTTATTACTACATTTTTTTTACTTTATTTTACAATTTTATGATGATAAAAAATATTATCTCTGACGGTCAGCAGCTCATGGAAGCCATTGAGGTACTTTACAACCTTTAGCCCCTCCAAATGTGTCCAAAATCACACTTTGAGTCATAACTGAGACAAATATGAACACACAGATTTAGATTCAGTGTAACTTTCCAAGGATATCAATCCCACGTCAGTGAGAACTAAGCGTTCAAAAAAATCTGCTCAGAAATCACAGAAAAAGACACTCCATGTAACTGCAGAACTTCCCTGAGAATCATTACGTTTTTAAGTTTTCTTTAGTATCAAAGTAATTCAGTGACAGTTGTCTGTATGTCCGTGGGAACACTGCAAACAGGAACTGTTAACTGCTAATTCAGCATCCAAAATGGTGCCACAATCTGAAAAAAGAAAGGCTAACAACTGGGTAAAAGTAGCAGCTAACTGACTCCATGGCAACTTTACACTTCCTGTGTGCATCCTGCCAAGAATAATAGAAATAAGATAAAGAATAATGGCGGGAACCCCTGGTCAGAATATCAATAATACATTTCATAATAAGTCAGATGAGGGAGGAAAGAAAGACAAAAACGATGTTCATTATGCACCTTTAACTGTTCCATTTCTTCTTCTGCAGTTCTTCACAGAGTCGATCTTCCACCTGGTGAGAGAGAAATACGCAGAGCTAACAGACAGTTGTTTCTCTACCTCGCACGCCCGTCACAAGGTCCTGGCCGGGATCGTGATGACCAGAGGTGAGTGGAACAGTCAAAACTCTGATGTGGAAATCACTCACATCTCTATTTTTCGTTTGCCGTTAAACATGGAAGCTTCAGTCACTTACTTCATGTACGTCATGATAACTTTGCTAAAACTGTTTCCAGTGCTGTTTGTCACACGTAGCTTTTATTGATACACCAACCTGGAGGTCCACAACGAGATCATCTGTCTGGAGCTGTGTACTTCCAAGTCCTGAGTTTGGACACATCTTACAACCTAAACAAAGACAAATGCTGCGTTCCAAATCGCATACTTTTTACTTTTTCTGCAAGGCCTTCCCATAGTACCTTTGCATGCAGTATGCAGACAATTGGGACGCACTACTTCATCATCACGCTGCTCCTTGAGCTTTCTACCCCCTTCCTCAAACATCCGTGGCAGTCCATACTTGGGCATTAGAACGCACCCAAAGATGTTACATTACCTTTTGTTTGGATCTTCTTCTGATCATCTTCATTATCACTTTAAAAACAGGGTGAAAATGTTTTGCTGCTCGTCATTTAAAGCAGTCAGAGGAGTGCAGCAGCATCTGAGCCCCTCTTACATAAAAATGTATCACTGCAATTCAAATAGACAAGTCACCTCAAGCTACCCTGCTGATCCAGAGGGGAGACAGTCATCTTTACCGTCCTGTGAGTCTTTGATGAGGCCAGACTGCAACACAACAGCCTGTTTTCGAGGCGTTGGAGTGATTGTTCAGTCATACACTTTTCATTAGCCCGTCTCAGCCTGTTAACGTTCCGGTTATGACGGGACGCCGAGGCGGAGGAGAGTAAAGAGGAGATGTCTTGTTTTCCTCTTCTGAGAGTCAAATGAGGTGTCTTGTTTGAACTGCTTCATGTTAAATGTCTCGTTCCATCAGAGAGTAAATCATTTGCTCAACAACTCAACAAAATGTGAGCTCTTCCACGGTTCTCTCCTCTGTTTCTGTGACTCTCATTTTCCTGTCTGACTTTTCTCACATCCTCCATTTGTTTGTCCAGGATTTGACCTCAGATCAGCCCAGGTTGTGTCTCTGGCCACAGGGACTAAGTGTCTGGACTCGGACAACGCGGGCGACCACGGCGGTACGCTAGGTGACTGCCACGCTGAAGTCGTCAGCCGGAGGGCGCTGGTTCGATTCCTGTACGCTCAGCTGGAGCTGCTGCTGTGGTACGATGCACCTGAAACATTTAGTTTTCGTTATTATTTGTTCTAGTCTTGGTGGTAAATTCTGTTTTTCTCTTAATGCACACAAATCCCAATATTACTTATTACTTACAATACTTTCCTCCTTTGTTTTGAACGGCCAAAGCCGGGAGAATACTGCCAAAAGTGGAAAAGCAAATGACAGTCATTGTGGTGCACCTGGGCACCGAGGTCATGGAGCAAAAAGTTGCACGCCTCCAGATTTTCGTATGCCTCTATGTCTACCATGTTTGTGCGGTCAGTCATTTGTCTTCCTCTTATCTGTTGGTTTCTTTCTCCCCTGAAGTAAGCCAGCGGACTGTGAGGAACAGTCCATCTTCGTACCAAATAAAAGCAGCAGTGGCGGCTTTCGGCTGCGGGATGGCGTCCTGTTCCACATGTACGTCAGCTCCTCGCCGTGTGGAGACGCTCGACTCAACTGCCCCTACGAGACCACGGCTGCATGTGAGACGAACTCATGTAGATGATGGTTTTCTAGTGTCACAAATAAGTTAAGAAATCTAACATTTCCACTTAAAGTTATTTTGTATTAACAATATTTACTTTGTTGAAGATACATACTGTAATATCTTTAATAATCTACTTGTTCTGCACCTATTTATGTTCTGTTCTTAGCTGCTGCACAGATAAACCCTCCTCAGACAGTTTCATTTATTTTTAAAGGAAAAATCCACTATAAAACACTTAAGCTCTGTGAAAACATGAATTAATAAAAAACCAAGACTTCTGGCTTCATTAAGCAGCTTAGTCTACATCTCCTCTGCTTGTAGATGACTGAATGAAACGTCATCTTCGTTGACATGTTTGGAGTATCGGATGGTCCATCAGAAGATGAGACTTTTTGTCTCAAGCTGCCATAATGCTCACGACTCAGAGCAGCAGCAGAAGGGGAGAGCATTAGCTCTGAGTCTTCATCTTTGTCTTCCTCCATCAGATCCCAGCAGGAGGGTGCGCTGTCACCTCAGGGTGAAGGTGGACGGAGGTGAGGGGACGCTGCCCGTCACAGCACGAAGAGCCAATCAGAAATGGGATGTCCTGGCTCCGGGTAAAACTCTCGTCACCTTGTCCTGCACTGACAAGATGGCAAAGTGAGTTTATTATAAACTGTGGAAGTCCGACTCAAATCACTATAAACAGATTATTATTATAACCAAAAGTTGTCTTTTTCTTTCCCACGGAGATTAAAATCTAATTAACATGTTTTATATTAATAGTTTATTGGTTTATTGAACTGAAGTTTTGCCACTACACGTTCACCCAGTTTATAGATGACTTCCATCTTAAACCATGGAAACCTGTGAACTTTCCTGTGCAAGGCGACAAATGTTCTGTTTTCTGCTGGTTCATTTACAACCTGAATCATCATCCGACTGTTTCATCTGACGTCTTTCTGCAATTATTTACAATATCATTATGTTATCTATTAACACCCAAGTTGGAATTCATATGTCAGTGTCTGTTAATAGATCTTTTCCTACTGCAGCTAAAATTTACCATCTCTGCTGCCTTGTCAGCCTGAAAGTGCACAAAACTGCATGGAGTCTGTCAAAATTCAAAGCGAAAAAGATTAAATTAAAAAACAAGCAGGAGATTGATTGACTGATTGATTGATTGATTGAAAGAGAGGCATGTTTTATCACTTGATGTTGGTACCAAATGTGGCTTATAATCTTGTTAAATATGCATAAAACAACAGAACCAAATGAGCGACAGCCCACACCTGCCTCTGTGATGCTCTTTTCTCCTTCCTTTTCCCTTCAAGTGGATGTCTCCCACTCAGCTGCTCTATTTCAGACGCAGCAGCTGGTTTTTATTTGCTGTTAACTCTGTTCCAGCTGCAGGGTGGCAGCTTGGTGCAGTCTAGACAGTCAAACGCCGGCCAAACCTTAATGGGCCCTGAGTGAAAATCTTCTCAGCCATCAAACTGCCGTCACATCTCCGCTCGGGTCTTTTAAGCTCGTTTGTCTCAACAGGTGGAGCGTTGTGGGCGTCCAGGGGGCGCTCCTGTCTCACCTGGTGGAGCCGGTGTACCTGCACAGCCTCACGGTGGGCACGCTCAGCCACACGGGTCACCTGGGCAGGGCCGTGGCGCGCCGCCTTGCAGCCGTCAAGCACCTGCCCTTCCCATACCGGCGACAGCAGCTGCTGCTCGGCTGTAGGTCCAAATGTTTTACACACCTAAAGCACCAACCCTTCTTAGTGATACAGCCCAGGACGGTTTATTGACCGAGTCCCCATGAGGTGCACTGGGCTTTGAAGTGTGTAATTACAACAATGTCATGTGATGCCATTGGGGCAAACACAGTTTTCCCCGTAGACTTACATTGTGAAAGTCTATAAAATGGTAGATACATTTTTAAAGCGTCACAACCCCCTTGAAATGTCTCGTTTCACTATTTTGATCCATTCGGTTCAGTAACATTTAGAGAGTTCAAAAGAGCTGCACGATTACATCAATTTATCCCCGTTCAAGTTAGCAGAGAGCTAACTGGATGTTAGTGGGCTCAGCTAACAATGCAAGGATGTTTCATCAGGTAGTTTCTTTACAGCAGGAAGTAGCTATTTGGCTTCTCTGAGCAACTTTCATAGGAATCAACGAAGCTTCGCCTCCAACGCTGCATCCAGGTCTCTTTAAACATCCGTGTCACTGACTCAGAGTCTGGATGGTCCAGCCTGTTGTATTTCTGCTTCATTTGATACAAACTAATTGAAAACGGGGCAGTTTGGATGAGTAGTGATACTCAAACTCAAACCACGACAACCAAAAATAACAACTAAGATACATATCAAACTGAAAACAATGCGATTACAAATACTAATGTATTGGGGGACGGGACGACAGACATGCTGCCCTAAAGTTTATATTTTCATTTTACAACATACGCAAAGTAGCTGTAACTTTCCTAAAATAACAATAATTACTTTTTTCAGATGACATTAATAACTGATAATCGCTTGCCATGATGGTTGTTTCTTCCAGTAGTAGTACAGTTGAGACTAAATGTTATTAATTTTGCAGGTATTTGGTCATAAACCAAAATACTGGACAGATAGACAGGGTTCCTCCACCTTGACAAAAGTCAAATTCAAATTCTCTAGGTAGTGATTCATTATATTAATTAGTTATTTGCAATCCAAGCACTTTCAAACCTTGAAATCACCACATTGATGATTGATGATGGCACTAGATGAAAAGAGGTTCACCAAACTCTGAACCACATTTCATGGCAGTCCATCCAACAGTTGCTGACACATTTCACTAAATAACAAACTATTCTGACATCACCTCGGTGCTTCAACCCCTCCCCGTGGTTTCCTCAGGTCTGAGCAGCAGCGAGGTTCGGCCAGCGGGGAAGGCGCCAAACGTCAGCGTGAACTGGAGCAGCGGCGACGGAGGCCTGGAGGAGATCAGCACGTCTACGGGAAGGACGAAGGGCTCAGGGACGCCGTCACGGCTCTGCAGGCGCTCCATGTTCGTCCGCTGGCAGAGGCTGCAGCAGCAGGTGGGTCAGACCGGGAGGGGACGTGAGTGTCTCTGATCCTGCATCAAACGCTTCTTTGGCTTCTTCATAAAAGTGGTTTGTTAATGGGATCACTGGATTTGAGGTAAACTGTTGGATCAATTAATTAACATAAAGGACAACACACATCATGAACAAAGGCACATGACTTTTGTGACTATTTCTAAGGGTTTTTCATGAAGAGACATGCTCAAAAGACTCACTTCAAGACAGCTTTTGTTACCATTATGACAGTGTTCGTAGCAATGGTCTGCTTTACAGAAATAACAGACTGTCGAAAGCTGAGAATCAAGTATTTAACAAAGCTGCGTAATAAAAAGGGCTGTTTCCAACTTTGAAAGGTATATTCTGTTCGTACTTGTACTTGGAGGTCCTACCGGAACAGACATTATTTTTCTTATTATTTTCTTAAAGCAGACATGGACACGCTGCAGCTGTTTTCAGCCTCTGTCTGAACGCTCTGTTTTAAAAGAACAGAACAACCTGCTGCCCTGAGATAAAGGAATATCTTATTTTATCTTATGATGATTGGGGATAAAATGATTTAATCGTGCGGCTCCTCTAGATTTCTCAAATGTTATTGGACTGAATGGATCAAATTCTGATGGGTTTAATTCCCACTGTGAAATTAAAATATGTATGTGTCGTGCTGGACCAAAAGGTTTTAACAATTTGACGACGGCAGACAGAGTCGTAATTATTTACAAAAGCAACTGGACTCATTGTGAGAAAAGCTGCTCTAAATATCACATGGAAGAGGAGGTAGAGAGTATTTAGATTTTAAAAGGTTGTGTGCAGGGTGAGACAGGAGAAGAGACACACTGAGTTAGACAAAACAGTATTTTAAAGAGATATGGAGAGAAAAAAGTAACCCAAAGCTTCTAAATGTGACAATTTGTGGATAAATTGTAGATCGTGTATGTGAACTGTACAGTTTCTTGGAGACAGTTTCACAGTGGTTTCAACAGACTGTGTTGGTATTTGCTACTATGGCTGACTACAAACTGGCTGCAACACTCGTGACAACAAAACTGTTGAAATGTAATCTTTAAAAAAAAACCATCAGACTTGTTTCAGGGCTAACAAACCAACTGTGATTATAAAAAAAAAAAAGTGGACGAAGCTTCCGGATCTGAAAAGTGGAGCCTTAAACCTGCATTCCTTCTCATAGTCCAGCAAGGGGTGAGTCCACTGGCTCCAAACAGAAGTCTGACTGGATGGAAGTCAATGAGAGAATGAGCCGACTTCTCACTCGATTTATTAGCTCGGTAAACATTTTCCAGATGAGTTCATGGTCTCAGTCGCTAGTTTACAGCCTTCTTCAACACAGCAGGATGTTAATTTAGTAAATTATGGTCCCATTTGGAGGAAAATAGACTACGTTGTGACATTAGCTGTTGGCTTATATCTGTAATGGACAGGGGATTCCTGGGTAGCAGGGGATGAATGTATAGGGTGTGCTGGTAGTTTTGTTTGCATGTACACTGCTTCGGTTTAACATGTTAGGGGTTAGACAGTGGGGGTGGGGTGGGTTGGTAGGAGGAAAGACTCTGTTGTAGTGCACGTGTTTGCCTTGTGTCGCTTTTGTGACTGATGGTGCTCCTCCTTCCTTATGCACTGAAATATCAATCACAAAAAAAGAGTGTGAGATCACCCCTCTAGTGTTAAACTACATCATTCTGCACAGTACACCTCAAACATCCTAGTGAAGGAACAAGTTGTAAACATGTTTGAGGTGAGGACGACTTTACTTCATCTGCAGTTTGGAGACGCTTCATAGACATTTCTCACTGCTGATATTCTGACTTGTCAAACACAGATGTGACCAATCAACCAATTAAATGTGTCAGCTCAAGGTCCCTGCTGCATTAACCTCGATGGTTAATGTCGTTAGTTACACCTGGGTTTTTCCCGCATTCACGGGCCAACATGTCTGCAGTGTAACGGCCATTTTCATGGGACAGGTGTCATTTTGAAGGGGGCTTAACAGCAGAACAGATGATTGACAAACACAAGCCCTTCTTTAGCCCAAATGGACGAGAGCACCACTCAGTGGACTGTCACCGGTCCTCGTAACAGCGGCAGTCAACAGTGGGTGTTAAGGTTGTAACTGTTATTGTTCGTAAATTGTAGGTAATTTGTGATTTTTTTGGGTCTTTTTTTCAGTTGAATGGTCAGATATTAGGAGCAGAAGCCACTCCGGGGACATATTCTGGTTACAAGATGGCTGCCGGACGCTACCAAAGGGCGATGCAGCAGTTCACGAGCGCTCTGCAGGGTGGAGGCTTGGGAACTTGGCTCAGAAAACCTCCAGAACTTGGTCACTTCACTGTCAGTGTGTGAAAACTGTGTAATAAAGGCTGAATATGGAGGGTTAGAGAGAAGCTAACATATATTTTTCTTTGTGAGTACGTGGACAAAGATGGAGGATAAGTTTGGGAATTCCACCTGTTTTGTGAGAAATGGTTAACTGAGTGAAAATAGCCCCGATTCGAGACAAGTTACGGATTCTTCATTATGCAAATGAGCACAACACTTTCATAAAAAGTAAATCAAATTAAGGCAAAAGCTGGAGTAGACTTCTTAGAGCATAACGTTAGCTTACTTAGCTTACGTAGCAGCTGCTAAGTTCAACTCTGGAAACTAACGATAGTTTGTCTGGTAAACCTTAACAACCTTGTCACTTTAACCACTTAACTAGCTAACTGGAGTAACAGTGAAGATATTTTCTATAAGTTTAACTAAGCAAAATAGTGTTAAAAAAGTACAACTTAACTTTTTATGGAGAAACAATGTGGTGTTGGGCTGCTGAAAAGAAAAAATATCAACAGACTGTTGTCGAAATGGCTGCAAAAAATCCAAAATTAAATTCCGAACTATTTTTATTCAGCTAATTAAGAGGAGAGCAGTGGATCCGGTTTTATTTGTTGAGAAACATCTACAACTACGTCACACAGATTCAAAAAAGCTAATCAAAGGTACTATGTGGAATTTTCAGGAAATCCTTACTATTAAGCATCCTGTGCATCTTTGCCCTCCATAGGTGCGAGTGAGCATCCTAGACATCAGCAATATATTTAACATGCTTCTACATTCATTCAGTGTACTCGTCCAATAGGAAGAAAGCGAGCACGGGGTCGGTTTCGATCCCCAACACCAAACAAAGATCCCTCCATGAATCGTTGAATGTTGACGTTAGCAGACTCTAATGTTAGCTAACGTTAGCTAATGTGGCTTTTCCCGCCAAAGCAGTGCCTCGTCCTTCACGCAAGCATCAGTCCACAAGTTGTCACAGACACCCAAGAAAGTCGGGGGAAGTCATTTTTCAAGTTATATTATAATACGTTTGCGCATTGGCTATACAAAGGGATTAATACATGTGGACATGTGCTTCACATGGTACCTTTACGGCTTCATTTAAAATAATCTGGTGTGTGGCTAGCCACCATGCTAACAATTTTGGACTGATTCTGTCCACTCCAAGTGAGAATAAAGGCTTTTCCTCCTTTTGCACAGGAAACATACTGTCATTTACAGGCGACAGACATTTACTACAAAACACTGTACTGTAGTAAATGTGAAGGGGGGGTTAAGGGTTGTTGGTGCAGCATTAGATACCCAAAGTTAATCTAATCTGAATCCATTCATCCCATTTCATCTTGCTTGTATAAGATATATTTTGTATATTTGTAAGGCACCTGCCCCGACATAATGTCACAGTCTTAAACCTCAACCGTCAAGGCCAAAATGTCCTCACTGTCCAATAGTGTCCTCACTTATTAGGTGTAAACCCATATTGGTCCTCACAAACACTGCAGTACAGGAACACACACACACAAAACTTGCTTTTTGTCACTTAGGAGGGCATTGCATTGACTTGTATTAGTTTCTTGGTGACTTAACTTAACCTTAACTATAACCACTACATGCCAAACCCCAACCCATGCTCTAAACTAAACCAAAAACCCAAGTCTTAACCCTAAAACTGAATGGCTGACCTCAAGGGGACCACCTTTCTGTGGCCCCTAATGTGAAGCAAGTTCCCACACATGTGATTGCGTGAGCTGATTTAACCCCCACAATGTGATTTTTACAACATAACTTGATGACTGCAAAGCAAGATCTGCTTTATTGGTATCACCAGCTTCTGGTTTCCGTTACGGTTCAACTGAAAGTCACATTTTAATTTTACTTTTATCTATCTTTTTTGTTAGTTTTGTTTAATTTTTTGTTTGTTTTTAGTAATCTTGTGTTCTGTTGTTTCAGTAATGCATATTCAAATGTAAATGTGTCTCACCTGTTCAGTTCCATTGAAGTTTCTCACCCACATGAATTTTGAAGTGTAGACACATCGCCACCTAGTGGGACATTGTGTGCATTACAAAATGTGGAGTCCAGGTTTTACTGAAGAGAGAAAAGATTTGTTGAGTGTTTTCCTTTATTGTTTGTATCTAGATTTCTCCTTTTGCTTCTTTAAGTGATTCATTTAACTACATAAACCCCAACTGTGTTTATTTTCCTGAAAAATGTGTTCTTGTTAGTGTCCTTTGGTGTTTATTTATAAAACGTTTTCTGAGGTAAGGAATGTAAAAGAGTACTTCTGCTGAAAGCCGGTGATGTTGAATGCTCTGTTAACTTTTATTAACAGGTATGCAGAATGTATGTAGTGAATATTGGTCATGACTATTTTTATCACCTGGAATAAATGATCTTATTTGTCTTAGTTTTTGTGTTTGTGTGTACATGGGGATAATAATCCAAGAAAAACTTTATATGATTGATGTTGTGAATTTATGAGTAATTTACCACTCTAAACTCAGAGAATGAGAAAAAAAAAGTTGAGTTTATAAAGTTGTAAATTTGCAAGAAAACACTCAAACTGTGATTAAAATCACAAATTTAGGAACTTAAATTTTAGAGAAAAATGTGTTTTTTTCTGCACGTTTGGATAAACAACATCAGAGATTACCTCAAATTATACTTCGCAATCAGATTTAGCAGTTGATTTTCTCATAAACTAGTAACTTTAATGTCAGAATGAGTTTTTCCTTTCTTTATAATCTTAGAGTAATATTCACAAGCCTTTCAGCTCTGTTTTGTACAGAGACCAAGAACAGCAGTACATGTGATTATTTCTTTTTAGGAATCAATCATCTAAAGAAAAGAAAATTATTATTACTTCTTACTTCTTACTTATGTTTAACACAGGCCACTTGGACACATCCCCACTCACTGCAGCACAAAATGTGTCTATTTTTACTATTAGAAGTCAGTCCTATTTTGTTTTCTTAATCCTGAAGCACCAGGATAGTGGGTTTTCGTGAGGAGCTGCTCACTGCTTTAACACTCGAAGATGGATTCAGGTTAGCGATCACAGCAGCTGGAGCCGTGTATGCTGAGCGATGTGAGTCTGCAGCACCTGCCTGAATCCTCTGACAGAAAGTAGCACCGTGGATATCTTAACAAGATAAATGAACCAAAGAATAGCCAGACTGTTATCTTAAGATCACGAGTTAATTCTTTCGTTATCCCGGGAGAGAAAAGCTTGTTTTCTCATGATAACGAAATCATTAACTCCTCATCTCGAGAGAACAGCATTAATATTCAAGTAGTCATTTATGGCTTCTGTACTTTTGGTCACTTCCAGATCCTGAGAAAGATATTTGGCTCTTTAGCTGCTTACGTTCCACTTTCTTCACCAGCTGGTTGCTAAAAATGTTGTTGAGTACCAAGCAGGCAGCGTTCAGTTCAGACAGAATCTGAATCCTTTGTGATAGTTATGGTATTAAGCATTTTATATGTTAGGCAACAATTTAGTGTCTATGAGAGAACAATCAATCCTGCTGTATGTGTTATGAATTAGACACAGGAAGTAGGGTGACCCTCCAGATATCTTCTAAGTTTGGCCTTTTTCCACAGCGGACACATAGGGAATCGTCACAGTAGGAAAAGCACAGGTGACTCATTACTCAGCAGTCATTGGATTATCTACACCTGTGCTGCTCCTGCTGTGACGAAGCAAAATGTCTCTGTGAAAAGAAAAGAAAAGTGTTTATGTAAGTAATTAAGCCATCTGTTTTCTGTAGGTCCGCCTGAATCTTTTCCAAAGACAATAATAAACAACCCAAAAAACGTTCAAACAGCACAAATGGTTTATTTTGATTTCACAAGCAGACGCTTGCTCCATATTACACGGATATAATCCACACAAAACTGCTGTCAAGTCGATCCGACAGGTTTTCGTCTTTTTTTTTTTTTTCTCTGAGAACCGAGCGACGGTGTTTTTGTTGCTCTACATCAACCACTTGGATCACAAACGCACAAAACTGTTCACACCACGGAGCCACAGTCTAACAAGGCGTCACGAAGGTGGGCGTGAGATGGCCGATGTGTCGGCGATGCTGTGATCTGGTTTCGTTGTGACGTAGAATGTGAACAGTGCGACCGAACATTCGGTTAAAACAGGTGAGTTATGGACGTGGCAGCAGCGTGGCTCAGTGTTGATGGAAAATGTTGTAGTTGAGTGCAGTGAAACTTGTTTAAACTGTCTGAAAGGAAGAAAATAATATCGGAAAAACTGGAACATTCACACACAAACATACATTTTTTTAAATTTTCTTCACACAAACAAAATGTTTTCTCAGTTAAACCAGGGACGAACCAGGTTTTAGGGAAAAGCACATCAACGGTCTCGGCTCCCATTTATCCTGCAGCTGTCTTTTCAATCAGGCTAATTTATAGCAATTACATTGGCCTTCCCTGGTATAAATGACAAAATGAACTCAGTTATGTGAATGTAAAGCCTTTGACGGATGACCATCACCATCATGAAGCAATGAAATGGATTTACACAAAATAAAAACAAGTGAAATGCAGCATCATTTCATCAGAGTTATAAAGGCTAATACAACTAATGCAGCTGAAATACACTACACAGCCAAACTGGCTACTTTCTCCATATATTACAATTTATATGATACAAATGTTATGGTTTTAAAGTGAGAGGAGGTCAACACTTTACATTTGCCTTTTGACGAGTGCTGGAATCAGTTTGATTTACTGAAAATCTCCAGTTATTTTACCTTAAATGTCATGACGCTGTTTTACTCCTGTTACATGTATGGTGTTTCTAAGGCATTTCTAATGTGAGGAATACGGCTCACTGGGCAAAAAACAAAAAAAGAAAGGCAGCTGTAAAGTGTTACCAAATATACAAACAAGCAAACTGTGGATATCCACAAAATGTGCTTTTTACTCTCTGTAGAGAAATGTTCACGTCAGTGCACGTGTTTGAATGAACACTTGTTGTTACAAACCAGCGAAACGCTCCACAAATCTAAAGCTAGAAACAATCAGTTTGAAGTGAACTGTGCTTATTTATCGTGTTACTGTCGCGGCTCATGACGCCTGTCGGGAGAGAAAAGCAACAGCAGCACAGTGGTTATACCGCAGCCTCGACTTGAACTGCTGTTATTACAACGTTGAACAGGTTTTTTTTTTTTAGACGTTGATTTGTATCAACACACACACACACACACACACACACACACACACAATTACAGTCTCTCCCATTTACTTGAATGCAGCTTTGGCTGAGGGTTTTAGTGGCAGTGGGAAAGCAAAGCAGGTGACAGCAAACGCATCACGACAATCATCCGAGATTTCACTAGTTTTAAAGTACCATGACAAGTAAGACACACCGACAGACTCCCTACAACAGTGTTTCAACACTAAAGACTAAAGGGCATTGCGATAAACTGGAAAAAAAGACGGGTTTTTTTTTTACAATCGTGTTAAGTAGTGGTGTGACGGCCGGGCTGGGCGTCTGAGGAGCTGTTTTGAGTCAACAGCATTTACTGCATATTTCAAATTTGATGCCGGTTTTGAATTTTTTTTCAGATTTCATTGTCAGTAGATCTGAATACCACTTTATCATCATTCAAGCTTTTTAGGAAAACAAACAGTTGTTGTTCTCAATTCCTGTGTCAACTAAATTGTTCATTTAAATCATGGGGGGGGGGGATTCCTCTCATTTAAAAGTGCATCATTTTCAAAAGATATGTCCTTTTAAGCAGCTACGCCGTCTCATTTTCTTCCTTCTAGAGTTGTTGTTGCCTGACTCATGCTAATGCATTCATATCTTAAACTCAAGCTCTTGTTATATACTGCATTCATTTACCAGCAAAGCTCCCTAAAGCTTGTCAGCTTGTCAGAAACTAAGCCTGGGAACTAAAAAGTGCCTTTTTGCGTAATTTGCGTCGGATGAAGTTCACACAGACAGTCATGGTGTTTCCCCTTTGGGACGTCACCAAAGAAGACATGCAGAGGTGAAAAAAGGCTGAAAACACCAGAGCAACCATCTGCAAAGTAGCAACAACCAACCAACAATGTGTTTCAGGTTCCTGCGTCCTGGCTCAAGACTAAAGGTGAATGGGACTTTGGGCCCCTCAGATTAGGAACTCCCTGCCCGAGGATCTGAGACTTGCAGAATCGATGGCGTCTTTTAAATCACTTCTCTAAACTCATCTTTTTAAAAAGGCTTTTTATCGAGGCTGCAATCACTGTTTTTTTTTCTTATTCTTATTCTTATTTATTTTTAGTTATTGTTCTTATCTTTGTGTATTTTACTCCTTCACTTTGTATTGTATTAAGTGTCTTTTACTTCTTATTCTTTTCCTCACTCTCTAGGTTACACACAATTCACCCGTCGCAAAGTTGACGACATAACTTTAAAACCAATAAACACTTCAAGAGATGTCTGCCCCTCGTCCTCCGGCTGACATAGGATTATTACATTATAAAGCACTGGATGGTTTATGCACCACAGATCTGGAACAAACTCCCAGAAAACTGCTGGTCTGCTGCAGCTCTCACTTCTGTTAAATCAAGACTGAAGACCTCTGATTTTTCTTGCACTACACTGTAACTTTTATTAATGCAAATTACCCCCATTTTAATTCATTTTAGCTTGTTTCTATTTTCTATTGTCGCAGTTTTTTTATTGTATTTAAATGTACTTTTACAATATCTCTTTTGCACTTTGTTATTTAATGCTTTTAAAGTTTCATACAAATAAACTTGCCTTGCTTAATATTGATACTTGTTGTGCTCACTTTTTGCAGACCTGAAACATCGGCCCAGGAAACACTCTAAGACCAACAGCTGAAGTTCCAGTCCATGTAGTCCTTCCAAATTCAAACACCACCAGTGAGTATTACATAGAATAAACTACAGGTATTAGTCTCAGTACCCAGCCCTGCCTGGCAACCGTTTCAACCGGAGCGGCTCTTAAAGAGACCAAAGATTTCATTTGCATACACACAAACAGTGAAATCGCCTTTCCTCCCTGCATATAAGTCTCAGATGGTACAGAGCAGAGCGCCATGTGTCTACAGATTCATCAGCCTGGAACAGGAACCTGCCAACAGGGCAGGGAGGCGACTTTTTAGTCTACTAGAAACACAGTGGCTGGTTCATGGCTTTACAGAGACAGAAACACAGTCAGATCCAGACGTCAACACCGTGACTGATCACATAAGAGATCACGATGGAGGAAAACCTCCACTACTGGGTCCAACACTGAAGGAGTCTCAGTCCATAAAGAAACCACTGAAATCATCACGTCTCCACGCAGGAGGGGGGGGGGGGGGGGGGGTTTATAAAACACCAATGAAGAGAAACCACACCAGTGTCAGCATCCACACCGGAGAGAGGCCATACTAACCCACACTAACAAAAACACTGGACCTCTTAATGGGAGTTTCAGCCATTTGACCTCATACAGGACTTTTTACGATCAGGATCCTGGACAGCAATCAAACCAGAGCTGTAATGACTGGTCCATTATTCATTAATTGATCGACAGAAAAATCGCAGACTAGTTTGACAATCAACTAATCTTATTAGTATTTTTTCAAGTAAAAAATTCAAAAGTTAGATTGTTCAAGGTTCTTAAATGTGAAAATGTGCAGCTTTTCTTGGTTTTAACTTTAAATGGAACATTTTTGGACTATTTCCTGAACAAAACATTTGAGGAGTTCACCTTGGTCTCTAGGATTTGGTGACTTTTCTGACTACTGCTTTCTCATGTTTTATAGACCAAACAATTCATAGGCAGAATTATTTTTAGTTGGTAAAAATAATAATCAATAATAACAATTAAAAATAATTGATAGATGCAGCCCTAAATTAAACTTAACTCAAACATTTCAATCACTTTTGTAGCTTCGTACAAACCTTATTAACAGTGGTGGAATGTAAACTAGTACGTTTACTAAAAGTAATGTACTTAAAGTACCTCAACGTTTTTTTTCTTTCATGCCACTTTCAACTTCAACTCCACTACGTTTGAGAGGGAAATATTGTTCTTTTTACTTAACTACACATCATCTGACGGCTTTAGTTGCTTTAAAAATTGAGATTTTTGCAGACAAATCACAAGCTTTTAAAACACGACATGTCATAAATTAAAATACCCAACAGTATATACAAATCCAGCTAAAATAGTTTGTCACTTGACAGAAAATTAGTTGGTAACTATTTCATATTTCTGCTTGATAATTTTTTACTGAAAAAAGGATTTTAAAAGTTCCAGCTTAACAAATCAAATTAATGGAGAAAATAACTCCAACATTAAAATCATTTCACATTAACGCATGACTAACAAAAATCTACTGATAAACAATAATATAACAGTCACAATTTCTGCACTGAGCACTTTTACTTTTAATACTTTCAGTACTTTTTCCTGGTCATGACCGTTTTAAATGCAGTACTTTTACTCGTGGTGGAGTATTTTCAGTGTTATTCGTACTTTAACGTAAATAACGGGCCTGAACACTTCCTCCACCTCTGCCTATAAGAAGCTTTTGTACCATCAGCTGCTTTAAACAGGTGCCCTGTAACAAATTTAATGAGTGAATTATCAAGCTCAGTCTGAAAGCCGTCCAGAATCGTGACGCATTATATGACGCCAACAACATACCAGCAGTGCAGGCGTGTCCACGATGGAGAGAAACAGCTCTAGTACTGACACAACACCACGAGCGTTTTTCAGGTCACCATAGAGAAAACACATTTTCAGGTCCTTATTCATCAGCCACTTTGATTCTGGTTGTGCTGACAACAATCCTGTCTGAAACTCACCAGCATTGCCTATTTTTCCCCATTCTGACTGTGCTGACTATGTACAGAAGCTGCAAAGACGTACTTTTGTTTTTCTAAAACAGCAACAAAAAGAAAAACTGTAACAGCTATTGTTCCAAAAAAGGTGCGTTACTGTATCAGACAGACTCCTGAACATCTGAACGCAGCAGAGCCAAGCTGTGACAAGAGGAGAGCTTCATTCCAAAATGTGATTAAAAACACCTACTCAGATCATTTGAAAGTCGGTATTAAAGTGTCACCTGTCTTGTGAACTTTAATACGCATAATAATATCAACATGTATTCAAAGATGTTAAGCTGTGAATATCAGGTGTCAAACAAAACATGTTGGAATGAAATTCAAGAGGAAAAATCCACTTTTAACACTGTTGGTAAACAGCTAGCCGACTAGCTGAACACAGTTTAGACAATGTCTGTCTTGTCAAGTTATTTCCAGAAGTAGAACATGATCAATAGTAAAAATGAAGGTTTTAGCGTCAATTTCTGAGAATCAAAGCCAGAGAGCTTCTTTTTGAACAAATCATGGAAATTAGGGAATTAAAAGGATAACTCCGGTATTATTAACTTCAGGCCCATTAACTCAGGGTTTAAAATGAGTTGTAGGTACAGCAAGTTCAGTTTTAAACATGTTAAAACCCCAAAATCACAGCAAACAGACCAGCAGTTCCTGTGTTCTGTGAGGTAAAAATTCCTGTTTTTGTCAATGGAGTTTGGTGGCTTTGACGACAGCATTAAAATGGCTGTTTCTGGTTGAACTAAAAGGATATTACAGGTCTATCTCTGTGTGCTTTCCCAAAACAACTCCAAACCTTTTGGACCTGCCAGTCATTTTGAACCCAAAACCTGCAAAAAAAAAAAAAAAAAAAGGGCCCAGGTTTAAATAAGAGTTATCCTTTAAGTCAAGCAGAAGCTAAAGGGCAAATTCTAACAGGAATTGAAACTAAAATGCACTATAACGAAAACAAAAGATCATAAAAAACTAGTGGATTTTTCCTTTAAAGCATCAGGCTGCCATCCTTGTCCAAACATATATCTGCTGTTAGTGGCACATATTAGATTTGGTGTCTTGCATGTTCAATCAGCATCAAGCAGATACGTGCAGCCTCTCACTCTCTAACTCTTCATCAGCAAAACGCATTCTGCTTTTTAGTTTTCAACAAAGGGGACGAAGAGCCTCCTGTGTTACGTGTCTGCTTTTTTTTTTTTTTCCAGTGGTACTTCTTTTGGAGAAAAGAAATCGCTTCCACGCAAACAAAAATACACTAATGTGCTTTTGTATATCAGCGGTGGTGAGTTAGAGGGCGTGACATGTTCATAGACAGCGAGCGCGAGTCCTTTTTTATTTTCGAAGCTCCAAGTGTCAAACACCGACCTCCTGTAGACTCAAAAGACGGCTGCTAAAACGGCACTATTTTATCCGGCATTGAGTCACTGCTCAAATTGCATCGTTGTTTTGCTAAAACACGTGACAAAACAAAGCATGAAACTGCACTTTCTAAAGCCACCTTTTAAAGCCTGCAGGATGTGAGTGTTTGAAGCTCCAAAGACGGACTTCGGCAGGAGTTTCACTGTGAGGTGACAGCGGCAGCAGGCGGGGGTCATTTCTCCTGCAGCAGGGCGGGGATGTTGATGTTCCAGCCGATGGCCTGCCGGTCGAAGCCGCAGGTGAACAGGTTACAGGAGGTGTTGTCTTCACACCAGGCGGAGCAGCACACCATACGCCTGTGACCCTGAAGCACGACAGGCAACACAGCAGCTGTTAAACCACTGAGGACAAGGACAGGTGAGGTGGACTGGGAAGAGAGAGCACATTGCTCCTGTTTTTAGCCACCCAGCACTGGCTCCTCATTTCCTTCATAATTAAGATACTAAAGATTAGATATTAAGGTTCTTTTACAAACACACCATGCTCTAAACGATGTTATGAACACTATAACACCATCTTACATTTTAGACTCTTTAACCCTGATGCTGAGGCTTTTTAACTGTTCCTAAAGTAGCCAATAAAATGAGCAGGAAGACTGCTTTCAGCTAGATGTGGTTTCCAACAATTAAATTAACATGACTGACTGTGATATTGATGTTTCTAATGCTTGCTCTCCTCAGAAAACTCCGCTGCAAATCAAATAAAGCGGTTTCTAAACTAACAGCCTGCCACAGGCGATCAAGATCGAGTAAGGGATCTGAAGACTTATCTAGCTAGGAATGGCCGGCGAGCACTGACTCCTTAATCGTATGCAGACAACCTGTCAACATGATGACAGCTGATTAAAATGTGATCTGTTTGGAGCAGTAGAATCAATTTACAATAAATAAAAAACAAAGAAAAATGTTGCATAAGAATTAATACAAGTTTCAGGGCTCTGGCTCAACTGCTATATTGAAATTAACTCATATATTGATCCAATCCAGAGCCACAGAGTGATTACACAGCCATTCTATAGTACAGATAAATGGTGGCTTCGAGGTCAGTTCAATAACTCCTGTCATAATGAATGGAGAAGTGTGTATGGAAGCTGTGAGGGGCCAATCGGAGGCACTTCCTCCTCCAGTGACTGACCTGTCTGTTGCTTCGTGGGAGTCGAGCCAGTCGCACCCCGGACATGTCGAACAGCCGGACCTGGCGATTGTCGTGAGGAAGAGCGATGATTTTCTGGTTCACCGACACGCTGATCCTGGACAGGACGACAGCAGGACGATAGGAAGTCAGATCTGAATTGCAGCGTGTTGCATTATCTCCTTCAAATGCAGCAAACCAACTTGACCACAATCACAATAATTCCAAGAGGAATAAATGTATTCTTTTCTTAACAAATGTTCTCATTTTTCAGTGTATTATTTAGTCGACGATGTGTTGGAAAACATTCAACACGCTTGCTTGTTTGGTCCAACCAACAGCTTAAACTTAAAAAAAATGATCTGATTTAAATATTTGGAATTTTAGTTCATCAATAACTTAAAAAATAACTTAGTGGTGACGATTGTTTTCTTCTGTGGATTGACTAATTGTTTCCAATCAACATTCAACATTTACTGCTCAACATTTTAGTCAAACTAAGAATAACAGGCCTATTCAGCTTCCTCTACACGTCAAACATGACTGGAATACAAAGATCAGTTAGATATCAAGCCTACGACCAGACCAGTAACACCAAATTATACCACTAGGTGTCAAACATGACTCAGCCGCTCCCGAGTGGAACAAAATGAGTCTATGAACAAGCACCACAATCAGGACGACTGAACAAACACTAAACTTTTCTTCCTCTAAAGTTTAATGTCAAAAGAAAAAGAAAAAACTATATTGAACTTTAGAGGGTACTTTGAGCTGCTTATCAGATAAACTCTCATACAGAACTGCCTCTCTCTGGTTTGTCTATTTAGTTTAGTTTTACCCAGTGAAATTGTTACCAGACTAGACTTTAGACGCTGTGTACAGACGACGGACACTGAAAACAAACATCAGTAACTTTTCTCGCATTTGCAGCTTTAACAAACATAATATTGTGTTTATCACGTGTCATATTCCTTATTACTAATGTAATAGAAGCTAGTCTGGTTGCTGATGTAGTTGACTTTTCAATTTGCCAAAATGTCTCATAGTAACAAATGTTGTTTTAGTTGATCCACATAAAGTCAAACCTGTTTAAGCTCACGGTCACACACACACACACACACACACACACCGGACAGACAGGGAGCTGAGCCAAGTGTGTCGCTGAGTTTTCATGTATGGGCTTGTTTACAGCTCACTGACCTGTTCACAGCGGAGTCAGTGCGGATGGTTGCTATGGGCGACCTCATGTTCTTCAGGTCCCATACTTTGACGGTTCGGTCATCGCTCCCGGACACCACGTTGTCTCCCACCGTGAACACGGCAGACGTCACCGTGCTGCGAAGGACAAGACAGCAGGGTTGTTTAGACTGGGGGGTACTTTCTGTACTTTATTCCAAATGGATTGTTTTTTCTAAATGTACTGCAAAAAACAGCCTAGCTAGAGATGAGAAGTGGAAAAGATAGCTCTCTGTGTGTGTGTGTGTGTGTGTGTGCCAGACTGACTCGGTGTGACCCTGGAACACGTTGACGGAGTGGATGGACGGGTCTCTGAAGTCCCACAGTCTGAAGGTGGTGTCTCTAGACGAGGTGACCACCAGGCGCTGGGTGGGGTGTGTGCAGCAGTGGGTCAGCTCCTGGTCATGACCTGAGAACACACACACACACACACAATATAAGCACAATCAGACACAATCACTTTCATCCCTTCCGGTTTCTTTCTCCACTAAAAAATTGCCTTTTGTTGTCTCCACAGTTGTTTTTTCCTCTTCTAATTCATCTAGCAGCATCTGCTCTCCTTTAGCTGAATGACGCCGGGATTCAGCGCTGACTTGTTGGGAAACAAACCCCTGCTGTTGCATCTTTGAGTGGGACACTGAATCCCTTGCCAGCTCAAGGTGGTGACAGTTAGACCTCCTTGTTAAGAGCGGGGGTACCATCACTGCCAAAACTGATGCACCAAAAACACACTCACACGTCATTCAACACTTCAGACTTCAATCCAATTCCTCTGTCAAGTGTGTTGAGGCAAAAGTAAAACATTAAATTGTCTAACAGCTACACACGTGAAGTCACTGACGTCTGGAAAAACAAACCCCGACACTTTATTCTGCAGTGATGTTATTGCTTTGGTTACTTGAACAGACATAACAGATTGATTATAGAATACCATAACTGACCAATCAGAAGTGAGTATTCAACAAAGCCGTGTAATAACTGTTAATCACCTAACTTCCTTCAAAACCACTAATGATCCTTAAAAACAAACACAACAGCATGTAAATAAATCACTGTTGGAGATAGTGTTGACATTTTTTCCAATACTGCATACATGTTGCTGGAGTCCAGAGTTTAATAAAGAAGACACACTGATAACAGTGTTACTGTATATTTCCTTTATCCTACCGGTAAGTGAGTGCACCAGCTCCGAGGTCTCCACGTCGTACAGGTTGGCTGCACGGTCCCAGGAGGCCGTCACGACCTGTTTGCCCCCCACCAGCCAATCAGCAGCGATCACCACACCCTGATGGCTGCGCAGAGTTGTGGTCGCCACACGGAGAGAAGGACAGTCGTTTGGACCCTCGACTTCGCCGTCGGCCTCGTCTTTATCCGAAAAGTCCACGTCGTCTTCGCAGGGTGTCTGCTGCTGGAGGAGGAGGAGACGAAAAAAATAAAAGGTCTTAAACCCTCAAAAAGGCATCAGAAACTTGACAAGGAACACAATAACACACACACACACACAGCGTTATGTTTGCTTACACTGATATCAGCGACAGGCTGCGGAGTTGGCAGCTGCACCATGTACCTCCAGATGTGAGCGGTCTGGTCTCCAGAGGCTGAGGAGGAGAGAGATGAAGCAGAAAGTCAACACAACCTGCTGCTGGCTGTGCTCGGGATGACTCGTGATTGGACAGGAGTCGTCCCCATACGTGCCTCTGGGATTCAGATTTGGGGGTGTTCTCTGCCTGTTTCCTACAAATATCTTGTTACTGTGTTTTAGTCACAGCTCAAAGTTTGATGGAAACACAGAACAAGAAAGGATTCATTCAGTGCAAAGTTTGATTCTCTTAATGTCTGCGATACGATCTTGTGTAACTAACTTTTACCATACTTTTAACCATTTCCTTTATCTGCTGGTTTAACGGGTTGTCAGTGAAAGACAGGAACAGCCTGAATTAACTAATCGGTACTCTAAGTCCTTTATTCCTTCTGCCATTAAGCTGCAGAACTCAAACCTTACGCATTTTAATGACTGTTACTCAGTTATGTTTTTATTGTTGCTCTTATCTTCACACTCAGGTACTTCTTTTTGAGAGTTCCGACTGTAACTTATTGTAATTTGTCCCTCCTACTGTCCCTTGTCCTTAATATGCTTTCCTTGACTTAATTATTGATGTATGTACAGATGCATGTGCTGGGAGAGCAACAAATGAATTGCCACGTGGGGATAAATAAAGTTGTCGGAACCTGAATCTTTCAATCCGGGTGATTTCAGACCATTACCTGTTAGAGCCATCTGTTCAGTCGGGTGGAACTTGATGGAGTTCACTGCGGAGACAGAGACACACATGTACAGTATTACGCCATGTCTCCATAGACACTGTTGTTATAGCACTTGTGCTGTTACGCTGACCTTCTTTTCTTTCTGACAGTCGCTACCCTTTTTTCGTGAGTTGAAAAGGGAATAACCATATTGTGAAGAGAGCACTTATTGTACTGTAAATATACTCACAACAATTTTGTAATACTGAGTGCTGTCAGACAAATTCAGCAGGTCAACGTGTTAGAAAACCAAAACAAGAACACCTGAAGGGGTCACTACCACAGACTGTGTAAAAGAAGTGGACGCAGCTGCCGGATCTGAGAAGTGAAGTCCTCTGTGTACTCCACTGTTTCCAAAAAATAAAAAATTAAATTAAATTAATGGAAGTCTATAAAAAAAAAAAATCAACCCAACTTCTCACTTGATTTATTAGCTCAGTAAACATGACTTTATGGTCTCGTTCGCTAGTTTACAGTCTTCTTCAATACAGCACGATGTTCATTTAGTGAATTATGGTCCCATTTAGAGGGAAAAAACCCTCAAAAAAAAAACTAGAGGCTTCAAGACGGCAGTCCGTGATATCATAGATGCTACTTCTTTTATACAGTCTGTGGGCACTTTGATACTTATTGTATCTTATCTTTTCGTATAAATGTACTACACATTTCTACCTGATCCTTGGTGGCCCATGTATTTGAGGAGGCATTTTCCCGTCTCAATGCTCCACAGCATGGCAGAGTGGTCTGTTCATACACATCATGGGCACAAAGCAGACAGAAATTATAAATAGGGTTTTTACTATTGTTCTACATTCAGAGGTTTTTAAGTGCACGCATGCCTGCACAGAGTTTGACGTATTAATTTGTCATTGTTCCGTAAGTTAAATCTTTTTTCTTCTCTGTTTTCTCAGTGTGAAAACAGAGAAGAAAAAAGGGGTACTCTGCGGGATGAGTTGTGTTTTGTTTCTGTTCTTAAATTAAATGTCAGAAGGGCAGAGAGAGTTAAAAAACGGAGATGTGTTAAAGACAAAAATAACAAAAGATTAAGCCAAAGAAAGGAGAAAAAAAAGTCAGGAGAAGAAGACATTTGAGGAGAAAATGTGACTCACTGTAGGAAAGATAATGAAAATGAGTGAAATACCTGCAGACGCTGTACCGAGCACCACGGGTTGCGTCCGTGTGACGCTCAGATCCCAGATGCCGTCTCTGTGGCCCACATACTCCCTGACCAGCTGGCACACCGCCCTGGAAGTGGTCGCTTTGAAACTGGAAACAATCTGACAACCAACATCAGACCCATGTTAACACAGAAGGAAATCACAGACATGCAACGAACCCGACAGGGTACCTACACATTTCACTTCTCAAACTGACTCTGTCTACGGGGGGGGGGGGGATTAAGACTAATTTGTCTCTTGTGACAAGTTTTAGCACATTCCCACATTTACTGATATCAAATTGACAAACAGTCTTTTGGTAAAATTGAGGATTAGAAATTGGCAGTTTGGGAACGAAGATGTGTGACTCAGTCAAATTTGTGGCTTCAAATGAAATTGCATCAATCAATAAATCCATAAACTAAATTCTTTTAAGGAAACCCTAGTCTAATAGAGACTTTTTGTTTATTTCAGAAACATTTTAAAGCCTGCCAATGATCTTGAATTTTAATTTTCCAGTTTTTTTTTTTTTCAGAACTGTGTAGGAACCCTGCTCTGATAAAGGGAGGAAGCGGGTCAGCAGAACTGAACTGAGGAGCTGCTCAGCGGGGTCCGTGTAGTATGCCAGGGCTAAGAAGCTTCGGGTGACAAAGGCATTACTCATATCAGTCCTGGGTTCACGAGGTTTTACCACAACAACAACAAAAAAAAAAAAATCTTTACTGGCATTTGTTTTAAGCTTGTCTGAACACATGCTGGGTGGAGCGGTCGTTAGGGATGCACCAGTACCATTCTTTTCAGACCAGGTTCTTACATTTGAGTATAAAAGTATAAAATATAAAACCATTACACTTGTGTCGGTATCAGCTGTCACTCTGCTGCTGTTTAGATTTCAGGAGACAGAGGCTGCAACATCGTCTCACTCTGAGATAGACTCTAGATATCATAGGAGGAACTGTTATAAAGGACTATAACGGCTAAAACCCACTGGGCCCTCCCAGAAGTGGCTCTGCGCTCCGCTAAAGGTACACGCTATGTCCGTTTTTGACAAAAGCCGTGGTCACGTCAAGCAGCACAGAGCAGATAAGGCATGCAGGAAGTCAAGCTAATAATCCAGTAAGTTTTCAAAGTAAAAGCCCCTGTGCAGACTTTGATTGTATAAGCCACCAGGCCAGAGGTTAAGCAGTCAGAGGGATTATTAACACCATGGATGACAAGAGGTTCATCTTGGATCTGGAAAAACACTTTCTCGCTGTCTGTAGGCTACAGCACAACAAAGTAGTAGACATATACAAGACACATACTCGAACCAGACAAAATGAGAAACGCAGCCCGTTTGCTCATGTTAGAAGCACAAAAATCACAGGAATCACTAAAGTCGGAGAATGCTCCGCTTCTGAAACACTCCCGATGGGATTTAATGCTGCGTGGAGAATGAAACAAAACCTGACAGCAGCTGGAGCACAAAGCAGACGCGCCCTGATGATTACTGGGGTAAAATTAATTGTTAGTAACGGGCGTATCTTTGTTCCTTCTTCTTTAGTGTCACTAAAATGGGTGTTAATCATCCATGTGAACCTGACCCACAAACGCCAACTTCATGTATTATAGTAGCACAACTGTCAGGACTGAGGACAGAGCGCTCTCCTGTGTCTGTCTGTGAGAGAGAGAGTGACAAAGAGGGGAAGAAAGGTGGACTGCTGCACCCAATGTTTCTGAAAGTTATCAAACTCTGATTGTTGCTTTGACAGTTTTTGTTGTGCCCACCCGGACCCCAGAAAAACCCACGGGTGGGTCAGGCTGCTGGCCTGTCGTGAAAATAAATACACTTCTCTTCTCGTTTACAGCACGTTGAAGGAGGCGGAGCCGCTCGAATGCCACTTGTAGTATGAGGCACAGTTGCACTGGAGTAGTTTTACAAGAACACAGTTTCAGACCTGATACCGCATATCAGCTTTGGTGCATCCCTAGTTATCGCATACCCCACCGATCTGGTGTTTCAAGAGATTTAAAACAAACACCGTCAATGAGCAGTCAACCCAGATCTGGTATCAACACAAATGCAGACACATTAAGTATCTGTTAAATATGTTCCATTTACCATATCAGGATTACTATGAATGCAATAAAGAAAGAAAGATCTAGCAGGGGGAGAGGGGTCAAAAAAATCCTGAGTTATGGTGAAACGGAAGAAACTGATGAGTAATAATAATTATCAGTTGTATCAAGATGTTTACATTAAAGATGGGGATGATACAAACTGGACTCTTGGTTCGTTTTGGACACAGACCACTAAATAAGTTCCAACTGAAAGGGAGCAGGAGAGCACAAAGAACGGCGTCATTCATCTGAAACCTCAGGCTACACACAGAACGGAGCACATCTGTCGAATTTGTTATCTGTTGCAAAGATATTAAAGCAAGAAATTACAGTCAAAATAAAAACAGATGGAACAGAGGAAAACTGAAGATATGATAAGGACCATTGCTAGGCATGGTGGGAACATCAAATTATTTAAAAAAAATCTGTTAAGTTGTTGGTTTTTATAGTATATTCTATGCTATCTGAATGCAAAACAGTGTGTTTTTTTGTTATATTCATGGTCAATGTGACAATGTGAATATTAGTCATAAACCGACTCTGGATGAACAGCGAACGATGATAAATCCAGAACTTGTTCAACAGGTAACACTGGTGCAATATTTTGCATTTAAAAAAAGCAGCAACTGGAGGGGCTGGAGGGTTTAAGGAAACGCGAAGCATCGCAAATAAGCTTAAAGTAACTGGCTGAGCGGTGGATCTAAGGCACCCGACAGTTAGTGCTCTACACTTTTTAGCTCCAGTGTGCAGTCTGCCATAGCCACATCAAGATTCTGCTTGTTTTACGATCAAGAAATCAGTTAATCAGACAGATTTTCAAATTAATAACAAGGGAATAACCTTAGTTATGGAAACAACTGCAAAAGTTGAATTTGAAAAAGATACTGTATGTACAGTGAGTACAAAAGTCACTTTTTTTTTTAAATTAATAAATTAGAATAAATAATAATAATGTGCCAAACCCTGGTGTTATGCTTTTCTATGCAGAATATAGGCCAACACATTGTTATGAAGTTTTAGTATCAGCTTCAAAAATCCTGTCTAGATTGGACTAAATCTCTGTGGTTGAGGCAGAAATGAAGAAAGAGAATATCTCAATCTCTGGGCAAATAAAACCAAAACATACTGAATTCACATGGCATCAACAGTAAGTGAGGAAATCTGTTGTTTTTTGTTTTTTTTTTATTTGTGTGAACTGACTTCTTTAAAGCCTCTATATCTGATAAATCTCTGACAGATAAAAAAGGACTCAAATCTCTGAAAGTATGTTAATATTAAGAGGATTAAAAAAGAATAAATAAAAGCAAAATCTGATATGGCAAAGCACTTTTCGGCAGACCACACACTGCCTTAATGATCTAAAGCAGCCAACAAATCCTCCTCCACCTCGAGTACTTTATTAATCAAGGCGCAAAAAGCATTTTGAGGTAACAACTGCTTCATGTTAAAGATGTCTCCGTAGTGTACCATTATGTGAATGCCGACAAGGAGCCAAATCAAAACCAAGAGGGCGCAACTGAAAAAGCCTGTTAGTGAGATAATAAAGTCGGATTTTATCTCACACAGAAACTGATAGAAAAGCTCAAACTCCTACATTTGAATGACCAAGTCTCTTGGGGAGGGAGTGTCGACCCCCTGGCTGGGCTGTTCATGCATATTGGCACACAAGGGGGAGAAATCAACAAGTTACCCATGAGTCTCCACCCCACAACTCCCAGCTGGTTACGCTGAAGTTGCGGGATCCACCTACTCTGGCATGGCAAGAGTTTGAACGCGGCTACGAGCAAAAAAAAAAAAGGTGAAAGAAGACAGCATTTCTTTTCTTTAACATTGGAAAGTCATGTGATGGCACACTGGTGAGCTAGAAAACTGTGAAGACAATTTACCAATGAAACCTTCTCACATTTTGAATTCTATCTTCTCTGACACTAGTCAATGGAAAGTTTTATCGAAGCATTGCATCTACAAGAATGCTTAGATTAAACCAGTAAAGCAGACGTCAACCTATAATACATACAACAATGATTTCCTTGTATCTGAACAGTTCTTAGAAATGTGTTGCACTGGCGAAGAGATCAAACAGTGGTTACCTTGCTTGTGGACGCCTTGTAGGTCGTCTTTAGTTTTTGTGACAGCTGGCTTGTGCTGTGGCTCGCTGTGGATTGTCAGAAATATATAAAGATGAGAATTAAGCAATTCATATAGACAATTCACAATATATACAAGCTATTTGAAACACTTAATAAAATGTACATAAATCTAAAGGGTGAGTGGAGAGTGAAATACGTCTCACCTTTTGTTTTCAGCGCTCCTTTGGCTAAATCTGCCCCTTCGAAGGTTTGACCTTCTGCAGCCAGACGATCGTTCAGCGTTTCGATTTCTCGGCGCACTGACAGTCAAACAGGTCGTGTGTTAAAGGACAGACAGCAATGAGACCAACTGCATTGATCATTAAAAAGGCGTTAATGTGCAGTTCTAGCACAGGTTTCCCTGCCATCATTGTGTTAATAGCAATATTGATTTCTGTAAACTATTATTCTGCTTTTAGTAGCAAGAAGAATCTTTGTGAAAAAAAAAATACACCTTAAATGCAGTATTTGTACATATTTTGGGTTTAAAATGACTAGAAGGCACAAACATTTTTGGAACTGGTCCAAGAAATCACCTCAGCTAGCCAACATGAAACAGCGTGCAGTGGCTGTAATGTAATCCTTTAAGGCAATGTTGGCCAAACAAAGAACGGCAACTACACGTGCTTGTTTTTGCCACACAGCGTTTTAGAAAGGATCCCTACAGAAGTACACCAGTATGATCCCTTTTCCAGACTCCATTGACAAAAACAGCAATTTTATCTAGTGGATCACAGGAGTTGTTGGTCTAGTTGCTTAGAGTCACAGCAAGACTGTAACTCACTCTTTAAAACACCAAAGTCACACAATTACACCAACTACTGATTAAGACAGAAGCAGACCAGCAACTCCCATATTCTGACAGGTAAAGTTATCGTTTTGTCAGTGGAGTCTGGTAGCTGTGAAGAGAGCGATACATACATACATGATTTTGGATTTCCAACCAAAAATATGTAAAAACAGGGCCATGGTTTAAAACTACTGTTGTCTTTTAAGCAATGCAATTGTTCATTCTTATCACAGAAAATTAAATAGATGTTGTAATCAAAATATTTCTTTACTGAAATCCTTTATTAGTTGATAATGGATGGTTAAAAACAAGTGGGTCTCACAGCCCTATGGCGTACTATGAAGCGTCAAGGTTATAAAAACAGAAACTGTTTGACACCACAGCTAGGTGATGAAAAAAAAAAAAACTGGCCACAGTGCCCTTCAATTTGTTCCCGTCAAGCTGCAGAGTAGCACTGGCTCTGTCTACTGTTTGTGTTCATGGACCACAGTTAAAACCAAAGCAGCACTTTCTGCCTTCGTGATGACTTACATTCCAGGTTTTCTATGTAGAGGTTTTCGAACTCCCTCTCGATCTGACTGAACAGGTCCAGCAGATTGCTCCTCAGAGACAGAGGCAGTTTGGAGTCCTGCGGTGAGAGAAAAGGAGAACATGAAACAACCTGCAAACATGACATGTTTGTCACTGAGGAGAGAGCCGTGAAGAGTGTGGGGGTGGTGTCAAACACTGTGGGTCCCTATTTTATATAAGTCATTGGGCCTTTATGTGACATAAACATTATAGGATCCATCACTGAAAAAGCAGATTTACCAAAAGAAACCCACTCAGACTAATTTTTCTGAATATATACAAATCACTAAGGTCTGGTCTATGTACTAAAATAAGATATTATGGAGATGAGACGAGGCAGAAAGACTTTTCACACACAGTGAATTACTGTTTCAGGCTAAAACAGCAAAGAAGCAATAAAAAGTACCCATACAAGGAAATGAATCAGTAAAAAGGGTTACGGAGCACAGGAGATGCCTACAGACGGGCCTTAAACTTTAGCCTGTTGGCTTGAGGAAGCAAACATAACATTAATTCCTGTGTGCCAACACACAATGTTTCGCAAGAGTTTAAAAAAGGAAATAATGGGCTGGATGTCATTTATCTTGTTGAAAGTAGGCACTTTTAAAGGGTAACTTCAGTATCTTTAAACCTGGGACTTATTCTTACATATTTTGGGTATGACAACATTACAGAAATGATCTTTACAGAAACAGACCTCTAAGAGCCTTGTGGTTTAACCAGAAATAGTTATATCGCTCTTTTCTAAGCCACCAGACTCCATTGATCAAAACAGTAATTTTACCGCACAGGACACAGGAGTTGCTGGTCTACCGCTGCTTTGACTAGTTAGTTTGTTTGTGTTGTTGTGTGACTTTGGTCTTATAAAAGGTTAGTTCACATCCAACACAATATTTGTGTAACAAACAAACTAACCAATCGAGGCAGCAGCAGGCCAGCAACTCACATGTTCTGAGGGGCAAAATTGCTGTTTTTGTCAACAGAGTCTGGCGGCTTTGAGAATGGCGAGAGCCAAAATTACCCTTTAAGTATTCAAAACTCACATATTGCATGTGGTGTGATATGTACAACATTCAATAAAAACAGATTCTGTATATAATTCATATATAATTTATGACAGCTGACTTGGTCATCGTTTACATATTACAAGCTGATGATGACCACAGCTCATAATATCCTTTATGGAACAAAACAATAGAGAAAAATAACAAAAAGTTGCTGATTTTGTGCCTCAAAGTCCGTTTAAAAAAAACACTACAAACTACAAAGTATTTCTACTGCGATTGGTGTTTTTACAATTAATTTTCAGATGGATTTTAGTATTATCCATTCATACAATTCTATTCATTTAAGCCCATTCAAAATACAGATAAAATTGCCAATTCTTAGAAAAAAAAAAAAACGTAAACTACAAGCCTACACAATGCCATACACTTGTGTGGGCTTGAGTAAATAGTTTTAACTTGTCTGCACTTCTGCACAGTTTATCAGTCAATCTTGCTGTGACAGAGTTGACACAAACAGGAAGCGGGCCACATCTCCTCAATGCTTTGTCCGACCGTGATGAAACCACTCAGAGCGTAGAGCGCTTTGTACCTGATAACAGCGTACTCCGCATAAACCACTCTTGCTTGGGCTGCATTGCTGCTCGCAGCTATATTTCCTTAAGAGACCAGTGAAGTGTGCTGTTGGCATTCACGGGCCGATGTTGGCAGCATAAAGGGGTATAGTGCCACATCACAAAAAAAGACTGACTGAGAAGAAAGGCAGCAGCACAAGGTGGGGGGTGCATGACGACACTGGTATGTTGCACAAGGCCTGACATGCATCGACAAAGAGGATGTCGGAGCAACTCTTAAGAAGAAATAAAACTCAGAGCTCATGTGTGGAGCAGCTTGTTTGAAGCATTTGCTTGGCTGATTTAGTTTAAGCAGGTGAAAGTAATTGAGGCTGAACCAAACATATGAAATCAGGAAGAAGTCCAGATTTATTTCTAACTGGACAGTGTGGATGTAACCGCACTAGGGGTGTCCATGACTAGTCGAATCTGATTCATTAAGTCTTACCTATACATTGAAAAACCAGCCATTTAAAATGCGCCCACAAATCTCCTGTTTACCTATTTTTGACTAGGAAGGAAGGCAGGTGAGGTGTGCGGCGCTGTCCACAGCACTGAACAGAGCGGAGATGGACAGACAGACTGACACGTCGTCCATGTCCACCAAAGCCCTTTCTTCCCCAGCTGAAATCGCCAGGCGCCTGAGAGCGGTTTGGAGGCGCACTGTTTTATCAACTGAGACACTCTGCTCCGCTATGATGTGGAATATTCACACAAGTAACAGAGTTGTGGATATAGTGGTAGTCTGGGGACGTCATATGGACCTGACATGGAGACCAGCAGTGTTCATTTCTCAAGTAAAATCAGACATTCAGCGCCCCCATACAGCCCAGATGGAGCAATCCTTTGTTTCAGAACTGCCACTGCGATAATTCGACTGTAACATCAGGAGTCAAATCAGGCTCCTTAGATGGTACTGGTGTTAAACAACTATTTGGGTGCACCCCTAGACTGCACCAAATACAAAAGACAGAGAAGTCTACTATTCCACTTTAGTAATATAAAACCTGCTGTTGGTGCGATTGAAATAGAGGAATCACTTTTCAGAACCACCACACAACACCTCTATATACTAATTAACCTACACAACTAAAGCTAGCTCTAAAAACTATCAGGGGAGTTACACTACTGTCTGAAACAGGGGGGGCTGGACACCTGAAACTTACCTCCATCCTCATGAAGGACTCCAGATTATCAGAGGACTGGGACCAGAGTGAAAAAACAACAAGTCATGAGGAAGGGATTACACTGTTTGCACCATGTTTGGCTCAAAATCCAGAATAACTCGCTCTCTAATTCAGTTTCCACCTCCAGGTAGGAAGGTTTGCAAGTTCTTCAGTATAAAATCTAACTGGTCTCATTTCTTCCCTTTTTCACAGCGAAACATTTTGACTTTTTCATAGGAGGAGAAACACGGGTGCAAGTAATAACATTAACGATTCAAGTTTCCCTGTGAGCAGCTAACTAGAGTTCAGGCATCATCAATCTTATTTTGTACACCTGTGTTTTCCTGCTGTGAAAAAGGTCTGTGGCCTTTATAGACAGAAAATAGCACCTCATTTATCAACAGGCGCTGAGTACAGGTAAGATAAACTAAGGTTTAATGTTTACATTTTCTTGCTGCACAAGAGTTTTGCACAGTAATAATTCAAAGAAGCACTTTAATGCTGATTCATATAAGGTTTGACAGGGGTTGACTGTCTGAATTCACATAGTTGTTATATATTTAATAATAAATTACAGGTTAAATATAGTCCTGTTCAGTCCTGCTGCCACTGGTGAAAATTCAAGTTCGGCCATTTTAGCCATTAAAAGCTGAAACTTTCTTCCTGATAAGGGAACAAAATAACAACAAAACATCCAAAGTGCATCAAAAAAATCTGATTGTGATACAATAAGTTGATGCGAGATGCGAAGAAAGTGCATAAAGCTTAGTAAAAAGATAAAGATACACACACGCACAAGTATATAAAACCTATTTACAAAGTGGTAATAAAGTTGACGAGCTTTTTATGTGCGTAAATGTTTGTGTTAACACGTCATGTATTCGGGCTCCCATGAGGACAGCATTTGTTCATATTCACTGCCTGATCACCACGTAGAAAGACACAGCTAAAAGTCGTGCAGCCTCTCTTTGGGTTTATCTTAGAACAATAAAGGAGCATGCCGCTGATTTCACGCATGAGGCTCGACAAGTACTTCAGAGGCCGTGGAAACAGCGCACTGTAACACCTCTGGAGGGGCTTGGTCAAGGTCATGTCTTCGGTTTCACATCTTCACAGAGGGTCTACGTTTGAAGTGGAAGTAACATAACGTTTCTTGTTCTTTACATGTACTTGTAAAGTAAAGTACATGTAAGGCAATAAAGGAATCTTGAATCTTGAGAGTTGAATTAACAGAAAATGTGCGATGTGTACTGCGATCTGTATAATGACATGGCCTGTAATGGGACATATTGCACAGCCTTGTGTGCCACTGTCACAAACACAGCTGGATCGTCATCTTCAAATATTCGACCATCTGTCTTCTTATCAACTCCTTGGTCATAACAGAATATAGTTCACTACTGCTCGTGTTAGTAAGACCGTGACCTCGGTGCTATGATAAAGGCAGAGTAAAACATCCAACTGTATTCATATGAATGACGGTTTGGTCGACACTTCCTTTGTGCCATAAAAATGGCGTTAAATTCAGTGTAAACTTTCCCCATTACACAAGTCTTAATCTATGAGTAGTGTAGTCAACGCTTTTTCCCTTTTAAATTAAATTAAATGTAATTAAATGTAATTAAATTCAGGTAACTGTGCTTACCCAGCATTCCAGCAGTAATTCAGTTCCTTGTTAGCTGGCCAGAGTGAATCCTAGCAGAGCAATAACTCCAGAGAACTAGGAAATGGGACCACTGATGTAACCGATCCACCTGAGTGAGGCGCAAATGTCTAAGCCTGTTCTGAATCCATCTGTTTTAAACACGGAGTTAAAATGACCTTAGGGCCATCATGCTCAGTAATTGTGGCACGCTTAAGCCAGCGACAATACAAACCATTATGTGCCCTCTAAACGAGTGCATTAAAACCTAATTGGCTTAGGCTTACAACTAGAGTGCTTATGTGTGCTGACAGCAACAGCAGGACGACATGCTAATGATGACAGACGGGGGAGGAGTGTAGTTTGACACTTCCAGAGGAGCGCTGACGATCTAAATACTCCCTCCGCACTTTGCCCTTGTGTACTTTCACTACGTAAACGAGCGAGTCGTCACCTGTCCCTCCAGCATGTCCCTCTGCAGACCCGAGCGGTCCTGCTCGGTGCTGTTGGTCCTGCGGATCGACAGGCTGTGGGACTTCCTCTTCTGCTTGGCCTGACGGGCGGCCGCGCTGCTCCCGCTCTCCACCGGCATCCCTCCTTCCAAAGCTGATGAAACCACAGTCTGAAAGAAGAACAAAATGGTAGGAAAGAAAGTGACCAAAGGGAGAGAGAAGAAATCCTCTGTGGCAACGACTACACACGGCGCACTTGGCAGCGGTTGTATTTGGCAGCTTCCACGTGTGAATGTGTGAAATTACAAAGTGAATGGGTGTGAGACAGAGTGCTGTTAAGTGTGCAGGCTCCTCAAGCCCTCCGTGGGTGCCTTAAGGTGAAACATTACTGGGACAGAAACTGAAAAGCGTGCAACAGTAACAGAACCTTTTCTTTCTGTTTCCAAAAACAGGGAACTGTCTGAGTGCAAACCAGAGTTTTTGTTGGAAAAAGCTCAAATGGTCTCAATCAGGTTTGAGGCAAGATGGAGGAAAAACTTCAATTAAAATATTCAGAAGAAGAGTCTTCTATCTTCTAATTAATATTCATCGCATTGGACTGTAAGACATTTAAATATTCTAGTAAGGTAACAAATTTTCACAACCAGTGAATCTGCTGATTATATTTTCAATGAATGTATTTATGGTGAATACGATGAAATAAAATGTGAAAGACACCCATCCTAAATTCCTAGAGCCTATTGTATAATCTAGATTATTTTAACGGTCCAGTCAAAAGATGTTAAACCTCAGGATGAAATTAAGTATTCATTTTTTAAAAGGTTCAACAGTTCATTTACATGTCATTCAACAACGCAGGGTCGCTAAACGAAACGCAAGTTGCAGTCCCTTTATGTCGCACAATGAAAACGATTTTTATGGCTGACTGCGCAGGATGAATTGAGGAGTCTTACAGCCTGAGGAAAGAAGCTGCTCTGTGGTCTGGTGGTGCAACAGCGGATGCCTCTGTACATCTCTTGCCATACAGCAGCAGGGTAAACAGGCTGTCGCTGGGGAGGGTTTGGGATAAAATGCCTCACATTTGTCCAGAATTTAGGGTGTCGTTTCAAAATGTTTGGTTTACTGGCAAAGACAGCCAGAGACTATCCACATAGTTGCAAATTACTTTTCCATTAATTGACTTATTGCTTAATTGTCTAAGCTTTAAGTATGACTGATTAAAAAACAGACATAGCAGCAAATCCTCACATTTAAATAAGATGAACCAGTTGGATTTTAATGTACTCAAGCTTCATAAATGACTTGTTTGGTTAGCAGACATTTCTGGATCATTCACAACTTATCTTTTCATCACAGCAGCTCATTGCAGTAAATCACTTTGATAGCTACGTTTTCAGTCTATCAGACCTTCATCAGAGCACACATGAAACAACAGTGGACCATCCCATTCCAGTCATTGGCAGCATGTAGAACACCTGTGTGTACCCTGATGGCAGCGGCTCCACCTCTTGGGAATTGTAGTTTGAGTATTAGTTGTGGCACTGTGGCATACAAATGGGGGCCATATTTTGCAATAAATTACAGAAAACAGCGTAGAGCATAATTAGCACAGGAGAAAACTTGAATGCAAAAACAGGAAGCATCTTGTAGCCATAAGAAGAAGAGTAAATGGGAGGAATCGGGCATAAGGCCGTCACAAATCAGACATCACATCATATCTGTGCAGACAAGAGAACTCAAGGAGCATGTAAAAAGACTCCTAACGGGAAAACTTTTGCCTGATCTTGGATGTCTAAACACAGGAGTTAACCATGTGTTGTGATAAGGATAAATCACATCTTTTAAAGGAGCTAAAAGAGTCTGCTTTGGATCTGCCTTAATGTTGGCTCGCACAGCTTATTATGTAAGTTAGGGCGTCTTCTAAAAACAAAGAGGGGAGGATCCTTAAATTGCTGGACTAATGTAAGGATCGGATGTCAAAGTGAGCCAGTGTTTAAGGATGGCGTTCTGAAGAATTTGCAATCTTTGTGCTAGCAGCACCTTAGCAAATATTAGACCATGTCATCATCCTGCATCATCACAGTAGTTCAGACATGATTTAGAGACCTGAACTAAGTTATCATGAATCATAACATTGAAAAAACTTCCCATACTATTAAAATGATATATAACAAAAGCTTTTCAATATCTTGCCCATTACTAGCTGTAATCTTTCACACTTTAAAGCCTGTAGGTTGTGTCACAATCCATTTCTATAGATTTATGCATAATAATAACTGTTAAAAATCAATGTGAATCTCTCTTTAAGTCTTTGAGATGGTATAACACTTCTTATATATTGTTTAATTCAAAAACACACACAGGAGCTCCTATTCTGTGCATTCACAGGAAGAAGGGGTCATTGTTATGGGTGCTCCTTTCACAGTAAACACACCACACATTAGCCTGGCTCCATCTGTCACACGTATTTGCCCTTGACCTGACATGAGAGGATCTCTGAACACATGAAGAATGAGGTGTTTTTCTATCACCAGACAGCCTGTAAACATTAAAACACATTACAGCTTCTGGCAAATGTCTCTTTCATGAAGGAACAGGCTGGTTTAGCTGTCAGGCTGGTTCTTAGTTCCTCTTGCTGGCTGTCACTGTGACCCAAAGATGAGAGGGCAATGACAAAAAACCCATTAGGCTACATTGTGCTGCGTTTAAAAGCACGTTAAAGGGAAATCGTAGAGTCAAAACAATCCCCTGACTGTGTGTGAGCGTTAACATTTGCAAGTCCAGACAATGTTAGCCTTGTTCTCAGCACAGCTTTAAGCTAGGCTAAGCTAAACTAAGCTACCGTTATCCATATTAGCTGGTGGTGCCAGGCATGCTAACATGCTAACGGAAAGACAACCTTCCCCCAAAGATGGAGTCCAACTCACCAGAGAGTCTACAAATACGCAGGTTTATTCCGGGATGTGGTGGGAAATGTCGTCCTTTGTAACATTTTCTTCAAAGTGCGATGATCTTGCCCGGAATCCGTGTTGACAGTTGACGCTCCGCTACGCGAGAAAAGATAACGAAGCCAATTCCGGCTGGGGTTTTTTCACAATAAAAGCCGCACGTATAGAAACCATACTCTACTCAAAATTGGTTAGTTTCTTGTGTTCTTTGGTGTCACCACGTCAGTGCTTAAAACAAATAACGTTAAACAGGTTTTGATAAACAAATGACATCTTCTAAATTCGGCAAACTAATAACTCACCAAGGGGCTTCAAATTAGTAAATATAATCAATATTAACAGCCGCATATACAGTATACACAACTGGGCAATGTTAATTTGAGCGTATTCAACTACCCTTTTGGAAAAAGTGTAATTGTATTGCTGCTGTATACACTTCATAACGAATAGCATACATGCCGAATTAAAGATTTCTTATTGAAGATTTCTACAACATGTCAAGTTAGTAACTTGCTGTGTGTATAATTTGACAGACGCAAGGAAACGCTGAAATTGTTTAATTCCATATAGAGTTTTGTCATGTACGTTTGGGGGCTATGCTGCCTAATGAGAAACTTTGCAATGACCTCAGAAAACGCACTAGAGGAAATTAAAATAAAAAAGGGCTGAAAAAGAAAAAGTATAGGACAACCTGACAGACTGCAGTTTAGTTAAGGTGTGTATTTATTTGGCTCCCTTGTTAATGAATATTTCTCAGAGAGACTTGTAAAGGAAGCATCATCATCACTTTATCCAAAGTAAACCCAGCATTTCCTGACTCACATACAAGCTATAAGGCATAAAAGTTCATTTAACTGCTGCTACCAAGAGAAAACCTTGTGAAATCGTATACATATCAGTTTAACAACTGAATATTTGACACAGGAGTCAAAGTTTGATCCTGGTAACTGCAGTGAGAAAATAAGACATCAACCATCACACAGCTGGTTTCAGAGTCTTTGCCTTACATACTTTTATGATTTCTGACAAATTCAAAGTACTACAAGCTTTACTCTTGTGAGAAAAAGCTTGAGTGGACAAAAAAAAGACACTATTGTCATAATTAGTAATTATTTCAATGGTTTGGAGCATTTCCCCAGCAGCTTTACAGTTTTCTATGGCACCACCATCTTCACAAAAACATGAAATGACCAGTTTCCTTGCTTAATAAGGAAAGACATTTGATGTTCTTATTTTTACCGCTGGGGAAAGTGTATAATATGAGGACAGAGACAGCATCTCTGCACAGAAGCCTCTCTTTCATAAAAGAGTTTTCGGGTCTCAACAGTCCAGAAAAAGCCGTTTTATCTGCGGTCGTTGGTGCCAGACTTCCTCTTCCCGGCCAGGAGGTGTTTGGGTTTGAGGTCAAACACGTGTCTGTCCGCCTCGCCCTTCTTGCCTTGGCGGTTCATGCCTTTCTGGGAGTTCTTCATCATCGTCTTTGCCTTCTTTGCCATCTGGGGAATAAACAAAGAAGACACAGACATGAGTTCTCTTCAAATTAACTCTCAGAACCGAGGGATTTATTTAACGCACCGCCGCACTTCAGACCCAGCTGCTAAAATGCACAATGATGAGTCCTGAATGTGAATGTGTGCATACATAGACAGCACACACTATTTGTAATGCACAAACATTATATACAATGAGACATTTTTAACCTGTTGATGTCTGACGTTTTGCTATTTTACTGGTAACACTTAAGCCTTGTTTTAGTATCAACTTCTTCAGCTGTGCCAGAAGTGACGTTCACACATTTGCTTCCTTGTCTTAAAAACCCAGAAAGACTAATCGAGTAATTAACCGTACGTAAGTGAACAAAAGCTAAGTAAAGACGCCGTCACGTACCTTCGGATCCCGTAACCCAGACTTGTCTCGCGGTGGGCGGGAGGCGCTCTGGCTGCGGACTTTGGAGGTTGGAGGGGCCGAAGCTTCACGCTTGCGTTTTTTAGCGACGCTTCGGGACCGCCGGGCCTGTTGTGCGTAGTGGCTCTGAAAGTCCAAGAGGAAAAAACTGGTGAATCAGTGCCTTGGTGTCGGGAAAAAAAAAGCATTTCTGTAGTGATCCTCCACACAGGAGGAGAGTAGCAGAGTTGAGGTGTGATGGCAAAATCAGAAAACCAAATAAAAAATTTTAACATTTAAATCCCTGTGAAATAACGACTGGACGACTGAAAATGTCCATCGCAGGACTTTCTGCAGGATGTGAGGTTTTGATCCAAGGACAAAGGAGACACGAACATCTGAGTGATCTGTTATAACTTATTTCTTAAAACCTTCAAAGCGATACGCATTTTAAAAACTTTAACCATTTCAATACCATTTTGTGTTTAAGAGTAAATGGATAGAGACTCTGACCACTTTATAAAGTGCTGAAACAAACAAAGAATCACAGTCCACATTAATATGTCACTCAGATGCGTTACATTTTAGATTTTATAAAAAATCTGCAATACTTTCACTTGGAATTAATCATGTCACTGTGTCCTGTCTTAATAATTGTATTATGTCATGTTATAAAGTCAACGTCTGTTGTCCTGTTGCTTGTTTCATGTGTTTCACTGGTTACTGCCTGCTTCCTTTAATGTTGTCAGGTCATCTTTAGCCGGTTCATCAGTAACATTTGTGACGTAGCATGTCAATTTTATCTCTGCTCTCTCGGTTGCTGCTTCCTCCTCTGTTTCAATAATCACCTTTATTTTTTAATTTTGTTGATTCAGTTTTAGGGAGTCTATTGTAACACCTGGTCTACAGATGAAAACTCGCCTTTTGTCAAATTGTGGCACAACAAAGTTCACAGATGCACACAATCCCTGTTAAATAAATCCATAAGAATAAAACAAAAAAAAAACAACTTACGTCATCCTTGTCATTCATGTCCAGACCGAGGGCATTCATGTCCTTCTCTAGCTTCTTTCTTTCAACCTGCACATATCAAACACACACAGCTCATATTACAAAAAGGCAAACTAGTAATTTTCTGTCAAAGTCAGTGTCCAAACAAAACCAACCAATAAATTAAATCACAGGGCTCTCAAGTGAAAAATTCTTAATATTTTCCAAGACTAAAAAAAGTTCCCATGATGTATGACAGTAATATGATGAGCCTAAAAACATCATTTTACGCTTGTGAAACCAGAAAAACACCTGAATAAGAAAACTAATAACATAATTATTAAATAAAATATATTTTTTTAATAAAACACATAAAGTTCCCTGACTTCCCATGACTAAAAAAAGTTGACTTTCCATGACGTGCAAATAACATTATTTTAAACACACTTTAAAACAGGGGCCTCACGCATGTGTGATCTATTGAATAAATAAAATGGAAGTGCATGTGTTCTGTGAGATGAGCAGGTGACAGACGTCAAAAACGCTCCCTCTCACCTTGGTGGTGGTCCTGGGCATGCGAGGCCCGTGCACGTCCTTCTCTTTCGACTCCATGACCAGGAGCTGCTTCTTCTCGCGGATCTGTTTGGCCATAACGCGGATCTCCTGCATCTCGTCGTCCTCGCTCTCGTCGTCCGAGTCGTACTCGCCGGCTCGCTCCCTCAGCTCCTCCTCCTTCTCCAGGACCTCCAGTCTCTGTGACAGACGAAATAAAGACGCTGAGACTGAGTCTAGAAGATGGAGCATTAAGAATGGATCCTTTTCATTGTCAGATCTCTCTATCGCTATCTCGCAAAATGTTTAGCATGTTTATTAATGTGAACAAATGTATTTGTCCTTTATGATAGTAATCACTACAACTGTCTTATAGCTGGAGTCGCAGACATTATGTGTTCAATGTAGCTGATCTGTAAGGGGGGGGATGAAAGACGTCTGAAGTCAACTCTGAACTGATTTTATCAAATATTGAATGAGTGGATTTACAGCATTCAATAAAAAACATATGCAAGACCTTCCCAAACAGAATTTAAGGCTTTTTGAGAAGGAAATAGAAGAGATTTTACACCAAACGTAGCCCAGAATACTGAGGGCCGTGTTCAGGGATATTATAGTCTACCAGAGACTCACCTTCATGATGTCAGGATCAATGTAATCTGCAATGTTGTGGCCCTCCCAAACCTCAGGGACCTTATCGCTCTTCTCATCCTCGTTCATCAGATCCCAGTATTCTAAACAAAAACAAAAACAAAAAAAAATCAGGGTTGCAGATAGAAGCATTTACTCTCTACAAACACACGGTGGCAGCTTGATTATTGAAATGAAAGCATTTGTTACTCTGCAGGTCCAGAATGTAGTCATCGCCCAGCTCCATCTCCAGATCTCTCTCCTGCAAGAAGAACGATAAAATGCTTTAATACGCAGCCACGCAGGGAGCTGTGAGGTGCATCACATCTCAGATTAATCCACCAAACATACCAGTTTGCGTTTGGGTGCGTCCACCTCCATCGCCTTCTTGCGTATCATAGCTCCTTCTGGGATGAAGGGAGGCCTCTCCTGGAAATACCGAATGGAAGAAAGCACAAAATAATATCACTGAGCAGCTAAATGAGAAGCAACAGGACCTTCATTTGCAGACTTCTGATTGAGTTCTTCTACATCCACGTGACTTCTACACTACTTCTGCACTTTCAGACGGCTAAAATGGACACTTTGCTGCTGATCCCACTTTCATTTGAAAACTCTGGGATTGTGTTTTAGTCTCGACAGGCGGAAACAGGTGATAGGAAACGATGACACCAACGTTCGCTTCCTGATTGGGTCTCAGTCTCAATCTGTCCTTTCCTTGACTCATTTTAAGTAAAGAACCAACGGGCACGTGTAATCAGTGAATGGTCATGTGATGAGTGCTTTCAGGTGTGTTATTTATGGGAGAATATTAGTCCTGAAACGGCGCGAGAACACTCAAGTGTACGAAGATCATTTTCGTTTTTAAATGAAAACGTTTTAGTGTTGTCGTGGCCTCTGTGACTTTATTTACCTTCTCGTCTCTCTTGGTGGGCATGGCCAGGTGGAGCCGGTTGAGAACATCATGGACCTTCTTGCCCTTCATCTTAGACTCAACACGAGTGGCGAGGAGGCGGTCGCAGGCCTAAAAAACACAAGAGACTTAAATTCAATATTGTGTTCCTCAACACCTGCAGGGCTCAGACTGAACCGAATGTTGTCTGGTTTGTTTTTCTGCATCTCACCTCAGTTTTAACCTGCATGACGCCCTCCTCGGTCAGCGTGCTGGTCTCAATCACAGGGATTCCCTCAGCTGAGAGGTCAGCCAAGATTTTCTGACAGCCAACAGAGGAAGATGTGAGCATGAGGGTTAAGATAATTGGCACTAAATCAAACAAGTGGCTCCTTGTGTTTAGAACCAGCTCTGCAACACAATCCTATAAATGAGATACAAGGTTTCATTTCTAGCTCGGCTCATCCACCTGATTTGGTCCAGCGTTCAGAGTCTAGAATGTAAATCACCCACCTGGTTCTCCTCAGAAAGCTCACTGATCTTCTTCACATCACATTTGTTGGCCACAACGATGAGAGGCTGCAGGGAGCGAGACGTCATCTGTTAGTTCAATTACTGACATATTACACTGTCAAACCAAAGGGGGTTTCATCTCTTATTTATCCTCACAGAGACCTGCTAAATATGCAGGATACTTTCCACTCGCTGAGACATTGCCAATTCATCTCATGAGCCCAAATTAAATTCTGTGTTTGATGATTAGCTTTAGTGTTCAGTATTGAGAGTGAGTTTTGAGTCAGAAAGGTTTCAAATGTCTCAGAACCAGAGAAAACTGTCCCTTCCTGTTGTGCTTAAAGGGTCATTCTTAAAAATTGGTTACATTTTTACATATTTTGGGTTTTAAATGACTGGTTGGAACAACATTTTTGGGGTCGGTCCAGTAGATGGCCTCAGTAGGCAGCTGCAAATGGGACTAGAATGGCTGCAACATAATCCTTTCGGATCAAACTTTGTCCATTTGTTATTAACTTTGGTGTGATAACATGTTGGTTCAGATCTGAAGTCACCCTTCAGACACAGTAACACAAACAAACCAACCGACTGAGACTGGACGACTGGCTCAGGTTCATCATAAATAAATAAATAAATAAATAAATCTAGAAATAAATAACAACTCCATACGTAGAAGATTAGCAATATTAGCATAGCCGAGCTGATCTCCAAGCTGATGCTCGCTAATGCTTTTTTCTTTTTTTATAAATCACACACCATCTCTGTATTCATACACCGTACTCGGGTGCAACGCTAGCTGCCATCACTTCAGTAAATTACCAGGAATCAGTCCTTCGTCGTGCGAAAACAGTAGTGATCAGCAGCACAGCACATCTCACTGTCACTGAGGCTACGATGAAGAACTGATTTCTGGTAAAACGGCCGTTTTATCTGCTTTCAGGGTTAATGATTAACAGTGTATCAGAGGCGTTTCTGATCCCGCTATCGGCGTGGGAAGAATCTCTAGCTGTGACATTCCTGACGTCTGACCTTGTTGGCGAACAGCGGTCGGATGCTGTTGAAGAGCTCCAGCTGCTGCTGCAGGTTGTGGCCACACTGCTCCGACACGTCCATTACGTAGAGAACCGCCGCTCGCAGGTGAGCCAGAGCCGTGATGGCCTGCATCTCGATGGTGTTCCTCTCCTCCAGGGGGTGGTCCAGGATACCGGGGGTGTCCACCACCTACACACAGTCAACATGAGAACAGGATGAAAGTGTGGAATAATGAGGAAACATGTGGGGGCGTCTGCACATTTCTACAGGTTTAACACCTTTATTATGACATTTCAGTAGGTGAACCTATTTTAAGACCTCTGATACGACAACAATGACCTAAAAACTATATTTTAGACAACACTGAATTTCAGTACAAATTAAAACATGAACAGAAAAAAAATAGTTACTTCAAAATAATGGGTCAATGCTTTAGTGCTTATAAAATCATGATAAACATCTATAAATGTATTAGTTTAAGATTATAGATAAGGTGGGATGACTAATGGACACAGTCATAAAGTAAGGTAAAACCAGGGAAAAGATAAACACACAAACCATAAAAAGAAAAAAAAAATCTAATGCAACTTTATGACTTTTGTGGATTGATGTAAGATGTAGATTGTTATAAATTTTTAGACGAACATGTCGACTTATTAATATTTTAGTATTGGTTATAAGCAAACAGAAAAAGGCCCATAACAACACAGCTGTCAGCTTGTCTGTGTGCCGACAGGAAGCATTGTAACATCATGGTCGCACTTATATACTTTATCAGAGTTTATGATCAGAGTCAACACAAACATGTGCCACTGCCTGAACACTTTTTTATGACGGTATCGTCCATACAGCTCAAGTTAGCTCATCATAAACACTGAAAAAAGAGAGCATGTACGACTCCTGTGTTGCGGTGAGAGCTGCAGAGTCTTACCTGCCAGCGCAGGTATCTGTAGTCCATGTGACCCACGAACAGAGACTTGGTGGTGAAGGCGTAGGGCTGGACGTCCACGTCTGCTCTGGTCACCTGACGAGGAAGGAAGCGTTTTTTGTTTTGTTTTTAAAAAAAGGAGACTTGAGGAGCTGAAACTAAACTAAAATCTCTACTAACATCTCCGGGTCCGACATAACCCACAGCCATGGAAGGTTTATGGAGGCCAAGCTGTCACTGTTTAAGACGTGACCAATGTAATGCATTGCGATTCGCTGAAATGCACATGGGGACAGCAAAATGCATTGTGGGATGCGGCTTGCCTGCCTTAGCTTCTTATTCAGCATACTTTTGTATCCCTTTTATACCTTTTTTTTTTTTTTCTCCAAAGAAGCATAAGAACACAAGCAAACTAAACATAATGGAAAGAGCCGTCACCTTTACGGTCACGATTTCACATGCATGTGATGGAAATACATGCCAGTTCATACAGATCAGTAATCGTCTTGTGAGGTCACAAACACAATCCATTACACACAGAAAGAATTAAATCCCGTCCAAATGAGGCTTTGTTAACTTCTGGCTCAAACATGAGTTGGCTAATGTTAGCTGACATTAATGACGCGATGCGAACAGGCGGAGCAATTCCAGTCGTTGTGGTCTACGTCATCATGTTGTATTTCTCGGGAGGTGAACGTTAAACACAGAAACAGAAATGAGGCTCTCTCAGCGAAATAAACTCACGAGGCTACGTAAAGAAGCAGCAGCTTTCTACTTTCATCAAAGCAAAAACGACTCAACATTTAAAATAGTTGAACATAAAATAACGCAAACAGTCAATATGGAAATATTACTAAGCCAATATTTTCCTAATTTTCTGTTTTTATTATTTAACCTGGGCAACAATGATGGATGATTTTTCTGTTTTCTTGTAACTTGACTGGTGCTTGCTTTAAACATGGTCTTACTGAGAGTTTCTATATGTGCTTATATGTCTTATTTTAGGTGTTTCTTGTCTATGGACCCCAGGAGGAGTAGCTCATGGGGATCCACATGAAGAATAAATAATATTTTGGGGTATTTGTGCAATATATTACACATCAATAACTAAAGAGAAACAACCAAATCTAAAGGAGACCTCATTATGTTCATAAATCACCAAACTTATGGGGGGAAAATGCATTTTTGGCCGCTGAAAATATACTAGGGGCCCTTCAACCTGTGATCTTCGGACCAAGTGGGAAAAAAATGACCCAAAAAGCAAAATCAGCTGGACTTTAAATTCTCGCAGACTTGCCTCTAAAAACTTAACACTTCTACATGTGATGGAACACAGAATCGCGCCCAGCTCGCAGACCGCTGTCAGCACTCTCTGGACACGTTACCTTGTTGATGAAACTGGACTTGCCGACGTTGGGGTAGCCGCACAGAAGTAGGGTCCTTGTGTTGGGGTCGATGCTCGGCAGACGGGACAGATGCTGACGCACTGTTGAAGGGGACAACGGGGGGGATCGGTTATTTTCACACATCAAAAAAGACAGAAAAGACTAAGATTAAAGTATGAAAACAAGCTTATGGAAACCTCCAAGGTGACAGGTACAAAAACCATGAGGACAGAAATTAAAAGGGAACATGTGATATATTTGACCAATAATAACTTCATCTAATGTCATATTTTGGTTTTTCTGATTCAGCATTAGACATTAAGCCTCTCTGTTACCTTGTTCCAGATACTCCAGACTCGACTTCTGCCGCTTCAGGATGGTGCACATACGACCCAGAGCGGCTCTCTTCAGCTGTTTACACCGGTACAGAGAATCCCCGTACTTCATCAGACGCACGTAGTCTTTGGCGACACTGGGAGAAAAAAAAGATTTGTTAACCCCTCTGGTTCTTAAAGAGCCTTTTATCCCTTTCTGGGCTATGTTAGATTTTTTCCATCTCTTTTATGACTAATAATGTCCAGATCTGGTTCCACGTCCATTTGTGTGTATTTCCAGACCCCCTCAATAAGCCTCCTTAATCCCATCAGAGCAGAAAAAAGCTGAAAGCCTCGTTTCAGATTCAACTCGTGGCAGCGATTGTCGTCGTCTTTACTTCTCCCCACTCCTAACTCATCCGGCTTCCAGCTGTTAGCCTCAATTGATTCCCTGTCATGTTTTCTAGATTTTACCTCTGTGTTTTGCTTTGCGATGGCAGAAAACTTTGTCCCAGTCTTCTAGTAAAAGCTGCAACTTTCACATGTTTATCAATGGAGATGAAAGGTTGAAGGTGATTAATGTCATGGAGAAGATCTTGACAAAACCTCGGAGGAAAATAAAGTACTAATGCTGCAATAAAAAAAAATTATGCTTAACACAAAATTAAGTATACAGGCAGCATCAAAATGGATTCCACGGAAATGATTCCACTAGTTAGGCATTTCGTGGAGGTTTTTCCATTTGCTGTGCTAAAAATCCACCAATTCACAACTCTGTCCTGTCAGACTTTAACAGTTCCATCATTTCAAAGACGTATTTCAAAGCTGGAAAGATGGTGTTCTCATAAAACTGGGCTATCCTAACAGTAGACAGGAGCAAAAATTTTTTAAATTGGAGCTTCGTTACCAGAGACAACAGAGAGAAGGGCCCGTGGTATCCCTTTTTGCTCTAAAAGTAGAAAACCTACAACGCCCAGAATGCACTGCGCCATGAGAAAACGTAAGAAAAAGAGTTGGATAGTTAACGTAAACGGAAACAAAACCTCTTAACAGAAAAACCAGAATGTCACAGCTGTACACGAGGCAATAAGAAGATTTTAGACAAACTTACTTGTCGATCAGATTCTTGGCGATGTTGATCTGTCCCAAGGCCAGCTTATAATGGTCTTTGTCATACAAGACGTTCATCAGATCAGCGTAGAATGGATGGATGTCCTAAAGGGAAAATAATGTCACCAGATGTCACAAAAGAGATCATAGGTGAAAATAACGTGTCAATAGCGTCAGACAAAAAGTTTCCAGACTGTCCTGACTTACGTCGAGCTTGGGGAAGTCAGTGAGGATTTGTGTGAGGCGGTCATGGTAGTTCTGCTGGGTGAACTTCACCTTCCGCATGTAAAAATGACGGATACGGTGGATCTGGTAATGCTTGTGCACCACCGTGGGCGTCTTCCTTTGTGTTTTGGATAAAGTGATGTCGATGAAATCCTGCAGAGAGAAAAAACAGTTTGCAGGTCACAGTTTTAGTGATGTTGAAAGCAGATAAACAATGAACAAGCCATTTATTACTTTTCCTTTTCTCCTAAAGATAGTTTGTGTGACTTCCACATTGAATATTACATTTCTCAATACTGTAGCAAGAGCTGGAACAGCTACTATATACACATTCAGAGAAATGTGCAGTTGTTCTTTGCGTCCACCTAGCAAACTTTCCTAGACAGTGCTGCCAAACTTCATCAAGAACTCTGTCAGTTTAACATTTAATTGTTTGTAGGAAAAAGTAGACACCTTCTAACGACATTCTGTATGATATCAACACATTTGATGTGTCGTCTTGTCAATTCGGCACACAAGATCTGCAAATAGCAGCTCTTTTTGTCGAGATTAACCTAACTTTTTTTGATTTGATTCTACGGCTCATAATGGCAAAGCGGTATTTAAATGGACTGTTGGACTAACAAGTGGGAAGCTCACGGTTTAGCTTTTCTAAATATGCGCTGCTTGATGTGTACCACTGGCCGGATTGGATCGCGTATCCTTGCCATATAGGAAACACGAGACTTTAATTTTTTTATTTTTGAACGGAGTTTGGTTTGGGACGTGAGTGAGCATGTGGCAACTGTGTCATTCGCGTCACAACAAAGCCTATTCATGGTATTTTTCGGACTCGAGTCAACAGTTTGCTATTTCCTCTTTTCCTTTCTGAGACTATAAGTCATAATTATATAAAATACATGAACCTGCAGCTGTCTCTTTACACCAGCTCAGCACGTGTTTTCCTTCCACCAGACTCCCACCGTGTTTTTTATGTTTTCTATATCATCCATCGACTCTAAAAGCCGAGAAAACAAACGGACAAACGACACCAGTTTAAACTAGTAAAAATGTGAAACAAAACGTACCTTTGCGGTGGGAACCACCATAATCTTCTTGAAATTATAAAGTGCCATTTTGTCGCAACACGTTGTGGTGCGCTGACGGCACGGGGAAAGGAGAGCTCCTCGTTACGTCAGACCCGGAAACGACACTGAAAACAGTTTGGTGGGTTTTTCTGCACAGCGCCCCCTGACGGCCGGATGCCGATATAGCAGGAAAAAACATTTAAAAATCAATTTTTTTCTATTTCTATCTTTTTTTTATTTCCAGATGACAATGAAAATAATTAGGGCCCGAGCAGCAGTGTGAAACACTCGGCGAAGACCCTATTGTAATTCACATTCACACACATGTACTGTCATACAGTAATTGAATTATAGTCATAGCGCCACCTAGTGACGGGAGGAAGTGTCACTTTCTATTCTCGGACGTCTGTCTCCCAGCAGGTTAACCACAGCACAGAAAATGTATTTTCAGTACATGTTACTCTACTGACAATCCCTGCTTTTCTAATTGTTTTCCCAATTTCATATTGAGTCACAGGCGCAGCTAAAGACAGTGACAACAGGATCAACATCTTATCTTATCTTATCTTATCAAAACATGTGTTGTGTGAATTATATGTGTCTTGTATTTTTTTTTCATGACTCAATAAGTCTTCCACACATCAAATGCCTGATAATAATTTGACAGACATCCACATAGTAGCAGCTAAGACAACAGGATCTCAGTCTCTTGTGACATACATCATTTAATTTTGATGAAACTTCAATGTAATATACATGATCTTAATCTCACTTCCACTCAGGCTGACAGGTCAGGTCATGTCCACAAAACTCCAGCAGCAAACCTGCAGCTGTAAACACACCCGAACAGGACAGGCCAGCTCTGTCCTGGGTTGCCCCCTCGACCCACTGGAGGTAGTGAGAGAGAGGAGGATGATGGCAAAGCTATCATCCATGAGACCGAACCACTCCCACCCCATATAGACACAGTGACAGCACTGGAGAGCTCCCTCAGCAACAGATTCCTCCACCCTCAGAGTGTGAAGCAGCTATATCGCAGGTTCTTCCTTCCAGCAGCTGTCAGACTTTACTGCCTTATTGCCTCATGGTCACAGCAACAGCTGCAGACAACAGAATCTCAGTCTCTTGTGACAAAGATTGTCTGATTCATATGAAATTCAGGCCGTGTTGGCCAAACTGCGGCGGCACGCCCACGGCTGTAGACACACCCCGATGTGTGCAGATGTGCATTGGAGGGCCCTCCAATGCTGCTTGCAGCTTTAATTTTTAATAATTTTTTGTGCATGTTTAAAATCTCAGTGCATTTGAGGCACTACAAACACTCATTTTGAGAAAACAGAATTTAGAGCTATTCAATTAGAGGACAAAGTGAAACAAAATAAACATCTAAATATACATTTAGGATGTTCTCTTCCCAGTCTATAAGAAAATATGTTATGGACACAATAACACAAACAAACTAATTGATTGAGGCAGTGGTAGTTTAGCAACTCTTGTGTTCTCAGTGGTTAAATTAATGTTTTTGTCAGTGTAGTCTGGTGTGTTTGAAGAGAGCGATATAACGGCTGTTTCAGGTTAAACCAAAAGGATCTTCCAGGTCTATCTCTGTAGCGATCCTTTCCATAACGCTGTCAGACACTTAGAATAACAATCTGAGCCTGTCAGTGGCTAAAACAAGCACTTTCAGTGGACCTATTTTAGATAAACTGACGAAATGCAGTAGAAGGGGATCACCTATGGCTCCTTTAAGACATCTGTTAATAAAAGTCAAGGTTTTATTAATGAAATTCCATCAGGCTGTGCTTTTGTTGCCATTTCCCCCAACAATGAAGTTGTTTGTGGAAATAAAATCTTGATTATTGTAGTGACCATTGGTCCTTGTGAATCAGTTTACAACCACAATATTGTGCTTTTATCACTATGCAAAGGGTTTTTTATTGCATGTGACACGTTAACAGTTAAGTAAGGCCAGTTTGTGAGTCTGGAAATATTTAGGGCACTGCAATTAGAAACTCAAAGCACCTCTCTGTTCAGGGACAGCAAATCACACAAAATGATCAAACAATATCTTAATCCTTTTCTCATATCTCTTTGATTTTAAATATGGATAATATAAGCTTTAAACAAAGGAAAAGAGCTCAGTAATTTCCAAAAGCATTGCTCACTGTAGATTTGATCAAAGAAACCAAAGAAAATACTGCATTCATTGGGGACTATTTTAAATGGCGGATTAATTCACATTTGGTGCTCTAGTTAGTGTTTGGGGCAGCAGGACGGTGTGTGAGGGACTGATTTAAAATAAACTACAGTGTGTCTTCATAATGATGAAGGAACATACCAGCCAGTGCAACAGTGAAGTTAATTTATGTGTTTTTAATAGATCTTGGACAAAAATTGAGCTCTGTGGCTCAGAGGAAGAAAGTCCATCAGGCTGTGATACACACAGAATACAGTTTGGGTGGTTTAAAGTATAAAAAAATCACGTTAAGTATTCTTTAAACTGGAAAAATAAGTAAAAACTGGTCATTTGGGGCTATTATGTTGTAAATAAAGTCGCCTCCCAACCCGGAAACAACAACCCCGCGCCATATTTGTTATGATCCGCGGCGATCGACGAGCAGCCAATCAGCGGGCAGAGTGAGTGTTCAGGCCGCGCCCACTACCGGCGATCACGAGTGGGTCTGCGTGCGCCCACACTGCCAGTGTCGGCCAATCAGGCCGGGTCGCTGTCTGAAGGGGGCGGGGCCAGGGCAGTGTATGACAGGTCCGGGTTCAGTGCTGCACCAGAGAGAGGACAAGCAAGAACAGGTCTCACTCTGCTGATAAATCTACTGCTGATAAACTGATAAACTGGTTTAGTCAGAGAAAGTAGAGAGACCATGAGATAAGGATGAAAGCTGTGAAATTATTGAATACACAAAGTCAAATTTATGAAATTTTTTTAAGACTTTTTGCGATGAACTTTAATTATATTATTAAAATTATGCATTAAACATCTGCAAAAGAACTGCTGAGAGATGTAAACCCATACAAATGAACAGAGCCTACATTAACCTTTAATTTAAACTGAAAACCAACTCCTCCTTTTAATCATTTATTATATTGTGGTAATTTTGTAATTTCAATATCTTTTTTTTAATATTTCCCTATGTATTTTATACTTCCTCTACTGTGATTTGACTTCATGTATTTTATCGACTTTGATTTGCCGTCACAATGAGCCAGAGCTTTTTTCACTATTTTCACCTTTTTTACAAACAAGACAATCAATAGATTCACAGAGAATATAATCAATTGATCAAATTCATGAAACCTCCACCCATTTTAATGCGTTTTGTAACTTGTTTTGTAGTTTTGTAATAACTTTAATTTGGATGTAATCCCTGAATTATATAAATTGATAAAGCTTGTATTAACCCCTAATTTACACCGAGGATCAATTTCTTTATATATTCATGTATTGTATTGTTTATTCTTATTATTTTCAATTTCCTGTATTTTATATACTGTAATTTACTTTCTTATTTTTCAACTACAGTTGTAGTTGTTTCAGGCCTCTCTTTGTTTACCCACAAACAGCTTCCCTCGGTTCAAAGCCACCAGACTCCATTGACAAAAACAACTGGGCTTTGTTGCGGCGGCTTTGGTGTTTCAACATGTTAATTTGCATCCAAAGTAACCATCTAAACAACTAAAGTCACACAATAACACAATCAAACTAAGTGATGGAGGCAGCGGTAGATTTGCAACCCCTGTGTTCTGCCAGGTAGGATGACTTTTACTTCTATGGTGTATTATTAGTACTTTTACAGCAGCAAAGAATCTGAGCAACCACTGGTTGCACTTGACCAATAAAGAAGAGCTCTCTCGCGTCTCTACGCGCCATCGTCTCTAAAATAGACGATCTTTGTGCTGCACACGAAAGGGAAAGGAAACGGCGACTTCTCCATCCACCCCCCCTCCCCTAAATCCCATCACCACCCCCCGCTCCTCTCTCATCTTTAGCTGTAACGAGTGTTTGATCGATCGGAAGCTTTGAGACGACCAGCGTTTAATTCCTCGGTTTCAGGGTCCCGTGGCTGCTTTTTGACGCCCCCCTCCCGGAGAGCCCGCTGTCGACCGCGAGGAATTTACTTAACGTGAAATTCCCGGCGCCAGATTTATCGAAACCCGACGGCACAAAGTTGATAGGCAAGCTAGCTAGCTAGCCACCTAGCTAACTCCTAGCTAGCTCACTTGCTAACTAGCTTGCAGTGCTGGTCCGGGGGAGAGCCCGTTTTTTTTTTCTGCGGACAGTTTAGTTGGGGGGCGTCTTTTTGTCAGTGCCCCTGCTACAGATCGTGGCTGTTTTCCCCCTGAAGTCTGCAGAGTATTCGCGGTGAGGTTTAGAGCGGTAAGCCGGTTTTCTCCCTAGCTAGCGTGCTCGATATAGCCTGCTAGCTAATACCCTGCGTATTTAGCCTGGAAGCCAGCTGAAGGCCTCAGTCCGACACCACCACCATCAGCTGCCACCAACAGCATAGTATTTGCAGTTTGCCGTGCAGCTAGAGTTGACAGGTGAGTACGGAACTGTTTTTCAACCTTTCGTTTGACAAAGTGGACGAAAGAGCCGCAAGCACATGGCTGCACTGTCATATCGCTGCTCTGTAAAGTCACTTTATATTAGCTTGCTTGCTAACCAAATATTAGCTTGATTCAAAACGATGGGGGGTTGGAGGGGGTTGGGGGAATCCGCGAAATCACGCCGGAGGTCGCCATCTTTCATTGGATGCTGCTGCAAGCCAGCTAGCTAGACATGGCTGCTACTTTCTAGCAAGAGTCAACTTTAAAACACAGCTTTAAGGCGTGTTTGCGTGTGAAACCCTTAGGTTTTTTCTTCTGCTGTATGGCCCAAATCCAGCCCGTACTTCGCTCCCACAAAGCCCGTGTGTGTGTGTGTGTGTAACGTTGCCCGGTGACGGAGGAGTGTCGCCGTGCATGGCCCCTCGGCATGGGCATGGCATGTGAGCTGCAGTCCTCCTCGGCTGTGTCAGCTTCTAAATCCGCCTGCATTGCGTCTTGAGCAGAAGTTGCGGTGTCTGACCGGTGAAGTTGATCTAAGCAGACGCATGTGGAGTGCTTCCGGTGGAGATAACGCTCCCACAGCGGGGACATGGAAGATGCCCGGTGAACCAGCCTCCACCTGCGGAAACCCACCGACTTTTGAGTTGGACCCCTGGCTTACTTTGGGACAACAGAGGAGCTCTTGGGTTATAAATCGCCTCTTGTGAGGGTGGAAACATGGCTGTGGAAGGAGGAGGAGGACCGAAGCAAAGCGTGTGTTTTGGTTCAGGCCTTGTCTAGACGTTATGATTGACTCACTGCATCTGTAGGGGAAATGACAAGCGCTGTGACCAGGGTCAGTCTTTTTATGGGTCAAGCTGCATTGCAAACGTTGTCAGGAGTCTTGTGATTACCCTCTGCCCTGTATCGCATAAATACCGAGGCCTGCTCACTTACAGTACAGTTATTTATTTCCCCTTAACTTGCATCATGCTGCAACAAGGATTTATACAAAGTCTCGGAAGTTTGGAAAGTGCTTAATTTGAATCGCTATGTTTTCAAGGATGGGAATATGCTTTAATTCAAATATTCTCCTTGAAGAATTTTTGATTTTCAACACTCATGTAAACCAAAAAGTCTTTAGATATTTGAAGTAACAGGGTCCCATAATCATATTGGTTTGTTGTCTCACGCCAGACGCAGAGAGGACAGGAGCTAGACTGACTGACATTCAGCATTTAGGTACTTTAAAAATGCTTGAATTGAACCCTGTGCAGGGTAGATTGTGTGTTTAGGAAAGGTCACTCAAACAGCTTGAAATTGTAACGCGGTAGCGATCTCTGAACTGTTGGTGTTTGGGATTAAAGGAGGGACAACCTTGTTTTAAGGTGAGGGTTCATGTGTATTGAGATTTTCAAGTGAATCATTACAAAAAAAGGCTTCTGTGACACTTCTAAGAGGATATAATCCCTCACAAAGTTGGAAGATGAAAAAAGGAAGCCAAGCATCGAGTTTACACAGCTTGTACACGACAGTAGCTGTATACAGTTTCCAAAACACAACAAACTGTCAGAATTTGCAACAGAGTAGGATTTGTACGGCCAAGTTTAGTTCAGCTGCTCAGGTTTTTTTTTTTTTGAGTCCTTTTTGCCAAGTTGGCTTTTGAATGACACACAGAGTGCTCTGCAAAACCACAGAAATCTATTTATTTAACATATCACTTCAGCCTGGGGTTCATATTATTTATTTTGCCATTGTGAGGCTGAAGGTACACACAGAAGTCGCAGAAGATAAATGTATGTTTCATTTGGCAAACCGGTTTTAAGCCTACTGCTCCGAAAAGTCGATGGTACAACGGCTGTTTTGATAGCTGATCAGTATTGATGGAGAGTTGTGTTTGGCCCCATTCATGGCAGTGGCATCACACACACACACACATACACACGCCGTGTATGGGTATCAGTATGTGGATCAAAGGTCACCAGCTTTACAGCCATGCCATTCTTTTTCTGCTTTGTATGCAAACACAGCGAGGGCCCGTGTCAGAGACAGGCACCCAATTGTTGGGGCGGATTATCAGCGCTTTACAAACGCTCCATCGGGACAGAAAAGAAGGTGTTTCCACCAGTGCTGCTGCTCGGACGCGGTGGGGTCCTCCTCCCTCTCTCTTTGTGAATGCCTAACGCTCAGGGGTCAGATGTAGTGGAGGCGATTAACCAATGGGAGCGCTGGGACTCAAACTGGAGCCATCAGGGAGCGATGAGAGTACACAACAACACATAGCGAGGTCTGAGAGGAGGCTGATGGTCAGTAAATGACTGACAGAAAGTTGATGAAAGTGAAATAGATTTTGATGATTTAAAACATCCTTTCTGGCTGCAAAGCCACTTGTTGCAGCCGCAAACTCGGGCTACAACTACCAGTTATTTTTGTGCTAACACCTGTTAGCTCTGTTTTAGCATGGCCATGTTTTTGATGTGGCGGCAGTGGCTCTGTCATGTTAACCTGCAGGTTTAGTTTGATTCTGACTTAAATACATTTTTCATTTTTTAGCATTATGGTAACAGACAACTACAAGTTATGCTGTAAAACTGCTCCGAGTGGAAGATGGCAAAGACCTGAAACATAACGTAAAGAGTTGACACAGACAACTTAAGATAAACCACATTTGTAAGATTTGTAGGGTAATCCAATTTTTTTTATTGTTTTTAAATGGATTAAGTATCATTCAGGAACCAACACTGTAATGAAGATATTGGTGATGGTACTAAAATGTTTGTATGATACCCATCCCGAGCAAGTAGCCATTATTTTCACTATCCATTATTGTGGTGATTATTTTCTCTATTAGTTTATTTGTTCATCTATAAAATGTCTCTGTTTCCCAGAGCTTTAAATCTCTTGTTCTGTCTGAACAATAGTCCAAAGAATTTCTGTTTACAAAGACATAAAACAGAGAAAAGCAGCAGATTCTCACATTTAAGGAGTTGAAACCAGATTTTTTTTTGCATTTCTGCTTATAACATTGTAACAGATGCTTATTCAATTTTCAAAACAGTTGCAGATTCATCCAACTAATCGATTAATTGACTGATCGTTTCAGCTCTAATCCACAGAATATTTTCTTGATCAATCATTTGGGTTGTAAGAAAACAGACCCCCCTCCCACCCGCTCCCAGACCGCTGTTGTCATTTTCAGATTCAGATTGATCCAACAAAACCAGCAAAGTTTACTTAAGTTACAGCTAGTTTAATACTAAAAATGACTTCAACTATCAGAACTGACCATCAAAACTAGTGACAGTTGTTTTTCTGATGGTTAACTAACCATTTCAGCTCTGCTTCTTACAGTTCAGATGAGTGTCTGCCATTTCATTAGTTTAGTAGAATTTTTTTTCTTGATTAATCAATTAGTTGTTTGGTCCATCTCTTTAGTCCGTCTTTGGTCCACATGTCATAGAATATTATTTTGGTGTTTTGCCAAGAGCCGCTGTGCTGACATTAAACATAAATTAGCCTTAGAGCTGCAACTGTGAATTGATTAGTTGTCAATTATTAAATTAATCACCAGCTATTTTTATAGGAAGATAAAGTCAAAATTCACTGATTCCAGCGTCTTGAATGTGAATATTTTCCTCTGTTATGACGGCAAGTTGAATACCTGTGGTTTGATGACAAAACAAGACATTTAAGGACGTCATCTTTGGCTTTGTCACAATTTTCTGACATTTTATAGGCCTTTTCATTTTATAGATTCATTGATAAAACAAGTAATCAACTATGAATAACTTTAATGGCTCAAGGTCAACATGGCAGCCATCTTTTAGAGATTTAACAACTCTTTTGCACTTGAAGATGCATTTTATTTGATAAATTAGCTCCTAATTGATTATCCGAGGAGATAGTTTCTGTGTTTTTTAAAGTTCACCAGCCCTTTTGTAATGTTACTATTGGACACTGACCCTGGCCCTTCTTTCCCTCGTCTTACACGTGTAACAGCTGATATTGTACCGCAGTTATGTGATAAACATCCACGTGTGACTTGTTTGTCCCCTCTGCCCCCCTGTAGCTTACTTGGTGACAAAGAGACTTCTCCCTGAGGAGCCAAGAAGCAGACGGCTCATGACTTCTGACCAGGACACGAAAGTTGTAGCTGAACCACAGGTGCAGCAAGTACAAGAGGCAAAAGAGAACGCTCATTTGGTGAGTTACAAACACACACACACACACACACACGTTTTTCCACTTGTCCTGCTCTTGCCAGAAAATACTGGTGCTTTAAAAATGTCGCAAAGTTTGTTTTTTAATTGTAGAAATGTTTCAGAAAACGTTTCCATTTTTGGAGAAGTTTAGATAGAGGATTGCAGGGGAGAGGAGGGTGTTTGAGCCACGGCGATCTGTGTGTAAGGCGTCATTTAAGAGGTCTGAGGGACGATGAAGGATAAACATTAGTGCTGTAGCAGTGCTCGCTGCATACATGTGTATTTGTTTTACACACTTTTTTTGGTTTACTCCCATGTTTATTTTGTTTTCTAACATCAGTTTTTTAACCACCTCGACCATCATTGTTTATAAAATCCACTGAAAAATTATAATTGTGTGCTTTTTAGGCTGCCGTTCTGGGGAGAAAAATGTAAAAATTAGGTTGTCTTTATATTTCAATGTGGACTGTGTCCAACCAACAACCAAAACTTAACAAAAATGTTGTGACAAATGGTGCAAAAAACTTTTTTTGTTATTGTCGTCCACAAAAATTATATATTGAATTATTATCTCCATTCGTGGAAATTGTCGGTACAAACCAATAACTCAATTACTGTCAGTGTTTGTAATATTGGAGCATTTCCCATTAGGGGTCGACAATATGGATAAAATCCTTTTTATCACGGTCTGTTTTATTTCTTCATATTTCTACGGTACATTTTCTGGAAAATCAAGTAAGGACCAGTTTATGGATGAAATAACCAGACAGGAATGTGTGACTTAGGCTAGTCTTGCTAATTAAAGCAGGACTGCAAAGATTATTTTCATCGTTGATCAGCTTGTTTTCTTAATTAATCATGACTTAAAACTGACTAACGATCAAGTGATTACTGAAATAGTCTCCATATCTTTCATTCTTTTTCACTTATAGATGTTAAAAGTAATGATCAATATAAATGTTATGGCGAAACATGTGACAGATGACAAATTTGTATTTTCTCTCAGTATATGTCGTATTGTCCTCCCGTTTGCCGTCATGCAGCAGCAGTATGGTTAAGTCTGCTTTAAAATCATGCTAGAAACGTGGGATTTAATTATTAAGTAGATATTTGTTCACACATGCTCTGGGCCAAATGTTTTCTAGTAGTTTCTTTCATTTGATCGTGTTGTCAGAGGCTCAGATCACCAGTCTGTCGTCGGGTTTTTGTCGCAGCCAACTGCCTTGTGGACGCTTGTGGTGATGTTTGATTTTTGGGCAAAATTGGACCACATTCAACGCCCATTTCACAGTTTAACCCCTTAATTTAGACGACGAAAGTTGTAATCAGGGAACGCTGGAGTCTTTGGTTTGGTTGTTTGGGTGGCTATTGGTGCTGCAATTATTATTATGTTCTTATTATTTTGTATTTTTCTTAGTTTTTGTTTTTATGTCAGTATTTATTTTTGTTTCATTTAGTGGGTTTCAGAGTGGGTTTGCTTGTTTCAGTTTAGCTTTTATTGTTTAAAAGTGTTTAGTTTCAGTTTTAGTATAATGTGGGGGGTATTTGTCAGGGGCAGATGTTCAGTGTTCACAATTGTTATATAATGCAAACACGACACTTTCTGAAGGCAGCTGACTCAGTTGCCACTAGAGCTGCAACGATTAATTGTCATAGTAGTTGTCAACAAAATTAATCGGCACTTATTTTGTTAATCGAAAATTCTCAGATTCCAGCTTCTTCAAATGTGAATATTTCTCTGTTTTTTTTCTCTCTTCTGCGGCACTAAACTGAAAAATGTTTGAGTTGTGGACAAAACAAGACTTGCGGACGTCTTTCTGGGCTTTAGAAAACTCTGATCAATTTATTCTGATATTTTATTGACTACTGACTATTGATTTTATTAACTAACTAGTCGTATGTTTGCTCTGTCCGTTTTACGCCCTTCTTACTTAACTTTTCTCCTGTATTCATGACGGAATCAATCGATTAGCTGTAATGTGTTTTAATCCTCAACAAGTCTTGTATTGAGGGTCCGGATGGTTGCTGGAAATGCTTGAAAATGCTTGAATTTTAATGTATTGTCCTCAAGCACTTTTGAATTTAGATTTTGACTCAAGTGCTTGAAATTCTTATTGCAATAACATAACAAATCGCTAACTTAATGAATAGTTTGCCTTTTAGCCAATGAAACAAAATACGTTTAGAGAACCTCATTGATTTTAACACGCCTAATTTACCTCAGCTGTATGGTGCTGGAAAAGCTTAAAATGCTCGAAAAGTGCTTGAATTTGACTTTGGAAAAGCCCCCCCTTTTTTATTGTACTCATGTCTAATTATTCAAACTGGGTAGTTATGTTGATAATGAGACTCGCGCTTAGCTTCGCGGTAAACAAGAGAAACATTAGAGAGTTTCAGTTCCTGCTTCACCAGTGTTGAGGGGTGTGTAATACTGAAGTGAACCTCTGAGCAGCAGGTGCTTCGGATATTATTGTGGCTGTAGTGTGATCAGCTGATCAAAAACAAAAGAATGTCCTTTTGCTTTGAATTCAAAGTGGCTGCAGTGTCATAAGTTCTGCCCTCAGACTCTTGTTTTTTAGAAAAAGTTGTCCAAGTCATACTTCCTCCAAACTGGCGGAGCGATAGCGAGCATCGTCGCAATTGCAGCCTGCTTTTGACTAGAGTTGATTTCCCACACTGATTATGTATAATAGAGAAGTGCTTTGTAAAGAAGCACAAGGCAGAGAAAGAAGCAACTCTTGTAACTAAATAACCATGACCTGTTTTCATAGTGGTCCTATTGATTATAAGCATGACATTTTGTTCCTCGTCGGAATGTGACGACCAGGACTAAAAAACAGTGGCACATCTCGGCCGCAGCAGAGCAGCAGATTGTCATGTTTGGATGTTAATAATTAACCATCTAACCGACTAATAATTTTGACGAATTAATACTATCAGTTAGAAAAGCATATCCAATTGCTCATACCATCAGTCAATCTTTATTTGTCTTGTGCCAATACACAACCAATGTTATCTCAAGACACTTTCCATAAAAGAGCAGGTTTAGACCAACCTCTTTTATTAAGAGGGAACCAACGATTCAAGAATTCAAAATTAAGGATTCAAGAATCCCCACATAAGCAAGCATCAAGTATGAGTGCTTTCACAAAATGCACAAACAATATAAAGAGGCAAAAGTATAGTTTTAACACGAGTTAGATTAACACGTGATAGAGGGCAGGATGTGGGATCTGTGAGGACCATTTGGCAGCAGCAGTAGTACCCTGAACAGTACGCTCCGCTCCATCTGTGGCTCCAGCACTTCAGTGTGGGACAGGTGATGGGCCACTGCAGACAGAGCGTCCCCAGGCGGCGGCTGCAGCCTGCTGGGATGCACAGTGGCAGATAGTAGGCTAGAGATGGTGAAACACGTGGAGGAGAGCCGGGGTCGTCACAAGGTGAAAATGTGAGCCCCGGTAACATCACAAGTGAGGAGCTCCTGCTTTACAAACGGCATCACGTCTATTGCACATGTAAAAATAGGAAAATCGAGTAGAAAAACATTTGTTGTAGGTCCTACTGGTCATTTTTAATGGCTCATAATAGACATTTGTCCATTCTAAATAAGAGCCTCCATTTTAATCTTGTCTGTAATCATCTGTAACGAGGGGTCGCTATTGGTCTGAAATAAAGTTCTAAATTAGCATCTCTACTTCATGGGATGTGATGACACCACCATAAATGCACAACAATGGCTACTAAACAAGCTGGAGCTCTAACTGAGGCCTTTTTACAGCGTTGGGACTAAAATCCGGTCTTTGGTTACTGTTGTCCCACTATGTTAACTTGGCTGTGGACGCTGTTTGATAGACTTTAGCTGCTACTTCGTTATGGTTTGCTCTTCCTGGTGTTTACAGACTTTTCATCCTTTATTTTTAAAACTATCTTTAATGTGTGTGTGTGTGTGTGTGTGTTAGTTCTCTGTTAATCCTCGCATTGAATTGTGTTGTCTTTGTTGAGGCACTTTTTTGACAACTTCCTTCCTCAAAGTGCTTTATTTTCAAGTAATTATTTTCTCGATAAATCGTTTAGACCAAAGAGTCTCGGTAACTAGTGAAAAGTGCAAATCACATTTTTCCAGATTTTTGTTGACTTACCAGCAGCCCAAAACCCCAAAATATATTAATTGTACAGTGATTTAAAACCAACAAATTCTCACATTTGAGAAGTTTGAACCAAATGTTTGTAATTTGTTTTTTAACTTAATTATTCATAATTTATCAAAATCAGTGCCTGTTCATTTTCTCAACTAATTGTTTTCAGCAGTTAAAGAGCAACATTGTTCAGACATATCGAAGAAATATTGACGAACCAGAAGCAACAGAAACCGCTAAAGTTTAGTTGAGGTTTGAACCTGTTGTGTCTGAAGACGGCTGCTGTTGAGACCTAGACGTAGAATTACCTCCATACAAAGCAGAGCCTTTGTCTACACCTTTTTATTAGTGTGTTAATACAAGGGTGGCTGCTGACGTTGATCGCAGGTTGTCTCATCTAATAAGCAGAGATGGTTTTACATTTTTGGATTTATTTAGGTTGACGGTGAAAGAACTTCACACCGGCTACCAGACAAAACTCTCAGTAATGGATGCTTTATGCAAGTTAGTCCTCTTGCACTGTAAAAGGTAATCAGTGTAGCACATCAGAGTAGTGTCCTTGAAAAATGAGTAGACATGCTTTCTTTCGCCTCTATTTACTGTTAAAGCAGTATGACACCACTGCAGTTAGAAGTAAGACGAAGATTTGCCCGTCAAGACCAAACCCTTGAAGAACAATGATGGAAACTTAACTAGTTAATGAGATTTTCAAAACCACATTTAAGGATTCCTAAAACACAAGTTGCATTTCATTCTTTACACAACCGCTGACTGAAAGCCTCTCAGCTTTTCAAGTCTCATAAATAACCAACTGTTAAATGCCACAATCATATAAACACAAGCAAACGTAACTTTAGCTTTAGCTCGGAGGCTGAGCTTTGTGCTGTTAGTGGCTCTCAGTTGTTCTTCGGCTCAGTGGGAGTGGGCTTCCTGCTGGTAACTCGCCACAGTCTGTTGCTGTGCCGTGATTTTAATTTTAGCTGCACTTCCTCTTACTTAGATCTATGCAGTAAATCACTTTCACAGCTAAGCTTTCGGCCCATCAGACCTTCATCAGAGCATACATGAAACAACAATGGACAGGCAGGTTTTTCATCAAATTTGCTATCTTTATGCTTCCAGCTTCCTCTGCCATGCTTGTCCAACTAGCTCGCTAGTGTTAGCCTTGTGTTCCCAGTGGCTTCACATTTCCAGCATTAACAGTATGTGCTGCTCGCCAGCTAGATAAATTTTTAGCCTTTTGGTGACTATGTTGCCCAGCATTGTTGCCAAGCAGAGGAGTTCTCATGGTCTGACCACTTGAACAGCAGTCATATCTTGCACACGGCTGCTCATGCCGTAACCATAAGCTCACAAACTTCATTTGAAGGCAGTGCAACGCACCCAAATATTTGAGCAAACTGCCTGTGGCTGAGTTGCATCATGGGAACTGTAGCCACCAGGTTTTGACAAGGAGGAGGAAAGTATGTTCTCTTTTATTGAAATAATTGTTGGCATAATTGATAAAATAAGAAGGGATTGTTAAGAAGAACTACTGCTCAGACAACGATGGGTGCTGAAATAGTGTCTGAAATTCACATGAAGTCTTACACTCACATTATATCTGCCAGAGAAACCACAGTGAAATAGCTTCCAGTTAATTCTGTGGCCATTAGTGACTGTGCAACACGGAAACATCTTCAGTGTTGATCCGTCTTCTGTCTTTGTGATGGGTGTGTCCTGAGTTGTCATCATAGGTGTTTATCAGACATTTTCCTTTACTTAAAGCCAAGCCAATAGTTTTCATTGTAGTACTCGAGAGAAAACATACAGCAGTCATAGCCATTATTTTGGAGTCTATTTTTAGATGTCATCATCCATCACACAGGTATCTTCTTGCACTCATCAGTCATAGCTGCACTTTGTCCCCAGAGGTTGAAGTGATGTAAATGGGTCAACAGGAGGGGGCTGCACTAGGAAATATTATGAGCTGAGGATGAAGTGTCTCATATGAAGTTTCTGTGCAGGTAACCTTAAAAAAATACCCGTTTAACATCTTTACCTGGCTAAAATATTACATAATACAGCAGAATGTCACTGAATCTAGTAACCTAGAAAACCTGCTGTTTGTGCTGGAAGGCTAGTTTTAGTTTTTGTGGACATTGAGCATGTCAGAGAAGTCCAGAGATCTAACTACATGCATTTTCTGTGTCAATATGTTTATGCTAATTTCTTTCCTATTTGTTTTTTTTGATTGCCTCATGTTTGCTGTGAGCAACAAGCAAACCAAATTTAGAATGAAATGGAAGCAAGTTAGGTTAACCATGCAGACGTTAGAGGAACAGATGTGGTGGAGTTGAGCGTTTGGAGCAACAGACAGTGCAACCAATCACAAGCCTGTTTGATGTCTAGCCATGATTTGATCACCTCATGTTCAGAGATGGTGGAAAATTGGAGAATTGACTGCATAAAAACTGTTGTTTCAATTTTTTATCTGTAGGGAAAAAAAGGGGGGACCTTGCACCTGCACTGTCAATTACTGGGTTTGTTTGAAAGTTTGAAAAATGTTTAATTTTAGTGCTGCATGTTTCCAAGGTTTGGAATTTTCTCGAATTCAAATGTACTCCTCGAAAAATACTTGAGTTTCAACTTAATTTTGGTCTTTAATCTACATAATCAAACCAAAAATCTTTTAATATGTGAGATGCAATGACTTTGTTGTCTCACACCAGGTAATAATCCCGATCAAAACATATGATCAAAGTTAACATGAGCAGCTGGTGAAATGAACAAAGTGACGATATACATTGATGGCAGGGTGTGTACGTATGTGTGTGTGTGTGTGTACAGATAAAGATGTGATGCTTCAAGAGTCTGGAAATCTTTGCCTTAGATACCTTGAAACTTGTATTTTTACACTGTCGTATCTGTACTGGAAATATATATTTTAAATATATATTGTATAAGAGGGACTAACTGTCGATTGAAAAATTAGGTTTCTCAAAAGTAAACCAGGTGGTTGCCTGCAGCCAACTTACCGTTACCATGGCAACATTATACTTCCTTTTTGCATCTCTCAATGCATAGTGGGAAGTAGTAGTAGTACCAAAACTGAGAACATATTAATCACAAAATCAATGAAAAACAGCATATAGTTTCTTTATAGCCTATCATTTTTAGGCAGTGTCCCACCAGAGCAGTCTGTGTATCCCTAGAACGTGTATTCACATGCAGATATTTGCTGCTCATTGAAAACCTTATGACATGCAAGTGCAGAACATGTATAGTTCCGCTGGCATGAGAAATAATGTAATTTCTGTGTCCCCACACCTATCCAGGGAAGTAAACATAGCAGATAAAGCTGACAAATGTAGTGACGATGTCAAAAACTGTAAATTCAGGAAGTAGAAATGAAGCAGAAACATCCTAGGGTTCAAATGCAGTACTGCAAGAGGGAAGCTCTGTTCATACAGAGGTAATTTAGCCCAGTGTGCTTTTTCTCCCTAACCCTCCTCAGTTAATTTGCAGTCTGTATGGCTTATGATGCTCCGAGGGTGCTACACAACCCTGCAGGTTTGATTGATGGCAGCACATGTGACACTTTCCTAAAGGCTGTCCAGGCTAAATGCGGTCACCCTGGTGCGATATTACTCCAGCCTCCAGCCAAGTACTGGTAAGTTCTGGCTGTGACGAGTAAGCCTGCCTCCTCCCTAGCAGCTGACTGTCGTGTAGATTTCTGGTTCTTTTCCTGGGAGAGGACACGGCTGGTTAGACTGAAGGGTGGGTGGTGAGTTGTAGTAGCTGTGTTAGCGAGATTAAAAACACAAGTTTGTTCTTCCTTGCCCAGCGGTGTCATGCTGTCGACCTGAGCAATGTTTGTGCCACTTTTCTGGCGGGTTGTGCTGGTTTTACTGGCTGGTGGCGCCAAAAGGCTTGTGGTTTGGCTTGAAAACCAGTTTTGCTTTTGCGGTATTTGGCTTCAGCAGCGTGGCTTAAGGAGGAAAGTTTCCAGATCACTCCCTCCTTCGGCCGTAGTTATGATTGTGGTGCAGACTCCGACACCTTAAATCATTCTGTCTTGGATCAGAGGACATGCTTCTTTGTGTTTTTAGTGGAAAAATCTCTTTTGGTCATACTTGAACTTAAAACTCTCTAGCAGTGGTGGTAATTTACTCGGTGCAGTGAAGCGCAGCTGCGTCTTCGGTACAGAGGAAATGCAGGGAATTGAATTGAGAGAGTGAACTTATGTTTGTCACAAAGCAAGCGCAGAGATGTGTCGTCATGTTTCCCTGATGGGTTTCAATCAGCCTCTTCAAATAGGAAAGAATGTGGATCTCAGGAAATGGGTACGAAGTAAGCGGATGGCCTTCAGGCAGAGAAAAAGTTATTTTTCCCGAGAGCTCCAAAATTAGGAAATGGAAAGAGCCCGCTGTCTTTTTTCCACTGTCACTTACACACGCTCAAGATTGGAAAGAAGATTGGCAGCGAAAGGGAAGGAGCAAACTCCCCCCGATTGAGTCCAGTGGGCTAACACTTCAGGCTCTAGGTCTCATTACAAGCTGGGATTAGTGGTGGGAAAAGCAGTCAGAGAACCAAAACATTGCTTCCAGGGTTGAATACACACAGTTCAGGATGTCAGGGTTCCTGAGCAAAGGCTGAGAAATTACAGAAAATCTTTCCCTCGCACTTCATTTTATTTCAAAAAAGTCATAAAATGTTCAAGAGCTCAGCACAGAAGTTGTACTTCAGTCTGGGTTATCTTTATAAATGCACTTTTTTTCTTATATATTTCACATGCAGCCTTTTTCACTTGTGCAGTCAGCAAACAGAAACTTTAAAACAAACAGCGTATGCAGCATAGGAAGTAAAATTGTATTTTCAGTTTTAGGTACTTTCTCACAGTTTAGATAATTAGATTATTTCTGCTGTAGAATAAATGTAGAACATGATTTAATCTACACAATTGTTAATTAAAGAGTATTTACCACGACAATATTTAAACATTTAATTCAATTAAGAGCACCGTATAGATCTGAAGATGAAAATGGGAAAGAAAAACAGGAAATTGAAGACTCAGGATGGTGTTGAATTGAAACATTCATATTTTCTAGGAAAATTATACAGTTAATTTAAGACCCAGTTTTATGGAAATCTGCTTCTTTTATCTGCGGAATCGAAATCTAGTTTATTCCCAAATCAGACTGGTGCCACAGTAACACAAGCCAGTGCCGTGCCACCAAACCCTTGTGTTTTCCACCTCATTCGTTATTCTCTCACACACACACACACACAGAGTCAAAACGGCACACCATATGCTTTGCACATATGTGTTAGAAACGGACCAGAAACTGAACATGACCTATTTACAGCCCTGCGTGTTAAATTAGTTGTGGACAAAACCTGGAAAGAAGGGAGCACTCTCAATCGGGATCAGATCCTCATCTCATTTGAAAATGTTACTTTAACAGCCAAGCCACAGTTTAAAGGGATAGTTCTGATTATTTGAAGTGGTGTTGTATGAAGTACATATCCATAGTCAGTGTATCGCCAGCAGTAGATGGCGGTCAATGCACCCCCAGCTTGGAAGAGCAGGAAGGAGTGCAGGCATGGACGCTAAGCTAATGCACTGCTGTGGATGGCAGCTGCAGAAAAACACATTTTAGCCACCTAAAGATATCCATCTAAAAAAAGGTAATAGCAGTTTAACTGTACACTGTATTTAGAATATCTTCAATGCTTCCCATTGTCGTCAGACAGCCTTTAAGGGGAACTGGAGCTGTTCCGTCTTTCTCGTAGCTCAAAACCACCAGACTTCACTGACAAAAACAGTAATTTTGCCTCTCCGAACATGAGTTACTAGTCTATCACTGGCTTCACGGTGGCTTGTGTTAATGTGTCTTTGGTCTTTTTATGTCACTTGGATCCAAACCAATGTGTTAGTCCATTGATCAAGACAGTGGTAGCACTGTGTCCTGCGAGGTAAAATTACTGTTTTTGTCAATGGAGTCTGGTGGCTTTGAAGTGAGTGAGAGAACTGCTTCAGTTCCTTGTTGGAAAGGGCTGTCTGATGCAATGCATAGCAGTATTCTTAATAAAAAATCGATTTAAACTGATATTGTTTTTTGTAGATGGCCAAAATCTGTTTCCTCGCTGCCCCCGTCCACAACATCCACTGACTGTGGTTAACTACCTCACACAACCCCACTTAAAATAATCTGAATTATTCCTTCTTTCCTTAGCATTTGCAGGCATAAAATAAGTGAATTAATAAAATGCTTGTGTTTGGTTTTTCAGGGTTGAACCACTGAGAAGGAATTAAACTCAGCATCTTGTTTCTGACTCCACATTCTAGATTACTTCTGCACCCAAACATAGAGAAAACTTTGATATTCAAAAGATGTCTGTTATTCAGTAACTTCTCCCCAATCACCTGCCAAAGTGCACTCAGGCTGATATTAAACAGCTTTACATGGCTTATTAATACTAGCAACTGCAAGTGCGACATGACACACCACACAAAGTAGGTGTGGAGATTTGCAGCAGTGGAAGTTGGTGCCTTGGGCTAGTTTTCTTTATTTCAGAGTTTGTGCTGACATGCGGAGAAATCAAACTTCAGTGAAGTGTGCATCTCAGCAGTTTTGACGTTTGGAAAATTTGACCAGTTTTCTTGAATTTCAAACTTCACTCTGTCCGTCACTACATCTGTTGCCGGCAGTGGTCTTGTGGTTGGAGCATGGCTGAAACCGGTGCAGATCTACAAGTAAACGACATGAAAACATTTAAGTTGTTGTTCAGGGCAATGAATTATGTTTCAACTGTCATTTATTTTATCAGACAAATCTCAGCATATTTTTAAAACAACGATTTAGAATTTTATTCACAATTTTATTTAGTTTTATTTAATTTGCCTGGAAACACTTATTTGGACCATAGTTAATAATAGTAAATAACAGTTAATATAAATTATTGCCGTGACCTCCTTATGGCAGCTTGATTCAGCTGGAGATTTGGTTCATGCTCACAGATTTATGTTTGGAAATTGGAGGTGGTGTCATCGGTTTTTAACCAACCAGCAGCAAGTGATGCATCTTTCCAGCTGCCATCCTTATCAGTCGGCACAGAATAAGTGAAGTCATATCCCAAATTAAGATTCGTCATTTCTCTAAGTCTGCTAACAACAACAACCTGTGCAGCTCAACTGATCTCACACATGCCAGTTTTGCAGCCATTTTCACAGCATTTTGTTGATGGAACCAGACTGGCAGCTTGTCAGAGGAGCATGAGCTCACCAGGTCTGTTTTGAAATCGGCTAAAAGAAGTAAAAGGGAGTAAAGAAAGTTGACAAGTATTTTCTCTGAAATTGGCGGAGGCCAAACCGGAGCAAATACTGGATTTAGTTGCATGAAGTGGACACTAACACAACCCCAGTGGAATGATGATAGTGTTGCTTTGTGTCTGCTGGATGTGGAAGCGCACACTGTTTGCTAACAAGTTAGCCATAAAAACAGATTAAATTAATGAATAAATTGATTTGGAACAAGGCCATACTTTGCAGTCTTTTAAAACTCACTGCTAGTTTTGTAAAGTATTTCTCACAATAAATCTACTTATACGTGCTTTGCTTTAGCCACATGTGACGTAGGTTGGTGATAACTTGGCCTGCCAGTAGACTTTGTGTTGCTGTGTCTGAAAATGTTCCCAAGTGGAGACACTAGGTCTCAATTCTATCTTGCATTGAGAGAAGCTGAATTGGTACTACAGCATCACCTTGAGCCACTTCTGTTGATGCTGTATTAGTCTAATTGTGTAGAAAAATGGTGCTCAGGATGAAGCATTTTACAGTAGTTGTAATGCATTTGACTCCTGAGTGTTCAGCACTCATCTGGCCTGCTGTCCCCTTCAGCTCTGTAGCTGTCAGAGAGGGAAGATGAGCCTCAGGTCTGCAGACAGACAGGCCAAATTCAGCTGTTTTTTTTTTTTTTCAAATTTTCTCCCCTGAAGGACTCTTGCATGTCTGCTGTCTGTCTTTCCTGTCTGCGGCTGCAAGCTCGCCTCCATCACAGAGGCAGAGCAATAAAGCTAGCGCTATGCCGGCTGCCCTCCGATGACACGACAATAACTCGTCTCTGTCCACTGTTCATGATGAATCACATCCCCCCTCGTCTCCTCCCAAAATACACCCTCAATCAGGGAAGCAGCTAACCTTTTCCTCCTGCGAAGGAGGGGAGTGTTTTTAAAATTTTGAAAGGTCAAACGGTGCCCAGATCGTATACATCCGGTGATGTCAGCAGCAGTTTCTATGGCAGCCGACTCGGACAGGAGTGGGAGTTTTCTATCAGTGCACGGCTGGATTATTAGCAGAGGCAGGGGAGTGTGTGTCTGTCTGGCCAGACACATCCCAAATGATCTCTTAGTGCAGCGTTTGTGAAATACGACCCAGGAACAATGTCTCCTGCTGTCCATCGTGTATCAAGTCAGGCTTATCTCTCTTTCCCCACTCTTTAACTCATTGCTTTTTAATCTGTCTACCTCTGTTTCTCTGACTAATTCTATATTTAACTCAACTTGCTGCTTGAATAAGAATCAGGTTTCCCAGCCTTTCTTTTGCCTCAGCAACTCGGCTTGTTAGCAGAATAATCTATTAAAACCAAATCTCAAGGGGACTGATTTAATTTTAGTGTTGCCTCAGGGTTGATTGAGCACGTGGATCACTGGAGCAGGCTTCATCGGAGCTCAGGTGTGCAGCTCAACACTCCCTCCACAGCTCCAGTATTTTTTATTTTTTTGACAGAGAATGACTCAGTGCACAAACGGCGACAAAACAAAAGCAGAGACGGCTGCTTAACAGGAGGAAGACAGCCAGTCAGCTTCTGCAACGTCAGCGTAGCCCACCAGGGCAGCGGAGCCTCAGCGCTGTCATCAGATTTGTTGAATCAACCCAGCAGCTCGGATCGGAGGGGGCAGACGCAGCGTGGCAGTGGCTGTGATTTGATGGGGATGACTTGAAGAGGTGTAGTGGCGGCGGCTTCACTTGAAGGAGCCCTGGGGTATGGCTTAAGGCATACAATGGTGTTCGGGAGTCTTCTTCTGCCTGCCTGTGGAGATACTTAGGCTCTGTTTGTGTGTATTAATCATGGATTGGATGCAGTGGAGCCTTATACCACCACCGACTGGAAGCGCCTGGCCCGCTCTGCCTCAGGACTTCAATGAGACGCTGGCTCTGACCACGGCTCTGGGTTACAGTCTGTTAGCCTGTGAGACATGCATGCTGAACTGCTGCTTTGATCCTGTGAGTACTTCCAGCAGCCAGCAGGGCTTTATGGGCCTGGACCCTGTCAGCTTGTAGCAGTTTCTCTGTTGTTTGAAGTTGCTCCTGTCAGATGTTGGCAGTCTGAGGAGTCTTGTTGGCAGACGAGGTGGCTGTATGACATGATCGATTGTAGCTCAAGTCAGAAAAATCATTAGAATTGTGGACATTTTTGTCGACTGTAATTGTATGCCTTATTAGCATAACGATCAGGAGAAATAATCCCATTTAGCCAATCTGGTTACAAATTTCTGCTCCTCAGTCGCTTGGAGTAGTTTTGTTCAGTAATGAACATTAAAGTGATTAAAACAGTGATTGAAACAGAACTTTATATACTTGCGTACATTTTCAGTTAAAGAGAAAGTAAACATTAGATGTCCTCATAAGTTCAGCATAGAGCAAATTGCTCAGGAGGTCTATTTACGCTTCCAGTTTTGTTTTATGGAAATTTTGTAGTAACGGTTTTCCAGATGATGATAATGATGTCTGACGCTGAAGTGACATATTAATTAACAGAAAACACTTGTCACCAGCTGTTAACTGTTTCAACTCATGGATCTCTCTGCAGCTCCATTATGATGTCAAACTTAAAATAAATAAAAGACTAAACATTTATAAATTCAGTCACAATGTTGTTCTTGTCTTTTGTATCTGTGCTCTTTGCCTCGTTGCTTGATGTTAGTGTAGCTCTGGGCTATTTTCCTTTCCAAATTTCCACGGCACTGGCAAGTGAAAATATACTGTACGTGAGCGTGTATATTTTTACGTACTAGTACAAAACAAATTATTAATGAATTTCAAATGAATACTTTACTACCCATCTATGCTCAACATATCTGTTTTAATCGTGAGGATTAAACATCAAGTGTAATGAGTTTGTATATTTGTCTGTCTTTTCCACCATATATATATCCTGTGGGTGTGCAGACAAGCATCAGCTCACATTGACTCTCTGACCAAACTCTGTGCTTTGTTCACAGGAATCCGCCAAGGTTTCAGACCTCAACCCCAATGCGAAAGCATGGGCCAACCACATGTTTAGCCTGGACCCCAGCGGGAGTGCTGACACCACAACTGCTGCCCTGCAGCCATGGAAGGACGGCTGCGATAGTTCGGCCGACCCTGGCCCAGAAGGTCAGTCAACGGGCTGCGATAACTTAGCATCTGCCATTTAATCATTATAGCAAATTATAAAAATACAATCTAAATGAAATGCATCTGCACCAAGTCAACGAAAGTAATCTAAAACGTGAATGTAAATAGAACAGCAGCAGATAGATTGGACAGCAAGATAGAGTTTCAGCACATCAGAAAGTTGGGGAAGAAAAGAAGTTCATTGTCAGTTTACAATAATGAGCACTGCACACGGCACTGAGAAAGCGGAAATTAACAAGGCAGATTAGTAGCAGTTGTCTGACGACAAGTAGACTGAATGAAAATGGTGTTAAAGTTAAGATCAAAAAGGCCTAATTCTTTTTCGGTTAAAACTTACAGCTCAACACCAGAGACGGCGTACATTTCTTAGAATACCGGAGCATTATTTGTAACAGTTGTGATCGAAGCACTTCAAGAAGTTGAACTGGCATTTCAAGTTTAAGACCATGAAGCAGTTACAGCGTCGTTGAGAGTTGAAACACTGAAAGAAGCTGAACTGTCAGTTGTATTTGAAGCACTGAACAGAGTAGAGGGGTCCGGTCTGCTGCACTGTAGGCAATGAAAGGGGGTGATGTGGTATATATAGCGGCCAGGAAAACATTTATCACAATTTTTATTATGTATTTTTCAACACGTGCCATCATGTGACACAATGCTGCAGTTAACAAGAAGAGGAAAAGGTTGTCAGTTTGTTGGTTGTTTAATTACTGAAAGGAGTTGAAATGTCAGTTGAACGGAGAAGGTTCAGGTGGAGATTACTCACTAACAGGAGTTGAAGTGTTAAAACACAATCTATATATTACAGTTCCAGTTTGTATATAAATGAATGAATGAATGAATAAATAAATATGTAAATGGTTAGATCGGCCTGTTTTTACCCAAGATATAACAGATCTGACCTGGCGCAAGTTCGAGACGAGACTATTTTATGAAGCAGATTTACTCGGTAATCAAAATCACTACTAAAAATTCTGTTCTACTGCTGAAAAGGCTTTTTGCGTCGGATACAACATAAAGTAGCCAAAATAAAAGGAGATCAAAATAACAAAAACACTTGCCATGTTGTGCCAGTTTATCCAGTAGATCATTACACTTAGTATGTAGTTGTTTCTCTGTGATCAGCGCTGATCACTGGGCATCTCAAATCCACCCGGTTTATCACATGTAATGATAAACGGACCTGTGACCCAACACGGACCCGACTCACCATGATGAACTGTGGGTCCAAACCCACATGGGATCCCGGATCCCAGGGGTCAGGTAGACCCGGGATGGCATTTAGCTGAACCACTTACAAAGATAAAATGCCAGTCGGACTTGAACACTGCAGATAGGTAATTTGATCTTTAAACTCTAAATGGAAAAGACGGATAACTTGCAGTTGAAGTATCAGGTGGAGTTGTAGTGTTCGGTGCTGCCTATTTACTGCTCATCTGCTAACATACTGTATATGCTAATACAGTAAATGTAATACATCTCTACCAACAAACCCTTATTTGACTGTGCGGCCTGCCTCTGTCCGTTCTTGTCACTTATCTTGTCATGTCGAGACGCCTCTTAAATCATTCATATCCAATTTAGTACGAGCTATGAATATTCCTACCGCAGTCACTGTTCCCTTTACACAAATGACCGTAATCACTCACTTTAATGTGCCTGGCCAAGTATAGCCAATGCAGAGGCAACAAGGATATGGTGGCGAAACAGAAATTATTGATTAGTCTGACTCTGTTTGACTCTGATTGACGTCCCAGCTTATTTCATCTCCTACGTCTGCGAGGACTTGAGACGTAACATAGTATGGCCATTCACATAGCAGAGTTTTTTTTTTTTTTTTTTCCACCGCTGCAGACTTGTCGTGAACTTGCCATCAGGTGAAGGAAACTTCTTCTCTTCAGCACAAACAGTGGTTCGCTCCTCATCCTCATCCACCCACTATACAGCAGCTATCTCTGTATGAAATAACCAGAGCTGCAGATGAAGTTTTTATTTTTTGGCAGCTATCAAGGTGACATTATTAAGGTGACAGTGTTTACCGCTCACACTGAAGGAGTTATGGATTTAATAAAAATGGAAGGTACCCACATTTTAACCTCACTATCATCACCAACCAACCTCATCAATTATACTACTACCGTTTCCTTGAATTGAGTGGATTGAGCGTGGCCGTAATGTCCCCTCTGAAAACAGGGTGTGCCAAGCTGGCTGTATGGGCTGTTAACTTTATTCAGCTGTCGTGCGCTTAAAAGAAAGTTGTGAAGTTCCACATTCGCAGTGCAGCAAATAAACTCCTGTTTTCTAGTGTCTCCATCATCACGGCGAGGGAAAAACTAGCATAGCCATTTTCAAAGGGGTCTGTTGACCTCTGAGCTCCAGATACTTAAGTTAGTGTAGGTCTATAGTGTGTGTGTGTGTGTGTGTGTGTGTGTGTGTGTGTGTGGTAGTTAGTGTGTAGTGGAGGCCTTTTATAGATGACAGTGTAGGCACTGGGGAAATATTTCTGTTCAATTAAATTGCTGTTGCACTCTGCTCATAAAAATGAGCCTCACTCAAAAAGTTAAACATGGAAACAGTTTTTCTGCATTCAGAATTTCTTTGGGTTGGTTTGCTTTCTGTCTTTATTTAGTAAAATTTGATTGAAAAACCTGCTTGATTTTTGTTTTTTAAATTTGTATTTATCAATCAGTGGCCTCAGTTGAGGGCCTGTTTGACCCATTTTTCCTCAAACATATCAGTTTTCTGTTTTCTGGATCATCCTGTTATCATAGCTTTAATTTCCAGTACTTTCAATATACATCTTCCTGAAATTCCTTTTCAGAATCTTGCCAGAAAATCAAGTATTTAATGCTTTAATGCAAAGGATAGAAATATATAAAGTAAGTCTTGTGTGTATTACATTCAGGCGTTTATTCCAATTTCTCCTTTATTTGCCTCTCTGAAGATTAGTCTTAATCTTCATCTGGTGAAAAGGCTTTAGGCGATAAGTGTAGGCTCAATTAAACTTTGGGTTTTGCTGTTTTGATTGTGATTCCCTGCTGCAGACAACATAGTATAATTTTCTCTGGAATAAATGGAGTTGTCTGTAGTTTTGGGACTAAAGGTTAAAAAGGATGGCTGGAGGTTTAACTGGGATGTCTGACAGACCGCTACAGAGCAGGTAATTGCAGGTTCACTACCTGCAAACAACAGCGTGACGTTATGAAACACACTGCACTTCCCAGAGATTACATGCCAATTTAAGAGCACTGGCCGACCCGGCACTGTGGTGTCTGGGACGGCGAATACTGAAGCCGTCTCCTTTATTTCAAAAATGTATTGCTTCCTGTGTGTCAAAGGAAAGGGCCCAAACAACACACAGAAATATGTGTGTGTTGTACAGAGTAGCACAATGCAAAATAATAATGCAAAATATTTTCTATGACTTGTCACGAATCCTTGTATGTACCTTTTGACGATAGCCACATTACTGCAACACTATCATCACTGCAAAAAAATCTATATGATATAATTGATATATGTTCAGTATTGATTGCACTTCGAAGAAGCCAAATCAGGCTAAAACCTCATAACGATTATTATGGCTGTGATTTTAAGTTCAAAGCACATCATTTGTTGTTGGACTAGAGGTCATTTCAACACTTGAGCATATTTACTTACAAGCTGTATGTGTTCTTGTCCTTTTTGTGTAGTTTTAATGCAATAAACGGTATTTCTCACAGTCCATCCTATGTTGTTCATATGCATGTTTAAATATAAGCGCAAATGGCCATATAGAGCTTTTTTTTTTTTGTCTTTGGAAAACGGGTTTACGTTGTCTTTCACTGTGGTAAGAAAAGATCCATACCGTACAGCCCTATTTGGCTTTTAACATTTGGTTTAATATTGTTGATGCTTTAACAAGAATTATATGATTAGCTGCCTGAATGTAAATCCTAAAATAGTAGTAAAGTTTTAATTTCCGCTGTTTATATTCATATATTTTGAGTATATTTGTTCACATTTCTTTCCGTTAAGCTACTGTCCATCAAATTCAACACCTCAGATGTTTCACATCTAAAACCTTCAAGCAGCTCAAATGACGTTGTTCCTTCCATTCTTGGTAGACTTTTAATGTCAAAAATCTCCATGAAGTTTTCTTGGCAGCTGCTTAATGGTGATAGAAAAAAACAGCAAAGTAGAGTAATATTATAAAATATTTGGTAATAGGTCCTGTATTTGTGTTTGTTAAGAATTTAGCTCAGAATATTGGTGATTATGGCATGACTTGTTCTTGTTCTGGTGGAATTAGTGATGTGGGAGTGGACTATACATGTACTGTTACAGTAAAGTTAGTTTGTTTTTTTTAATACCCAGCCTTCATGTGTTTGTGACCAAGCTGTGTCTCTTACTTGAGATGATTAAATAATTTTTTTGGAGTATTTTTAGTGGTCTAAAACAGATGAGACTGAGAGAGAGGGAGCAAAGTTATTGGTCTTCACATTGTTTTGGGTATTTTGTGAAGCAGAGAAAAGGAACAAATGCGAGGCCAGCTGCCATAAGTGGCTTCAGTATTAATGCGTTTTTGTGCATCACAGAGGTGTATCTTTGCTTATTTGGGGACGAGGATCAGATATGAGGCACTTTGTTCCATCAAAAGGCACCACAAGGCTATTGAGACTTCTTATCCTGACACTTTTAATAATGATACCTCCCTTTGTTGATTGTCACAGGCTATGAAGCCAGTGAAGACAAGGCTTACAAGGAGCCCCTACTAGCCGACCCAGATGAGCCTCCACCGGTACCAGTAATGCTGGCCGAGCCGGCCCCCGTGGCCTCCGTCACCCTGGAGTGCTCCGAGCCAGCCTACACAGAATACCCCGAGCCTGGGCAACCAGGGCGCACAGGTGGGCTGGTTAGTGAGTGGACAGTCCGAGCATCTTATGGGCTGGTTGCAGATCAGTGGGGCTGATCAGTGTCTCTACAAAGACCTAGAGACTTTTTTTTTTAAGCCAGACACACTGTGCTAGCTGTGTGGCACCCTTAACCACTCAGGGACAATCTAATCAGTGATGTCACCTGGTGTAGTGCTTTGTTTGTTGGACATAAGGTTAAAACCTTTTTCTGAGGTTTTCATTAAAATGAACATAAGAATTATGCAGTTTTTTCTGTGCATGTGGCTGCGTAATCTTCATTTTATTCATTTTTGTAAATGTGAGAACGTTTTTAGGCTTTTGAAATCGTGTGTTTACTGCTACGGAGACAGGCAACTGTTTAAAATGTAACTGAATTAAGTATTTGAGTGATTTTGAGTTGTCAAAGTGGCTTAGCAAAGGCAGATTGCATCTCCTTGTTATGGTTGGCAGTTTAAGTGAATAATCACAGTTGGACTGAGCAATATTGTCTCAATATTGTACTCTTGAAGTCTTAGTGGTCAGAATAAAATTGCATCATGTTGTCAAGAACTGTGCTCTGCCTCAAATGGCAGAATTTATTGTGTGCAGCCATACAGTTGCCGCTTAAGAGCTATTTGTTGTTTTTATGTCTTAGTTATGGCAGCATTAAAGTTTCATTGACCAGTCCCAGACACTATCTGTGAAAAGATATTTATCTCATAAGGAATGTCAACAACGACACCAGAGCTACAGGGAGAGCTAGTGCTTAGAGCAACATTATAAAACACTTTACAAGTATGTGTCTCAAGTTCTGTCTGTCCCATTGTTTCCAGCATTTCCACTCCACTAAATTATCCGCTTTCCTGCAAGTTAAAGGATAACTTTGGTCTTTTAAGCCTATTTCCACATATTTTGAGTTGAAAATGACTGCTGGGTACAAAAAGGTCTTGTAAGACATGCCTGTAAGATCCTTTTTGTTTTAACCACAAACCGCTGTTAAATCGCTCTCTTCAAACACACCAGACTCCATTGACAAAAACAGTCATTTTTGTAGTTTCTGTTCTACAGCTGCCTCGATCAGTTAATTTATTTGTGTTATTGTGTATTGGTGTTTTAAAAGATTAGAATAGATCCAACACAATATTTGTGTAACACATAATAACACAACCAGAATCTTCCCTGGTCTGCAATGTTCTATGAGGTAAAATTACTGTTTTTGCCAATGGAGTCTGGTGGACTTTCCCTTTGAGTAAATTTGCTTAAAACAACAAAAGTTACAAGCGTGCTACATGTTTTGCCACCTTTCTTTGTACTTTTTCGTACGTTTTCGTACTTGGTTCTCGAAATGTTTGCAGACACACACATCCTGCTTAGAATTCAGTTTATTTTATTCACGCTTACATTTCATTATTTTTGGATCTGGGATCTGGGATTATTTAAGATGCTCTTTCATTTACTGAAACATTTCTCCCTGTGTGTCAACAGGCAGTGATCCCCAGCAAGAGAATCCCCAGGAGGGCTTGAGGGAGCACCTGAAGAAGACCCTGGAGTTCTGTCTCTCCAGGTGAGTTAACGTGGCTAATTTTACACCACATTACATCTCAATGAAAACTGGGTGTATTTTTGACAGGGCTGTGAGTGGGTTTGTGTACAGAGAAGTTTCAGCAAATAGGTCACTGAATGGTGACGTTAGCCATTCAGGTCCTTTAAATTATAGACATCAGTGTCCAAAGCCATTGTGTATAATTAGCAGCGCGTTTCTTCAGATGGTCGATATTCCATTACGAGGTACAAGGAAGGGAAAAAATACGCTACTGAAGCTCAAATTGTCCAGGAATTCCTTTTTAAGTGCAACAGCAACAGGCCAAACGTGAAGATCTCAGACCCCCGTCTACTTCTCTCAGCAGTCAGCAGCTTTTTCACTCTTGTTAATGCGAAGCAGCACCTAAATGTAGCCACAGCGATCAAAAATGGCTGCTCTTAAGTGTTTATTAAAGAACACCAAGTCCAGAGAAGAAAGGCTCTCATCGGTGACTCAGTGGAAACCCCTCCCTGGTAATTGTGCCTCCTGAAATACTGCTGATCACTATTGGCATCAACAGATCATCCCATCCGTGTTTATAGTATGTTCAGCAATTCATGTAGCTCCTTATGTGATCAGGATTAGCCAGGAGGGTCCAAATGTTTACATCTCCCGGCCTCTTCCCACCTCCTTATTGACTGATAGTGGATTTCTAAAGGCGGATATAATAACGATAGTTTGAAGCAGGAAAAAGCTGATACCTGATCAGTAAGTCGATGTCTAATCTAACATGGCTTGTTGGGTATCAGGCTGCTGTCTGCCTGTCTGCTCTGCCTTTGATGGACTGTTAACATACACACGCTGATGCAAGCATCTGATTGGCTGTTGGGTTACTCACTATGACTTAAGTCCAACTGAGTTAAACTGCATACATGTCTGCTCTGTAAATGCCGTCTCCTGTGTCCTTTCATGATGATGCCCGCCAGTATTGCATTGATTTTCACAGCAGGCATTTTAACATGGTAAAACAGGAAAGCACAAGTGGCCTCAATGATATTAATGATGGCTGCATTCCATTTAGCTGGGACAATTCAAGTTAATCTTTTATGTAAAGCACTTTGAGTTGCTTTTTTGTTGAAATGTGCTATACAAATAAACTGGCCTTGTCTTATTAAACAGGTGAAAATAACATAAACAAAGGCTCTATCCCTTTAAATGTCCCAGTAAGATGCGTCATTGAGTTAGCATGCACATTACCTGAGCCCTGGAACTGGCCCAGCGATATGGAATGCAGCCAACATTAATTATATTCCACCCATGTTTTTCCTGTTCTACCAAGTCAAAATGTCCGCTGTGAAAAGGCTCCGCTCCGTCCAATTAATGCAAAACTAGGGGGCATGGTCATGAAACCAAAAATTATACATTTGTTCTCTTACTTGAAGTTTTTCGTCTGAAAGGAGAACATAGGAGAGGTCATTTACGGGGCAGATATGTATGCAGTTTTATCCCATTGAATTAAAGTCCTAGTGATGTAAATCAACACATGCTTTGTCCATTTCTAAGATATGTGCTGTTGCTTTTGGTAAGACGGCACCATGTGCTACGAGCAGTGCCGCTGTGTATGTCAGTGATGCTGTTTGCTATGTTTGCTGTCAATCCATCACTAGTCAACAATAATTTTCTTTATCGATTACTCTCTTACTCATTTGGTGTATAAAATGTCTATTTCAGTGTCCCAGAGCTCAGGGTGATGTCGCCTTGTTTTGTTGAATCAACAGTCCAAATCCCAAAGTTTACAAAGATGCAGTATAAAACAGAGAATTGCAGTAAATTCTCACACTTTCAGAGCTGGAACCAGATGTGTTTTTTTTTTTTTGTTTTTTTTGGCATTTCTGCTTGAACAGAAAAAAATCAAACGATAACTCAACTTTCAAAGCATTTGCTGATTCATTTTCTGTAGGTAGAGTAATCGTTTCAGCTGTAAAGTCAAGTGACGTAATGTTAATTTCATGAAGACTAATCGGAGGAGTTGAAATCGCGTTAAAATATTTGTATTGATAATTAGTGCTGTGTGTCTGCTGTCAGTGTTGTTTGGGACTCGGATCAGGCATCTCTGTCTCTCCCTCTCTGTGGGCGTCAGGCGTGGTCTGAAAGAAAGCCTCATTTCATACTGTTGAATGCCTCTGTGATGGTGCTGGTGGCAGTTTAGCTGCTGGTTTGGAGGGAATCAAGGCCTCGCAAAGCTTGACTTTTCTTTTTTGCTCCTCTTTATGAGCTTGGAACAAGTCAAGTGTTTGACAACATTATTTAAAGAATCCCTTCAGTGATAGACCTGTAAAATCCGTTTTGTTTAACTAGAAACAGCTGTTGTGTTGCTAAAACCACCAGACTCCGTTGACAAAAAACTTAATTTTACCTCTCATAACACAGCAGTTTGTGGTCCACCGCTGCCTCGATTAGTTTGTTTGTGTTATCATGTGACTTTGGTGTTTTAAAGAATTAGATTTGATCCAAACTAAAGTGTTGAAACACCAAAATAGCAGCGACTAGACTAGCAGCCCTCTGTGTGTCTGCGAGGTAAAATTACTGTTTTTATCAATGAAATCTGGTGGCTTTGTACTGAGCGATGTAACAATATAAAACCACCAGACATGAAGGGGAGACAAAAGCAGAGAACACAAAGGAACCAGAAAGGCACTAAATACTGGAAGGGGAAATATTTGGTGAAAGTGAAACCATGAGCACCTACATTGTATTTCCTCTTGTAAAGGCTCTTTGCTCACAAATAAAGCAGTCAAGTGTGCAACAGCTGTAGACTAGTGGCTGGAAAAGCACTGGTTCACATTCTCAAATTAGTTGCCCTTGGGCTTCCTAAACAAAGCTGCTTGGTGTTGATGAGCTCTAGGATGACGTTTACTGTGACACCTCTAAGGTGAGGACAGGCGTGACGCTGCAGGTTGTAATCTGAGAAGCACGTTGGGCTTCATCAGAGTAAGTAAAGGTTCGATATCGCCTCCGCACAGTTACAAGGGCACACGTTGCCATTTGAGCTGCATCCTGGAAGTGCTGCTAACCACCTCTTTGCCTCCTCTTCCTCTCTCAGGGAGAATCTGGCCAGTGACATGTACCTCATCTCCCAGATGGACAGCGACCAATATGTGCCAATCGTGACGGTGGCCAACCTGGACCACGTCAAAAAGCTCAGCACTGACGTGGAGCTGATCGTGGACATTTTACGATGTGAGTAACAGGAGTGTTCACTCGTGTTTGTTTTCATGATTTTACTCGCCAGCTACAGTCTCAGAGTAAAACAGGCCTTTGATGATGTTTGTTTACCTGCTTAGGAGGCTGTTTGACAAGACAAACTTACCAGGCACTGAATTTTTTATCAGCGTGATGCCGGGGTTGATTTCCCAAGAGAGGTTGTTAAAGTGCATTCAGCAGAGTCTTACCTGCTTGTGTCTGATTTATACATGTACTTAATTTACGACTTAAATTAATCCTCTCTGGCTTGAAGTTGCACTTTTATTGAATGACTCAGTGATGTGAGCAGTGTCAAGATTTTATATGTGAAATTGGATGAGACACTGTAAACAAAACTGCAATTTATTTGCACACCTTTTAGGCATGATGTATATTTAATCTTTTTCCCAATGATCTGAGGCATTCAGGTTAACACTCTTTTGCAATTTGCAGTTTAATTGACTAATAATAAGAGTAAGGAGTTTTTATTTTTTATTTTTAAATGTATAAATTAAAACCGTGATGTGGAATACTTCATTCTGTCTTTCTAATCTCCAGCTCTGCCATTGGTCCAAGTGGATGAGAAGGGGGAGAAGGTGCGACCCAATCAGAACCGCTGCATCGTCATCCTCAGAGAGGTTCCTGAGAGCACGCCCATAGAGGTCAGTGCATGGTGTTTGATTTGGCAACGAGATCGTCCTTAAAAGATAGCTACATATCTTTATATTTTGGGTTAGAAATAACAAGTAGGTAGAAGAAGTATTGGAACTGTTCCAGTAGATTGCCTCAGCCAGGTGGCGAGAATGAGCTATGAAGCTATACGACCTAAAAGTGCTTGTTTTAGCCACTGACAGGCTCGGATCGTTATTCTGAGTGTCTGACAGCATTATGGAAAGGATCCCTACAGAGATAGACCTGGAAGATCCTCTTGGTTTAACTACAAACAGCCGTTATATCACTCCTTGTAAAGCCACCAGACTCAGTTGACGAAAACTGTGATTTTACTTCTCATTACATGGAAGTTGCTGGTCTACTGCTGCCTTGATTGGTTAGTTTGTTTGTGTTATTGTTTGAATTTGGTGTTTTAAGCAGTTAGTTTTGATCCAAACTAACATGTAAAAACACCAATGCCACAGCAACTACACCAACTACTCTGTGTCTTGCGAGGTAAAATCATTGTTTTTGTCAGTGGAGTCTTGCAGCTTTGTACTGAGTGATATAACGGCTGTTTGTGGTTACACAAAGAGGATCTTATAGGTCTATCTCTGTAGGGATCCTTTCCATAATGTTGTCAGACACTTAGAATAACAATCTGAGCCTGTCAGTGGTGAAAACAAGCATGTTTGGTAGTCGTACTTTGACGAACACAGTTGCCCCAAATGATAACACTACAGCCATTGTTATCCCTCATCTGCTCAAGCTCGAGTTGGTCAGAGAAACTTAAATTGTTGAACTGTTAAAATTTCCCACCAAACACTCTTAAATCTGGCTTCTCTCAGTTGTGGTGTCACCTTGCCTCAACCAGAGGGAAAACGTCCTAATAGAAATTCATCGATTGCATTAAAATCATCCTTGTCTTCGCTCCCTGGCAGTAGCAGCAGTAGTTCTCCTTTGGTGTTTATAGAAGCGTTTGTTTCTCCCAGCCGTTCTCCAGCATGAATCAACAAACAAGATGTGCATGATTATTCAATTATGATATACACTTTCACAGATTCTGCTCATGCCCTAAATACAAACACAACTTGTGTACATTGAAGGCAGCAAACCTGTCTGGATGAGTGACTGTTTCAGGTCTCCATTCACACATCTTAGGTCTTTTATTTACTTAGTAGAGCTGTGAATATTCACTTTGTTCTGTTTTTTATTTTCTAGGCACAATCGCGTACATATTTTCAAACGTATTTCCTTTTCATATTAAAATGTACACTATTCAAATTGGTTTCAAAATTGCGATTGCTTTATTGGTACAGCTAATACCAACCACACTGCGTCTTGTTGATGCATGTTGAATCCACCGAGACCATCTGTGTTATAGAATCAGTTGAATAAACCATGACTGCAGGCTCATCCTGCATTCATCCAAGTGAAACATCTCACCTGTTGTTCCCCACACCTGCTGAGGGTTTTAATATGGAGACGCCCTCCATCCTTTCCCATTAACACAGCTCCAGCAGAGGCTTCACCCTCACACAACTGTGTGCGTGTGCACGCACGCACGCAGTTTTTAGGAGGTTTAATGTTACTCCGAAGCATTTTCCTGCTACAGCAGCAGCCACTGAAAACAATCAGTCAGCAGATGAAGAATAATAAACAGATTTTGATTTTTGTGGCACTTTTATCTGCCCTCAGTTCAAAGGAAGAGCTGAAGAGGGTTATCACAGCAGTACGTACGTTTGTTCCCTGGTCACTCTGCCTGAGGAGAAAATGCTCAAAGTCACTCGCGCTGTTGTTTAGTCGGTGTGTTTGGTTGGCGGACCGCCACTGGAAGACGTCTATGATAGAAACACAGTTAAACTATACATTTTTGCCAAGTCTCTGCTGAACCTTTAACATGTAAATGTCATGAGCTTGTACCTGCAGCATGTGCCTACTTTTCAAACCAAACTGAAATGGCTTTGTCTTGTCCAGCAAAATGAAGTGATGACACTTCCAGGCAGAGTCTGACAACTTTATTGAGAAACATAATGAGGTCAAAATCAAGGGGGGAAACTTACTATTATTAATAATATTCTTTATATTGTTGTTGCTGTTGTTATTTTTATATTTTTGTGATTTTTCTTATTTATTTTATTCATATATTATGTTATTTTATTGTTTACTGTGCACCAACAGTGTCTGGCACACACTTCAATTTATCAGCCACATTAAGTATTCAGAGCCAACTAAATTATTTACAACAGGACTCAGACATGATAATTGACCTTTTATAGCTTATTTGCAAACAAATTAGCTATTGCCGCACCCCTGGTTACAGCATAGCTCCGTCCTGGTGTTAATTTCCCAGGCGAATTGGGCTTTGGGTTTACATTGTTAGTCCAGTGTTACTTGGGTGTAACCAGTGAGTGAGTGTGTCTTAGAATAAATGGAAACAGCAGTCACTTTTGGGTTCTGTCTCAAAGTAAAAGAAGTCTGAAATCTGCACATGTTGGACCTGTAAAAGTCCTAAATCTTACACTAGCGTTAATGTTTTAACGCACCACATTAAATCTGCTTTCACAAAAGAACGAATAATTGTTGGAAAGATGTTGAGGACAAACTGAGAGATACTTAGCCTGGGTGACCCAGCACTTAATTGGTTTTGTTTATTTACTGGAAAAGCTGCTCTTAGTGCGTCACTGTTAAGATAACTTGATTTTTGTTTGTTTGTCCTGCAGGAGGTGGAGACTCTTTTTAAAGGGGACAACTTACCCAAGTTCATCAACTGTGAGTTTGCCTACAACGACAACTGGTTCATCACCTTTGAATCAGAAGCAGATGCACAGCAGGTAACAACACAAGTTCATATGTTTTGTTATTTTACTGTGCGTTATTATTTTTCAAAGTCACAATGAAAAGAAAGTGAGTGTCTTTATCCTCTGCAGTGTGTGTAATTGTTAAATGGTAATTGGTTAATGGAGCCAGTCACCCCAAATCATTTTGACTGGATACATTTAGCCAACTGCCTCCAAATTCAAGATGAGTCATCGAAAAAGCCCCCTTTTTGTACAGGAAGAGAAAAGAGATTTTGCTAGAAAAACACTTAAATGATTTTTCCCCCCTTTTTTTTGACATATTTGTTTTATAACAAGTGATAACTGAAATATTAACAGAGGAACACCTAATATGAGCTTCAAGACACAGAGAAATAAATTCAGTTTTCCTTCTCCCATGTCTTAAATCACTTGTTTTATCCAATCGGGTCTAAAAGTCTGGGACCACACTGAAAATCTCCCATGTTTTCACATAAACATGGGAATAATCAGAAGGTTTAAGGATTCAGAAACGGTTAAACGTCCTGTTAGGTGTAAAATAGAGAAGAAATATTTAAGATTCTGCACCATTTCTAGCAGTTAATTTTGAGAAATTTGAGAAATGCGACAGTTTAACAGTGTTGTTTACTTCCTTCACTGTGGACCCCACTATATGTACAGGATCATGTCCCCATAGCCGATCTTTTAAAACAAATGTGTGTTTTTGTTTTTCTTAACGTGTCTTCCTCACCCTGTCTGAGTGATTGTACTCTTAGTAATAAGATACTTTCTGACACTTCTATGAATTACGTTATTGTCTCTCGCAGCGTTAAAACTCAGCTGATTACCTAACGCTGTGCTGCTCTCTTTCTCTTGATGAAGGCATATCAGTATCTCCGTGAGGAGGTGAAGACCTTCCAAGGGAAGCCTATTAAGGTTGGTTACATCACATTAGACATATTTCAGTCTTTTGTCTGTATGAATTAAACGTTACTGACCCAACAGTGTCATAAAAAGGCCCCTTGAGTTTGTATAAAAGACGAGTGTTGTGCAAACTCAGAGCATCATATACTTATCAGAATAAACTTTGATCAATCATCGATTCTAGGAAAGAAAAAGTCAAGATTAAACTCAGTCATTGGTGCTGTGACTGTAACAGCCAACTTTAAGGACTGTGTCACAGTCAGTTTATGCACATCTGTGCCTCCACGGAGTCTTAAATGTCGAATTGTCAGTGAAAAACTGGACAAATATATCCGTCCTCATGCATAATTTATCACAAAGAAACACACGTTGAGGTTTTCTGCAGAGAACTCACGAATCACAGATCTTCACTTAAAGAGGTTCATTCAGAGGTGACGTGACTCCACACTTTTAAGTGGTTCCTGTCTAATGTATGAAAATCCCCATTGACACTGTTGAAGAAAAGCCTGGCTCTGCAGAGCTGCTGCTTCAAATCTTTACTTTTCTCCTGTTTATTTATACACTCTGCTGTTGGACTGCTCACAGCCAATGCACACTTAAATGTACTGTTTGTTGATTTTTATTGGTTCCCTCACTTAGTGTTGATTTACACTGGATGATTACACTCGTTTATAGAGCACTAAACTAACTTCTCTTTTTAAGCCTCACTGACTGATGTGCTCACCACATGCAGAACTAAATGATTAATAATGAATCATCAGCTCAAATGTTTATTTAGCAATTTAACAAATAAAAATATGAAGAACAGAGCTGATGTTTGAAGTTTTATATGATATAATATGATACAATATATTTATGATATGATATAATGTTGTATATCAGTAATACTGTATGTCAGTGAAAGCGTAAACATAAAAATGCATACATGATTAATAGGGTTTTGTATAATTGGTTGATGTTAATCTCACTGATGAATTTCTACACAAGATGGCAAAGATTCTGTACAGTTTAAAAAATTTAAATCTAAATATCACAAAAGTATATCAGTAAATACATTGTCAGGATGATGAATAGCTGAAGGGTAAATCCTTGTGTCTAATTGGTTGTTTCTTCACTTTAAACTCCAAAGTTGTATATTTATGTGTAAATCTTGGAAGTTGCATGAATGTGGGCTCAAACATGCAATAGATCCAAAGACATGTACAAGTATATCCATGCTGCTGCTAATTTCCCGCTTTCCTCTGGTGTTCCCACCAGGCGAGGATAAAAGCGAAGGCAATCGCTATCAACACTTTCATGCCAAAGAACGGTTACCGGCCGGTGGAGGTGAACCCGTACGCCCAGCAGCGCTACACGTCCTACTACATCCCGCCGGTTTACAGCCCCCAGCAGCAGTTTCCTCTATACAGCCTCATCACGCCGCAGGCCTGGTCCGCCACACACAGCTTCATCGACCCCACCCTGGTGAGAATTTGGATGTGTAGACTAAAAACAATGCTTACAAAGTGTTTTTTCATTAAGAGTAGTTTGGGATTATTGTCTTAAATTAAAACAGATCAGGATCCTATAAATGCTTCCTAGGATCAGTTGGTTTCTTTGTTTATTTCTTTCCAAGCTAATTTTAACATAAAATACAACTATCATCAACATCATCATCAACTATCAAATAAAAACATCACGTTAAAAAAAAAAATTTTGAATCCAGTGTCATCTTGACTTCCTGTTATTGCGGCTGACACATCTGTTTTCTGTTAACCAGGTTACACCGTTTCACAACAACCAGTTCATCAATGGATTCACCACATCACACAGTTTCAAACCAGCGACGTCTCCCCTCACTGTCCGACACTACTCACCCAGGAACAGGTTTGTCCCTTCTTGGTCATTAATAAAGGAAAAATGCATGAAAGTGAGCATCTGTTGATATAATTATCTCTAATAATAAGATCTCAGTTCATGTTGTTAATGTCTGTTTGTACAGCTTTGTATTTGGATTAAAAGAAGACTATGAAAATGTGTTGCATTGTAATCACACTTGAATCACTTCCCTAAAAGTAGCTTTTTATTTACATGATTTTCATGTCTGATGAATGTAATTTAATCCTAGAACTGTACACGGTCATTTTGCACATCTCACATGTTGATTTAAATGTCCCTGTTTCCTGCAGGAATCACAGTAAACCTCACTTGAGGCCGACCGTCCCCACAGCGGACCGCAGCACCGGGCTTCTGGACAACCCGGGTCTCTTTCCCAGTTTCCCCAGCGAAAGGCTCAACGGGGTTCGCAGCAGTCCGCCGACACGACTCCCTACCAGCCAGCCCAGAACCAGGTTACCCTCCACCGCAGCCTTCCCACGCAGGGACACAGTGGGCACGGGGCGAGTAACCGAGCCCGCAACCACGGACTACTCTCTGGGTATCGGCCGAGGAAGGTATGGCACTGCTCCAAAGACTGTCACTAAACAATAGTGGCTCAAATGCTTCCATGCTGTCCTGATAACAAATCTGAGACTCTGAAATTCGACAGTTTCCAGGCTGATAAGGAAATGGGAAATTATATGAAAACCTTTTTCTCTGTTTTTTGACGCCTGTCACCTGTAAGAATAACATGTGTTTTTAAACCTGGGCCCTATTTTTACACATTTTTGGTTCAAAATGACTGGATTGTACAAAAAGTTTTTGGATTTTGGCCAGTTGATCGCCTTAGCCGGCAACCAAGAGTGGGCTGTAATAGCTGTAATTTAATTCTTTGGGAATTCTCTGCTCCTGATCAAAGTACGTCCACTAAAAGTGCTTGTTTGTGCCACTGATAGGTTTAAATTCGTATTCTTTGTGTCTGACAACATTACAGAGAGGTTCCCTACAGAGAGAGACCTGTAAAATCCTATCATATCGTAATCATATCGCTCTCTTCAAAGCCCCCAGACTCCATTGACAAAAACAGTAGTTTTACCTTGTAAAACATCACTTCCTCGATTGGTAGGTTGTTTGTGTTAGTGTGTGACTTTAGTGTAGTAAAGGGTTGATTAGGCTCTAACACAATATTTGTGACCTACAGTAACAAACAAACTAACCAATCGATGCAGCAGTAGACCAGCAACTCAACTGTGTTTTTTGCAAGGTATAATTCCTGTTTTTGTCAGTGGAGTCTGGTGGCTTTGAAAACTACTGTTTCTGGTTAGACAAAAAGGATCCCACAGGTCTGTCTCTGTAGGGATCCTTTTCATACTGTTGTCAGACACAGAGAATAACAATCTGAGCCTGTCGGTGGCAAAAACAAGCACTTCTGGTGGAGGTACTTTGGCTGGATCAGTGGCCCCAAAGGATTGCCTTACAGCCATTCTTGCCCTTTTCAGCCTGCTGGCCTGCTGGCTCTGGTGATTTTCTGGACCAATTCCCAATTTTTTTTGTGCCAGACATTTTACTCCAAAATATATAAAAATACAGCCCAGGTTTAAAGATGTCCTAAAGGTGTCCTTTAAAATCTAGATTTATTGGCTTTTAAGTGATTAAGTGTCACACTTTATGATTACAATAAACTTTCTGTCAGAGTGTAGCACACGCTGGCTTTTCACTGTCTAAAATTTCTAAACTATTGTGCAGAAGGCTTTTGTTTCACAAAAGTAAGAACAACCAGCTTTTTTGTTTAAACTGGGCCGATACTCAATATGTTGTGTGACTTGTTTCCTGAGCCAAACTATGCAGGAAATGCAGATATGAATACAGTTACACATTGGGAGAGAGAGCCAACAGATAAAACATCTAGAGGATTTTTTTTCTCTGCTCCAAAAACATTCTCATTTGAATATCCTCCAATAGGAGTCCTAAAAAAGCTCCCAGCAGTGTCATACATCAATTTCAAATCATGAAAACTACAAAAAGTTGAGCCTGAATAAAACAATCTACTTATTATATTCAGAAAAGAGTCATATCTGTTCATGAGGTGCATTTACAGGCATCTTCTTTAGCCACATACAGTTTATTTTATTATACAAATGCAACATAAAATGGGAGATGATCTTTATATAGAAATAACAAGCGATGCCTCTTTTTTTTTTTTACATTGTGCAAGGCTGAGTCATTGTCTCAGATAGAATGGATGTTTGTAAATTTAAGTGTTCTCTTTCTTAAAGGAAAAATGTTTCTGCTTCTAGGAAAAAGAGGGACGAAAAGTTTACAGTAAGTACTTATTTTTATCCTCGTCATTCTATTTTAGCTGTATTTATATGTTAAAATAATAGAGCTTTGGTATGAATGTAGCTCTTCTTTTTATGCAGAGATTAATGTAAAGGGAACAATGAAAGCAGGATTAAAATTAATCCTGTTATGTAATTATGTAAAGTCAGTGTTTCCCCTCTGTTTTCAGTTTGTGGTGAATCAAAAGCTACCAGCACGCCCTGTCGTCTTACTATCACTGTCGCTGTAGTTTGACTTTGTGTTGCGAGGTTTGTTTTTACATTTTGTGCCAATTCTGTGCTTGTCGCCGTCATGTAGAGAGTGACGCCTCAGTCGCCGCCGCCTCCTCCCAAACCCCCTTCCCCGAGCTTCGAGCTGGGTCTCTCCAGCTTCCCTCCCCTGCCTGGAGCAGCCGGCCAGCTCAAGACCGACGACGTGTTCGACAACCGGCTGGCGAGCAGTGTAGTTGTCGGAACCACCAAGGAACGGGTAAGGACGGATATTAACTCACTGAGTATCTTTTAAGTTCACCTGATATTACATACTTGTCGTGTCCCACACCTCCATACTATTTAGTGTCCCAGAAAAAGATTTAGCATGTCCTAATACACTAATGTCACTGCGACAGAAATAACAGGATTTTTCTTTTTTTGGAACGTTTGGTTTTTATTTATTTGTTTATTTTCTCCACCCACCTCTGATTGGTTAGATTTAGGCATGACCGGCCTCTAATTCTTAACTCAGCAGGTAACTCCAACCTAAAGCTTCTCCTTCTTCCTGGACTAGCGACTTAGACCATAAACTCATCAGGAAAATGTTTATTGAGATAATAAATCAAGTGAGAAGTCGGCTCATTTTCTCATAGACTTCCATCCAGTCAGACTTCTGTTTGGAGCCAGTGGAGTCTCCCCGGCTGGACATTACAAAGAATGCAGATTTAAGGCTCTTCAGCATCGGCTTCACTTTTCAAACCTAGAGGCCACGTCCACTTCTTTTGTACAGTCAAAACTGTCAAAACACACTGACAGGCAACTGAAAATAAAGTTTTAACCACAGCTCACAACTGTACAGTATTTAATACATAATTCACAGATTCGCTCCCAGGCGATTTAACCAGGTGTAGATAGTGATGATAAAGACCATAGATTAAGTACCTCCCTCAGTCAATATTTATGTAGAAATTAAAGGTATACGGATTGACAAATGCTACTTAGTATTTGCTTTAGTGCCGTACTTGACGCTCCTCCTGTTTGTGTGTTTTCTGTGCAGAATGTAAGTGCTGATTCCAGTACCGGAGGAGCTCTCTCTCCAGCGGGCCCCAAAGAGCCGCTCCGGTCCTCCACCTCCCCGATGCCCACAAGCTTCCAGCCCTCGCCGACCACCCCGAGCCCGGCGTCAGCCCCTACACTGACCCCAGCCGCTGGCCCGCCGCACAGTCCTGCCCCCGCCCTCCCAGCAGCGTAAGAACCACACTGACAGTATTTAATCTGAGATGTGTCTCAGGGTCTGTAGGTAGACTTCTGTCCACTGTGGTCGGATATCTTGAGGTTTATTTTAATTCAGCGTTTTACTTTTGTAAACAGAAAAGTTACACTGAGGATTAAATGCATATTAATAGATGTAAAAACCATTTGGTTCGTTTTGATCCATGTTCACTTAAGAAAAAACTAGTATTTATAAAATACTAAGCATGTTATTAATACCAAGTGGACGAGGGATGCTACAATTAAAAACTGAAAGTGTCTGCTCCATGCAGCAGCAGCAGGGTCGCAGGAGTCAGATTTCACATCACATGACGAGTAACGAGAGCTGAGCGGCAGGACGATGGCGGAGGGTTTGGCATCAAAGCAAATTTCAGATTTATGGGGAAGATCTAAAGATGTAGCTGTTACAAGAGCAGAGTAGCTCCTTCATGTAAGAAGGTGATCCTTTTCATTATATAAATGTCGTAAATTACACACACACACACACACACACACACACACACACACACACACACACACCAGTCCTCTATAGTTTGGGTGTTTGGCTTATGTCATTTCTTTGTAATTGCTATTCAAGCAGCTACACTGAATAAGTGTGTTTTGTTTTTAATATTTGTAGTTGTTGAATGTTAAAAAGGAGCCGTTCCCAATGAAAACTAATTCTGGTTTATTTAGGGCAGACCCATAACAGCTGGTAGCGATTTATTTCCTCTGAGCCTCAGTTCCAGCCACTAGAAGTGTTGTGTCCTCTGTCTAGTTATGGACACTCCTACAGTGCACCCGCGGAGCCTTAACAGCATAAACGTCAAGTCGAATTTCACATCAGAGAGAGTGGAAGGAGGAGGTAGAGCCGGCATCTGGTTCATGAGCAGTTTAGCTGACCGTTAGCATTCAGCACCAGAGCAGAGAGTGCTAAAGCAGCAAGCGTGGTGTCAACAGACTGGGCATGCTGCTCTGCTTCACACTGTTTGATTGGCGTGTGTGGTGGAGAAAAATATTCGTTTGTTCTATATTTTGATAAACTAATATGGTAAAAAACACTGTTTGTGTTTCTGTTTGTCTTCACACGAGCTGGAAATGACCACATGACTAAACTGAGGACACACACAGGCCTGATTGTTGTATGAGCTTGTTGCTCTAAATCTGTTTCTCTATTACATTTGCAGACAGATAGTTACAAGTCAACACGTGGTTTATAAAGCTTTGTATTCAGTCATATTGTTGCTCTGTGTACAATAACACAGCAGGTAAAGCCATCAAGTTTTGTGCATCATTACAGGTTAACGTGCGTTGACACATAAAGATATGACGCCATCTTGTGCACCAGAGAAGCATCGATTTCATGACGTGCTGCCGAGCGTCACATTCGGCGTCCTGTCGTCCTGCAGGAATAGACTTTTCTCTTTGTTCAAAGACTGTGTGCGTGTCAAGCATGCCGTCATTTCCTGTCATCTTTCACCACTTGTCTTGTCTCTTCTGTGCTTATCTCAGGGAGGTGAAGATGGCGGAGGTGAAGCCGAAGGAGGTGCAGCTGCAGTCTGTGGAACGAGTTCCCGGCACTCTGTCCACTGCAAGCAAATCAGTGCAAGTCAACGGTGCTGCCACAGTCAGTATTGATTTCTTTTTTCTTTTTTTTTTACTCCCTCACCTCAGTCCTTCTTAAAGCTTACCAGCTCTCAGACATCTCAATCACAGCTCGGTCCTGAACAAAAGGGTGTAAATTAATTGTCTTAATTCTGCACCGTCTTGTATTGATTTTGATTACAGATCAGTCAATTTCTCAAACCTCGTGGGAAATGAAAAGGTGTGCGTTCTTAAAACAGATGCAGGTATCAGTCTCAAAGATTTACCACCCTCCCATTAGTCAATACAGGGCTTATGAAGAAAATGGCACCTGGTTTAGTCAGGAATGACAAACTGCGGCTTCAGTTCTGGTGAAATTCCCCCCGACTTTGGTTTTTAGCATTGCAGTAAAACACCAGCAAAGTGCTGAAACCTGCAGCTGATGAAGCAGAGTGATAGAAAGAACACTGAGATTATAAATGTACGCAGGTATGAGCAGAAATCACTGGAGTTGTGAGATAAGATGAAATATGATGCATCACACAGCAAATTACTGACTTTTCAGGAACCAGTTATTTTAGTCTTTTTAATCACAACCATTGGTCCTCCTGGCGTTTTTGTTATCCGAGCCTCTACCTGTACTCACAAAGTGTCTTAAACTTGTTGTGTACTGTAACTCAATCAAGATGGCGGCATAGTTAAGAGAAACGGGGCTGTATTCATTTCGGATTGTGTGCAACTTAAGTAGATCACAACATATCAGGTATTTAATCTGCAGATGCTCCCGTCACTTGTTGAGCCACAACAACACCAAATGTGGTCTGAACAGACGAGGCAAAGCTTGTTTTTATCCTAGCTGGATGGTTTTACGGCGAGTGAGTAGTCAGTGACGGCATGAAACAGTCAATAAAACCGGTTTTGAAAACTCGAATACAGGCACAAAGGTATGACAGAATATGAGGCTGATCGGTCAGGTAGTCTGAGAGATGAGCATCTTTAACAGGACAAACACACGAGCAACAAATCATGATGAGAAAGTAAACATGTTGTCTGATAATTTGTCTTCACATAGTTTTTAGGTCATTTCATTCAGCCCTTTTTTTTTATTATAGATAAAATGATAAGATGAAAACAGCTCATTACTCAGATATTCAATCTACTGGATTAGCCCAAAAACAGAGTACAGGGCTCACACGAAGCCTTGTAAGTTTGGAAAATGCTTAATTTCAACTGTAATGTTTTTAAGTCAAATATACTCCTTGGAAAATTGATTGATCTTCAACATAATCGGGTATCGACTCAAAAGGGCTTGAATGTTACTCTTAAAAAGCTCTATGAGGAGTTAAATGATGAAAATGTTTGTATTGCAACGTTTGTACTAGTACACAAATCTGTCTTCTGTCCAGCCGACGGCAGAAACATAAATCCTGTAGAACGTAGTCTCCATACTTGCGTTAACAGGAATGCAGAAGGAAGTACACTGATGATGAATGTGCAGAGAATATTTTGTGACTTAGTGTCGCTGTGTTTCGCTGCCAGGAGCTGAGGAAGCCCTCCTACGCTGAGATCTGCCAACGGGTGAAGGACGCCCCGACATTACAGCAGCCGCCGACGCCCAAGGAAGCAAAGCCAGCCTGCGGCACCCCCGCAGGAGAGGAGAGGAAGTGCCCCGACACCTCCACCCCCGGGGGGGAGGCCAAGGCCAGAGAGACACACCCACCCTCCTCCAAACCGGGCTCTGCGGCCGTCGCCTCCGGCAGACCCCCGCGGGAGGCCCGAAGGCCGGCCGGGCGGTGGGCCTCCCCGCCCCCACACCCAGGGAAAACCCCCAGCAAAGATCCCCACCACACCCCGCCCAAGTCCCCGCAGTAGGGCGACTCCCCTCCTCCCCCTTCCCCGAGTCCTCCAACCCCCACTGCGCTCCACAGATGCGTTTAAAAAAGGAAATATAAGTCAGGGCTACTCAATACTTATATCCCAGAATCACCAGTCACAACAAGCATAGAGGACGCCTTCTTTTCTGGATCAGGGCTTGCAGACAAAAAGCACTTTACTGTGCATGTAGAGCACCGTTTCATTCTTTTTATTCTATTTATTTGCTTTATTTTAAATTTTCCATTTTATTTCTCCTTTTTCTCTTTTTGCATTACGTAGTTGTGCCAGCCAATGAGCTGGCACCGACGACACTGAAATTTATTCATTCTGTCCAAATGGCCTTGTGGGATTACATTAGTTGTGTATGTGTGTGCGTGTGTGTGTGGAGCAGCAGGGCATTGTTGCGAGCCACCCCAGTGGATGATGGGAAAGCGTGCGTACAACAGCCTCCACCTTGTTTGGCTCTCATAGTGAGGGGTTTGTTTGCATGTCGAGTGGCACAGTTGTGCGACTTTATGTAGCTTAATTATGGGTCATAATTGGCAGATGTGTTTTTTTGTTTTTTTTAGTACATATTCACACCCATATGCAAGACTTAAAATCTAAATCTCATCACATCAAAACTTGGTTACTTTGGTTTACATTGCCTCAAAGTGATTTATTATAATTTTTTGCAGGTTTCTTTACACTAGATGACTTTTATTTGTTGATAGTTTGTTGTTTTTTTCCCGCAGCTCAGCTTTGTGTGTCAACTATCGGTACCGTTACCGCTGGTTATCGCCTGCGGGTGTGGCTCCAGCATTTTCTTCCTCTGATCACTTACTCTGTAAAGAATCGCCTCCGCCTGCTGATTTGTTGATTTTACTATTTGCTACACTGCTAACTAGCTGGCTAATTTGCGTAGCTTGCATATGACAGCCGGTGCGAGATCAGTGCCGTTTTTTGCCTCAGACAGGAATTACCTTGTGGAGACCTGCAACCAAAACTGTGCTCGAGGACAAGTTGAGCATTGAGGCATCTGTTGTCTGGAAACGTCTGGAAGTGGGCTAGTGTGCATCTGTGAGGACATATAATGAGTCAGGGGCAGCAATAGTAATGGTGGGGTTTTTTTTGGGGGGGGGGGGGGATAAGCAGCACAAGTTTTCACAGCTGAAATGCTCTCCTCTCTTCTCATTCCCTACTTTGAATACAAAAAAACAAACAAAACTGTGGAATAAATCTATCAGCAGGCACATACTGTCGAAGGTGGACGCAAATTTGAAATCCAGCGTTGAGAATAAAACAGCCGCTCCTCCTGTGAAGCAGCTCGGCTCGCTCTGGAACTAGCTAGCTACCATTCAGACACTCGTAAACCCTCGTCAGTTCACCACAGTGACTGGTAACTAACTGGCATGAGGAGGAGGCGTGCTCGTTCTGAATATCTGTTGAGACTGCTTGATTCTTCGGGGGGGATGGTGTTAGTTTCCTGCCTAAAGATGCACCAAAAAGAGTTGAGCGCTGAGGTTTGGTACAGGGAGGCGACAGAGGGATATTACATGTTCAAACCATTCAATCACTGGTATGTTCCTAGTTCTTTCTTCTAGATATGGTGCTAGACGGCGAATCCTGGAATCTGTTACTACCACTCATCTGATACTGTATGTAGAAATAAAAAAAACAGATTTATGCCTACAGAACTTTATTTGCACTGTTAGTGAGTGTCGGACTCAGAGGGCAAATGTTTTAGAAAAAAGGGAAACGATCCTTAAAGCCGAGGAGGGGGAAAAAAAAAAAATGCAAATTCAGATTTCCAGGAGCAAATCATCCATCTGTGTTGACACAATCGCTGACGCCTTTCTGTTTTTGTTGCTCTGCCTTGTGGACGCCTGTTGGACCCACTGTGATGAACGACGGACGTCTGTGCAGCGTCGTTCTTACACGTTCGACGGCTCATCACAGATGCTAATATTAATTCTTATTTTACGCTAAAGGAGTTGGTGCTCTTATAGGCATGCAGTGGTTTGGATTTTGGCCTCTGGTTCTGTATCAGTGAGGATTTTCATTGAAAGAGTGCTTGTAAAACTGATGAATACGGAGTAAGTGAGACGGTTGAATAGAGTATTTTACTAAAGCTGAACAGATGATGGTTAATGTAGAGTGGGTTTTCTGGAATGTAAGTTTGCCACGTTGGAGTGTGAAAAGAGATTTTGTTGGGAGTCCCGTCGGGGGCTCGTGAACAGTGTGGAACCAAACATCCTTAAGAAATGTGAGCGTTAAACGAAGCGTGAACAGGCAGACGAGAGCAGGTGGGTTTGCAGCAGCAGTGCGATCAGGGAGATCTGAGACTGTCATGTTAAATCCATCCTCGGGGTGAAGATGTTCAGCTCCTCTTTTTTTCCTCGGTGTGAAGTTTTTACCACAAGATGTTCTTGTTTTTTCTGTTTTTCTGTCGGCACGCTCCCCTCGTTGCTTTCTTCTACGCATTGGTTTTTTTTTTTTATTTTTTTTTTTTTAAATTGGAAAAGATTGACCAAAGCACACGGTCCCTCTTTCTGCTTCACTCTGGTGTTCTTTGGAGTGATTTGCACCCGACAGGAGCAAAATGTAAAGCACAGAATGAAGGAAAAACACCCTTTTTAAAGCGCTAACACTGGCAACCACACAAATCCAGGCTGAATGGGAGTTAATCAGACAACGTGTCAGATGACGGTTGTTTGTCGGGGGAGCCGGTGGAAGGTTTTGATTCCTCCGTCAGAGTGACGCAGGAAGAATTCAGGCGCAGGGAGGAGATTTGTTGGTCAGATTTTGTTAAGTTTAAGCTTCGGTTGGGAGGTTTGTCTACTGTAGCAGCATCTTTGGCAGATAACCAACCGAGTCTGGGATGCTTTACCGCACTCTGAAAATGCAATTGGCTGGAAAAATGTTAAAATAATCGGTATAGGAGTTTTGAATTGACAGCGGACTGATAAACCGTGATCATGACATGGCTGAAGTTTGTTTTTTTGGGCGGGAGACGGATGTAACAGACGTTGAAGTGGGTTTCCCTCCCTGCTCGTCAGACGTGTGCTCGGGTTGATCTTTTAAAGTTGTCACCTCAGATGCAAAACACCCTTAAAAACACAAACAAAAAAAAAGAAAACCACTGTACTTTACACAGTATCTGTTAAGGGGGAAAAGCAAACCAACACGACGTGGGACCTCGCACGTCTCGCCAAAGTCTTCCTGCAACAAGAAGCATTCTGGGTAATCCCACTAAGAAAACCCATGGGGAGAAGGGATCGCTCCATTAAAAAGCCTGTACTCCTGCTCATAGCTGCGTTTGATTTGGACGCTAAATCTTGAGGTTGCTAAAAACAAAAAATCTATTTTTTTGGATTTTTTTTTTTTTTTTTGGAAGGACTGAGATGCACTTGGATGGGTCGATTATTTTTATTTTATTTTTTTCATTTTTTTTCTCATCGGTGGAAATGGTAAAAAGAGAAAAAAAACCCCACCATATCCACTTATTTATAAACCAATGCTGTTTATTCCTTGAGAAATATCGTTAAGTTTTCTTTTTAGGGAGAAGAAAATAAAAATAGAGATGCATCGAGGTCTCTATAAACGCAAAATGTAAAAAAAAAAAAAAAAAAAAAAAAATTCCATCCAGTGTTTGAGAAACTTGAATTTTATTTAAACTTGAAAAATGACTTTGCCTTAACTTTTATACAAGACGAGCATAGAGTTTATTTCTTTTCAAAAAAAAAAATCCCCGAAATGTTAACGAAGCGTGACACGTGGAAAATATTTAGTCGTACCAGACGTCACAAGTCTTACTAAGAGAGAGAGAGAGTACAGATCTAGCAGCATTTTCTTTCTTTGACCTGTTTTTGTTTGTTTTTGTAAAATGTACGAAAAAGAATCATTTTGATCTTTTTGTTTCTTGTTTAATAGTTTCAGGTTGTTTTTTTTTTGGGGGGGGGGTGGTATAAACCTTGTAAATGCAAAACTAGTCAATACTGTATTAAATTTGTGCACTTTGAAGTGTGTGCTTTGCTTGTACAGTTGTAAATACTCAGAAAAATATAAGAGGTACCTTAAAATGATTATAAAAATATATTGATCTTGTTGAACTATTAATGTCGCTATCGAGCTGGATGTAGGATATAAAAAAAAAAAAAAAACGTAATGTCGTGCTTTTGGAAATATTTTTCTTTAACTTTTTTTTTTTATTTCTAGCTTGGGTGTGCGGAGTTTGAATTCTGCTCCACTCTGCAGGGTGGGCAGCTTGTCTGATTGTAATTTTCAGTTTTTTTTTGTTGTTGTTTTTTTGTCTGTCATCTTTCATTCCATTTTTCCTACCTGTGTGGTCGGTTCCACCTGAGTTTACAGGTGTGTGTCCCCCCCCCCCCCCTTATACTACTACTGTACTGACGAGCATCCTATTAATGAACCTTACAAAGCTGCGTGTCCACCAACGTCCTCTTTAAAGCTCTGGCTTCGTTTTCTTTTACTGTTTACGCTGGAAAATATTTTTTCCAGCCATTTTGGCTTTTTTTTTTTTTTTTATGATTTAGAAGTTTGAATAGAAGGGAAAAAAAGCACTACATGTCTGATTTTTACTCTTAACTGTGCGACAGCAGTAGTCACTAATGCAACATCTTTAAATACTACTGTTATAATACCAAAAGATTAATAGATGTAATGTAAAAGCTGCAGTAAAATACGTAAAAGTATGAACTTTTTTCAACAGAATTGTAATATCGGGAAATAGCCTCATATAGACCATGACACTAATACTCAACATTGATATACCGTGATGATTATGACACGTTTGTTCATACATACGCAACTCGACAGTATATAATCCAGCTGCATCGTGTCCACATGAGGTGGGCAGCATGACTAGACGATATCTAATGTTAGACGATATTAAAAACAGGAAAATAGAGAGCTGAAGTTCTGCCTCTTTAAGGCTAACCTCGCCGTGATGATGTATTTCCTCATTTAGGGTTTCTTTTATCAGATTTACTGAGAGGCTGAAACTTAATTTCTACTTTTTTTTTTTTTTAATTCAAAGATGAATTGGTGTCTTTCCTCCGTGCTGGATGGTAAAAATTTGAGCATTAGTAGTTTTAGGAAACCGCTCGTGTCTAAACGGAGCAGGAGTCGGGGTGTGGATAGCCTAGCTTAGCACAGAGACTGGAAACTGTCACTGCACCCGGCTGTGCGGCCAGAAATTTCTTTCGGCACATTAACTCCCCCTAAAATCACAAATAGTTGTTTTTACATTATGATGTGATTACAGAATAAAAAAAACAAGGTTCATGTTAATTAGAGAGCTTTAGAGGTGCTGGTTGGTGGTTTTGGGAACTTTGAACTGAGCCTGGCTAACTGTCCGTCCCCCCCGTTTCCAGTCTTTATGCTAAGCTAGGCTAACCACGTCACGACTCCAGCTCTGTCCCTAACGTACGCACATTGGAGCGGCAACGATTTTCTAATCTAACTTGAAAAAAGAGGTTTCTTGCCTTTCTGTTGAAAATAAGTTGCATTTACAGGTCAGTTTAGGGTGTTTTAAGTTTTAGCTTTTCAGACGCAGACAAAAGAAGCCGTCAGTGACCAAATACGAAAACCAAAAGCTCAGCAGATAATTAGGCAGGACTTCGGTCTCCATCGCAGCAACGCTCGCCTCTTCTAGCCGGCTAAAAAGAGCGATGCCTGATGGACACGTCCCAGTTTTGTCTCCCCGTCTTCAGACGCGCCCTTCGCCGAGGCGATCTGACACGTGGCGGACGATTTTGGAAACGGAGCGCAGTGAAGCACATTTCAGAACAGTCACACCTTCAGCTTGTACAGCTCGCCACACTCGTGGTGGGAGGGCAGCGGTAGACACCTGCAGGTTTTTGAGCCCGTGGGTTGTAAACCGAGGGGTCTCACTTTGTTATCCACTTTTTGGGAGATAAAGAAAAATGTTGGAGTTATTGTCGTTGCTGCAGGTCGACCTAAACGCTCCCCACCTGAGTGTCGGTACCAGATGAGACATCCACCCAAAAAGAAAAAAAAATAATTACGCCTGCTCAGTGTTGCAATGTTTTTCACCTTCAGTTTATCTGTTTGAGGTTTCTTCTTCTTGTTCTTCAGACGTCCTCTCCTGAGAAATAAATGTACAAATAATTTTCTTTTGGGCTTTTTTTTTTTTTGTTCCGTTTTATTTTGGGGGGAGTTTGGGGACAGAAGCAGAGGCTCAACTGGAATCACAGTTAAGTTGTTTTTTTTGTTTGTTTTTACACGTGTTTCAGAGAGTTTTCTGGCACATACAGTACAGTAACATGCGCAGATTGAGATGTCTGTTGAAACCATTTGATCACATGTGGACTGCATTTTGATGTGGCAAAGAAAACCAATAACTGTGCCATTATACAACTGTTGTTTTTGTCTTGACTGGGCAGTTTAACCTGTACATAGCTGAGCGTTTGCCATCTTGGGCTCTTTTTGTTTGTGTGTTTTATTTCAAGATGTGATTTTTCATGTCACTGAAAGTCCATCAAAGACTTCTCGCCGTCTGGAGAAATCTACAATGTGACACCACTGACTGTAGGAGCTGTTGTTTCGTGCGTCGTAGCTTGCGGCCGCTTTCCCGCCGAGTTCAAGGGGCGAGGCCGAGGCGTGCGACCTCAAAACTTTTGAGACGGGAGCACAGACGGCGATTACAAACCGGGCATCCCTGAACTGTGAATGTGCGCATGTGTGGAGTAAATAAACAGAAGTACCACCCAGGCATCCAGACCGATGCAAAGGTGACTCTCTTCTACAGTGCCGTACCTCAGACTGGATGGTACCGCTCTCGAAGGGATCTCTCGTTTTGGCGGCCGCAAGCTCTGCACGGCGCTCTCATGTACCCGCCGGCTTCAACAGGGACGCTCACGTGGCGGTGGCGTTTTGAGGAGCTCCTTTTCTCTCTCACAGACTTCTACACGGAGCGTCACGCCTCATATCAGCCTGTCAGTCGCCTCAGCTCTCCGTCTCCTCCCTCCTGGTCGCCCGATTTGACAGTGCCATCGTTTTTTTGTTTGCTTTTTGTAGTTGTTTTTTTCTCCCCTCAAGGGTTGCATCTTGTCGTTACAAAAAAAAAAAAAAAAAAAAAAAAAAGGACCTCCTCGTGGTTGCTCTTTATTTTTCAAAGATATAATAACGAATGCACACCAACTGACTGGAACAAGACTCGATCTCTTTATCAACTCACTGTGGTTTAACTCATTAACACTCTTACCGCGCTACGCTACCGGCTGTGGACAATCGATGACTCCATCGCGTTGGGGTTTGGACAGATAACTTTGCCTAACGACACCTTTAACAGACGTGGGATGGAGGTTGCGTTCAAGAGGGCTTCTTTTTTATTTTCATTTTGATTTTCTTTTGATTTTCTTTTCTTTTTTTTGTTCTTTGTGTCTATTCTTCCATCGAGACTGGAATCAAGCGTACATGTCGGCTATAGATAATTTAAGTTACTCTGTGTCATGATGTAAAACTGTCTAATTTGGAGAAAAAAAAATGTAGCTTACTGAAAAATAAAGATTTAGGCACTGTTGAGGATCCACTGTGTCGTTTTGTTTTTGGCTTTTTATGAGCCGTTTTGGGGAAGAAGCTCCTTTTCACGTTTATTTATGTATGATTGGAATTATTAGCCAACTTTTACACTCCAACCACAATATGTAACCTAGTTCTCCAAGCTTCATGCACCTTATTGATCCCTTTTTCTGCTCCTGTACAGAACAATGGGAAATACATGGAGCGCACAGACTTCTATCATAAAATTACAAAACGGTAATTGTAATGTTAGATGTGACAGACAAATGTAGAAATCCTGATTGGAGATGAGATGCGTCATCATTAATACATCTGTTTAGAATCAGCTGTTTAAATCAGTTTTCAACTGTTGTGAGACGAATACACGGTTCATCACATTGACGTTTAGTCTGAATACTAACGATCAAAGGACATGACTGTTTCAGGCTTTGCATTTTGAGTAATTCATAAAGAAAGAAAAGCTAAAATTGTCTGATTCCAGCTTCTTAGATGTGAATATTTTGCTGTCTTTCCTCCTCTGTGGCTGTAAACAGAATATTCTTGGATTCTGGGACAAAATAAAACATCTGATGATGTCTTGGGAAACACTGATCGACATTTTCCACCATTTTCTGACATTTTATGGACCAAACAAATAACTGATTAATCAGCAAAGGAAATAAATGGTTAGTTGCAGCCCTGAAATGTACAATCAAACAGTTTTCCTGTCTGATGGGACTACAGCCTGCTCGTGGCTTTGTGGGACTCTGTATTTATTAACTAAATGTACTTATTAACTGTATTTATATTGTGTGGAAATGCAGATGTAGAGTACTCTCAGTGATGTGATTCAGCTTTAAATGTGAAATCCAGACTTGATTCTGTCTAACCTTCGCTCCTTTTCACTCTGCTGTTTCTCACTTTGTGTCTCCAGGGCTGCAGACCCATCTGAGGGGGGGTTAATCAGCGGTGTGGACACACCTGAGCCAGGTGATACACCTCCTCCCTCCTCACCTCTTTGGTTTTTGGTCTCTGGTTTCCTTTCTGCACCCATACAGCCTCCAGATCCTGCACACTGCTGACTTTACCGATATTTTCTCTCCATTTTTTTTGCTTAATTTCGCTTTTTTTGTTGTGAATAAATCACTTTTTTTGATATTTCATGTCCTCACGTGTCTCCAATTTTTTGTCTGGAGCTAAAAGTGCAAATTACAGACACAAATTCTTGTACCATCTTTAAATGTTCCCAGATGAGCCCAGCTCTCTTTTAAAATCTGGAATATCAGAAGGCAAGTGGGAGTTTTCCGCTTCAGCTTCTGTGTTTCTGTGTGAGTCACAAGACTTTTACTTCAACATAAAACGTCCTCATGTAGCAAAGTAAATGAGATATTTTTGGTAAATCACCACTGGCCTTACTGAGAAACTTAAATGATTAATTTTAACATCACTGGGCCAAACAATACACAGAAAATGTGGTCAAAAGTATGTGGACACGTGTTCTCATACCCAGTTTGAACCAACAGTCCTGAGACTGATTTCCCACTTATTTACTGAACAATACGACAGACAGGCAGCAAGTTACAGTATTCAAAACTCAAAAAGTGGACGAAGCAGGTGCTTTATGAAGAGAAAAATGACAATAACACGTGAAATATATAAAAACTAAGCTGGAGGAAGACATTCAGATTATTCTACTCATTTTAAAACAAGTTTGGGAAGAAATATCTCAGACTCCAGACAGATGTAATCAGAGAGAATAACTTTTATTCTAAAAGCTGAACACGCTGCAAACTACATACAAACATGATTTTTATGTATGAAAAAATGAGTAAATGATGATAATTAATAAACCGTGTGTCCTTTTTATGCTCCATCTTTGCTGTAGGTGTGTGTGATAAATCAGTATTGTATTATTCAGTACACACAGGACGTATCACCTGTTTGTAATCTCTAAAAGTTTTGAAGCCGCTGATCTGGTCATTTCAGTTAAACACTTTTTGACTGCAAAACCTGATAAATCTCTACTTTCATGTTGAGTTTTATTTCTTTTTTTTTAAACTGTCTGAATGGAGCTGATGGCGGCGAAGAGCCACAAGATGGCAGCGTGTCCTCAGAGGACGCTTTCTTCATTTTCACATTTCTTCTTGCTGTCACTGTTGCTGCTAAACCAAATATCAGTTTGCTGAAAATGTTGGAACACGCTGTGGGGTTCACGGAGGTGCTGGAAATCCTTGAAAATGCTTGATTCTTAATGTGGTGTTTTCAAGTGCTTGGATTTTGAAAAAAAAAAATGGTTGAAACTCCTTGAATTAATATAATAAATCTTTATCTGACTGAATAGTTTGCTCTTTAGGTTAAACAAAAATCAAAGGCAGATTTGATTTTCCACAGCCGTAAGGTTGGAAAAACATGAAAATTCACCTTTAAAATGCTTGAAAAGTGCTTCGATTTGACTTTGGAACCCTGACACTGACTAGTACTTAAACTAACTTCATTTCTGTTTCTTTTGAGCTCTTAGATGTGTAACTACAGTATGTGCGTGTGCTGCATCACCTCTGGAATAGTTTAAAAAAGTCTCAGAGTTTTAGAATGAGAGAGGATAGATGATGAAAGACTGAAGGAAAAATCACTTCTGACATGTTTCTCCTCTTCAGAAGCCACTGGACTTATGGGAAATGTGTTTGAATATTTTAACCAGGAATTCAATTAAAAGTTTATTGACATAATGATGACTTACAGTTAAACGATAACCAAGTTCTATAACTTCTATAAATGGTAGTTTAAAAGAACTTTTGGAAAATGTCCAGTAGATCAGCTGGCAGCCAGGAGAGACAGACCTGGAAGATCCTTTATATTACTCTCTTCAAACACACCAGACTCCATTCACAAAACCAGTCATTATAGCTCTGTAGTTGTCGGTCTCCTGCTTCCTCGGTTGGTTGGTTTGTTTGTGTTATTATGTGACTCTGAGGCTTTAAAGGGTTAGTTTGGATCCAACATGAAATTTGTGTAACACACAGTAACACAAGAAAAGTAATCGATCAAAATTATTTTATTTCTCTGTTTTATCTTTGTGATTTGATAATTTTTAGAACAATGTAAGAATTATGTGGATAGATGGAAAGATGGATGGATGATGTCTGGCGCCCTCTGACGGTTATTAAATCAGTTTAATAAAAAATCTTCTGCAGTTTTTCCCCTAAATTAGAAAAAAATGCGTGAATGAAAATAAACTGATGTTTGATCATCAGTTATTGATGTCTTCGATCCAAAGTCACCTGCAGACGGTAAATCTACCTGCCAGGTGCGTCAAGTCTGCCACGATGAAGACGCGTCATACAGGAAGCATGGTGGCTGTGCCTTCAAAATAAAAGCACGGTGGCCGTTCGGTCTGTGCTCTTCTAATAAAGTTTTATCGAAATATACTGTTGATGGTTTAATGTCACAACACAGAGTGTGAGGAGGAGAAGGAGGAGAGGGAAGGAGGAGGAGGAGGAGAAGAGGGAGGTGAAGGAGGAGAATGAGGAAGAGGAGGGGGAGGAGAGGGAGGGGAAGATAAAGGAGAAGGAAGAGGAGGAGAAGAAGAAGACAAGCAGAACAACAGAAGGAGAAGAAGAGAGGAGGGTGTGGAGGACACAAACAGCTTATCTGTGTTGCAGCTCTATGGGCCAATAACACCGCGCTGGCTCTTATTTTTAAAATCCACTGACCGGAAGCAGAAGCGCCATGTTTGCGGCAGCTTGCCGCTGTTCTGCGGAGCCGACAGCGCTGCTGCCGCACAGAGTGCGACACTCGGACTGACTTTGGATATTTGGGGGTTTGAGGAGAAGCTCGGAGGGAGAAAAGAGCGACAAACAGACGGAAAACAGAGATTTAAGTCGGTTTCTGGCGGCGGGAATGGCGGACCGGGACTCGGTGTCGCTTCCGACGGAGGTGCGGGCCAAACTGGCCGAGCTGGAGCTGGAGTTATCGGAGGGTGAGTACCGGGATCAGCCGCTCAGCTCGGCGGCGCTGCCCGGCTGTGGGGCCGCCGCTCTGGGGCTGTTCGGGGCGCTGCTGGTCGGTCCCTGCTGGGAGGACCAGTTACCTCAAGTGTTGAGCTGCAACTGCTGCAAGTTCAAGTCCGTATTTCCACCTTTTACTTAACACACACAGGCTGGTTTAATGAGTGGTTTGGCTGTGATCTGGATGCAGGGGATGTGGTGTTTTGGTGCTGTGGCACTGAAGTGGAAACAGTCAGCATGCTTTGGAGGGACTGTAGCACTCCCATGATGTTCCTGAGATATGTCACTGACAGATTACTGCATCAAAACCGCCTAAAGGGAGATGGAAAATAGCAAAAAGTGCACTTAAATATCACATTTTACTTTAAATTTTGTAGAAATGTAATTAAAATCCTGCAGAGACGCAACATAAAGTCGTTAACTGGCACCAGGCATCTTAGGAGCATAGAAATAAATGTCAAAAAATCAATAAAGCTCCATGTTAACCCTAAAATGTGACTATCATCAACTATAAAATCATACAGGAGCACTATAATTTTGTTATGATGGCTGCAGCTATTGATCATTTTCATCATGGATTGATTGATTTCCTGTCTTTTCCAATAAGTCACCTGATGATTTTTAAATAAATGCCCATTACAGGAGTCCAGCACTCCATTTAACATCTTCTGATTGCTTTTTTTTTTCTTTTTTTTTTGCAAGTTGCATATTTCAAAATATTCAGTTTCCACTCTTATAAAGTGAAGAAAAGCAGCAAATTCTGGTATTGCAATCAAGCTAGGAAGAGAAAAATCAGGCGTTTTTAATGATAAATTGATTCATTGCGTTGATAAAATGCCCATTGTGAGTTGCCAGAGCCACAGGTGACGTCTTCAGATGTGCTGATTAATCCAACCAGCAGCTCCAATCCTCCAAATATCCAGTTTACAGACAGAGAAGAGCAGATTTAATCAGCGGGGACCAGAGAATATTAAGATTAATTGGCCATTTAAACAGCATTTTTTGTTCAGTCTCCTTATCTTTCCATCACAGCAGATACACAGCAGCATAAAGAGCATTTAAAAGTCTCTATTGAGCCCCGGAGGGACGTAATGGCCCCCGGTGGGAACATCATAGGAGCGCTTCGGACTGTTCTCTCCCGGTTTGTCAATAAGAAGCTGTTGTCAGAGAGGTTTTTTTCTGTTTTTCTGGGAGGTCATATTGGAAAATCCCGTTGAGCAAAGCCGTGCATGCTGCTTAGATTATGTGCACAGAGCGTGCAGCTGTTACCAGACACAGTTTTCACATGACACTCTGCAGCCCGGCAGCTTTTGGAGGGGATGAATGATTTCCATTATATTCCAGCTTTCTTCCCCTATAACACCAGAGCATATATTGGCTTATTTTGCAAGACGCTGAAATGCACCCTTGGTATTGATTTTCTCATTAGCTCCCTCCCTCCCTCCTCTTCCTCCCCCTTCTTCCTCTTTTCCAGATTGATATGTCACATAGCTGCGGACTCACTCTCAGCCTGGAGAGTATCATAGTGTCATATTTCAGCCGCCTGCGAGCTGTGTTTTCCCTGTTTCTCGTGGAGTGTGGAGGGCTCAGCCATGTATGGAGAAAGAAAGAAAGAAAGAAAGAACAGGCACGGAGGGAGAGAGAGGAAGTGATTTTAACAGCTGACTGCAAATGCACACATCGCATTTTAATGTTTCCACTGCTGCTGCTACTGCAAATGCAGGTTTCAGAGGGATCTGCATCTGAGCTGAGAGAAAAATGAGTTGGGAGGGAGGGAGGGAGGGAGGAAAGGAAGGAGGGAGGGGATGGGAAAAAGGTGACACACTTTCCTTTTTTCTGTCTTCTTCAGTGGAAACCGCCAGCTCAGAGCTGCTGCGATGTAAACAAGTGCGTCTGGGGGAAATGGGGTCAGATGCCCCGTTGCATTATTTACATGCTTAGCTGACGTTGTCAACGCACGCCGGCAGCGGATCCAAAGCTTCCCCGCATCCCGCAGACTTTGACCTAATTCTTCGATTTCCACGCATCATCCCGTCCTCCTCCCGGAGCCCCTCGCAGCGGGGGTGGTGGGGAAACGGCGGCAGAAAATGGCATTATCGACATTCAGGTGTCACCGCTGCTTCACAGTGGACCACGTGTCCTGCCGAGGAGCATTAAACTCCTTTGTCACCCCCCCACCCCCCATCCCTCAGGTGGAGGTTCATGCTGAATTGCCAGCTGCAGGTGGAAAACATGTTGGCGCCGTTTGAGGCTGTCAGATTAGAAAGTGCAGCTTTATTTCACAGGGAGACGAGATGAGCAAACAGAAATAAACTCTCTGCTTTGGTGGACAAGCAGGAAAAAAGAATAGATCGGATACTTAAGTGCATTTCAATAATTATTTTATGATCCAATATTTACTTAAATAAAGTAAATCCCACTTCTCTCTGACCTTTGACCTCCAGTGAACACACTACAGGTGAATTTAAACAAATATCATCAAGACTTTTTTATATATTCAGATATGCAATTGATGCATTATCTAATAGAATATGAGCTAACTTGCAATCACATCCAGAACAGAGATCTGAAAACTGGATAAATCCAGGCTCGACATTCTGGTTTCATTTTGTCGACATATTAGAGCCAAAGGATTTTAAAGAGGGAAATAATCTTTTTTTTTTTTTTATCACTTCAAGAGCTGCTTTGAGTTTTAAACCACCTGTTTATCAAACACAAGCTCACATTTTCGTGGTCACTTGATTTCTCCTCCTTGTTTCTGCTTACTTGAGGGAGTTCCTACATTTCCCAGAATGCCTGTTGGCAACCTCCAGAGCACGTGTGAACCTGAGAGATGAATCAGTATCTCTACCATTAAAATACTCAGTACCTGTTGCTTTGTATGTGACCCCACAAACCGGGAGCCTAAAACTCCCGCTTGTCCTGTTTCCTTTAACTCACCAGAGAAGCTGATTATACTCATGTCTGTTTTGTGGATTGACCCTCACAGGCTACTGTAGCTTCACTGCTTCTGTCTGTGTGCTGTGTACCACTAATGCCAAGTCTTTACCTGATGATATTTGGTTACTTTAACCAGCTGTTGGTCCCAGAAAAATCAAATCCCCTGAGTGTCGCTGTGTGAACGGATAAATACAAGATGCACGAAGAGGTTAAGCTTAAGTATTTCTTAATCTAATTCATTACTTAATTTAATCAGGGACTACGTATCCACCCAGGAAGCCCAGTTATTCGTACGATCTATGATTTTCTCTCATTTCTCATATCGTGTGACAGTTTGGGCTCAAGCACCACCGTCTACTATCAGAAACCTCACGTCCTGAAAATAGAAGGTCAAAAACTGAAAAGAGACCATCTGCTGAGCTTTGAGAGCTCATTTTTGTTTTCTCAAATACATTTTCAGATGTAGAGCCTCGTATAGGACTGTAACAGAGTACCCAGGAGCATAAAGTAAAGTAGATCTACATTTGGACAGTCAGCTTTCTCTGTAAAGGGTTTCAACTGAAGGACACATTGCCAACAGAAATCAAATTAATTTCAGGTATAAAATTCAAAAAATAGAATTATAATGGCCACACAAAGTGGCACAAGTTGGTACTGATGGTTTTTTTTTGTTCATTTATTTTATATTGATATGAACCAATGTGTCTGGAGTAAAGTTCAGGGACAAGAGCTGAAAATTAGCATCAGCTGTAAACTCTGCTCATCACATCAGTTTCATGCTCTTATTAGAACAACTAATATAGATATGTGACAAATAAAATAAAGTAAGTAAGGTTATACAGTGCTACCACGCCCTTAACTTCAACGCTTTTCTATCTGGAACCCAAAAATCAGGTCCCAACCCTGCGACAGGCGCTTGAGGAGGTTAAAGGCCGGGGAAAATATTCCAAAAACATCCTTGCTCGCTCACTCCCACACACACACGTACACGTACGTCTGAATGAACTGTCTCTCCATCGTGTGTTTCCCTGCAGCTGCAGACTGACAGGTTGTCCTCAACTAATCTGGCTGCTGGCTGAATATTAAGCTCTGCAGTTCAGCCCCAGATAACAAGCTGTCCACCTCAACACACTGCAGATTACACACACACACACACACACACACACAGTGAAACTAACCCCTCCTCACCTGTAGGGCCTGTGTGTTGTTGTATCTGCTGTATTTATGATCTAAATGAAGTTATTTTCCTTCCTTTCCTTTTTTTGTTTTTGAGGCCACCTGTCAGTCAAACTGTGTGGGCGGGTCCGTGGTGGCTTGTTTAGATCTCCAGTTACAGTTTCTGCAGCTGCTTTTCATTCCCCCCCTCTAAAAGAGACATTTGAGGTAAAATCAAAAGCATCATTCCTTGGCTGGGAATTTAAGATATTGCACAGGTTTCTCTAGTTAGAAGCAAAGCAGCTTAATTGAAGTTTTTTTCCGTGCATGTGATAAATTAATTATTTGAAGAGTTAATTTCTTCATCACTATTGATCCTTTTTAGACTCAAATCGCTGCCGGCTCAATTAATTTCTGTCTGCAGTGTAAAGAGGTCTTGTTTAATCGGTGAAGGAGGTGAACTGTTTGTGTTTCACAAAGCGTCACGATCTGTTCACATGTTTTTGCTTCCAGGCTTGTTGAATAAAAGGAGCCACTTGTAGCGAACAGCAGAGTTCAGACTTATAGATTTCTCCTTTTTTAATGGAGCTTCTTGGAAAATTAAAGGAGCATTTACGCAAAACAGCATTTTCCTGGCAGCCTGAATATTCAGGAGTAGACGCTTCTTTCTCGTCATTGTAATCAAGCGGAGGTGCTTTAGCGGGAAGATGAAGATGAAGAAGGCTGTTTGTTCATTAGCAAAGTGGCACCAAACCCTCTCTCTTTCTTTTACTCTCAACAGTTTTTAAGTGTTGATTCGTCGTCCTTCAGCTGTGTTTAAGGCCCCTCAAAGTCCAGATCACACCACTAGTTACTGCCACCTGCTTCTTGTGGTGAAATATATATATTGACCTTATGTATGAATATATAATGTATCATCTAATTACAACCGATAATATAGCTTTTTTCAAAAGCTATATTATCGGTTGTAATTACATGGTTTGGCCACAATGCCTGCTGCACTGGAGGTTTGGCTTCCTCCCACTTGTACAAAAAATGAAGCCAAAATATCTCAGATATGAGCGCTGCCATCTGCTGTATTGTTTGAAACTGAGGCGTATCTGTCGGGTCAGTCCACAAATGGGAGTAAAATGTGTCTGATGTGGACACAACAGGGGTTTTGATAATTCAGTTTTGTGGAGGAGGAGGTGTGTTCAGGCTGAAACAGTGTGGGTACGACATCTAACTGTATAAAAAGTTACTGTAGTATAAAATGTTCTTGTTTCGTCGTGTCACAAAGAGAAGAAATCTCATGCAAACTTGGACTGATGTTGTAACTGAGCTCCTCTTTTATAACGCTGTGGATTTCCCTCTTTCTTCCTGCCTTCAGTCACATCTGGTCTTGATAAGATTCCTCCATGAGTCTGTTGTTATTTTAAAGCTCTCACTCTCCTCTCTTTCTTCCTTTTCTCTCCTGGAGGATCTCTCTGTTCATGGCGGAGCTGAAACCTCTTCCTGCTGCTTCACCTCTCATAGCTACAGCAGAGCTCGGCCTGTTTGAAAACAGGACTCTGACGTCCGTGTGTGTGTGTGTGTGTGTGCTATATATCGTTCAGGCCCACGGACGCTCCGTTTTGCTCTGCGAGTTGCTTTTAATATAATCCTGATCTCAGGCGGTCTGCTGGACCTTTAGGGGCCGGCTCCCAGAATGCATCGCACCAACCGCCTGTCGGCTTGGTTCGCTGCTGATCTGAGCAGGCTGCATTTCTTCTTCTGTCTGGTTTAAATGTGTTTCTTGGATGTATTTCCTACTTTGTTGTGCTGTAGCTACAGACAGCAGCTAGTGTGAAAGTGTTTCTCCACGTACAAGATGAACCTCTGGTCGCCCATGGTGTTAAAAACCCTCTGACCGGCTGGCCTGGTGCCCCCCCAATAGAAAATAATACTGATGTGCTGCTGGAATATACCACTGAAAGTCTGCACAGGGGGGCTTTTATTTTGAAAACTGACCGGATTCTCCTTGCCATTTGTCTGTCTGTCTGGCTTCCTGCTGCCTCTTCTGCTCTGTGCGGCTTGCCTTGGCTGTGGCGTCCGTCAGAAACAGACCAGGCGTGCATCTTTAGTGGAGTGGAGCGCCAAGCTTCGGGGACGCTACTAAAATGCTGCAGTGTAGAAATAGTCTCTTACAAGTAAAAGTCCTGCAGTCAAAACTTTAGCAATAAAATATGTTCAAAGTACCAAAAGTAACAGTACACATTGTGCAGGATGGCCCATTTCAGACTAATGCACATCAGTGTTTCCCCAACCCGATCCTGGAGGCCCACTGCCCTGCATGTTTTAGACTTTCTGTGTGTGTGTCGGAGCAGGAAACATGTAAAACATGCAGGGCCTCCAGGACCAGGTTTGGGGAAACACTGATGTATATCATATTATATTATTGGTGTACATCGTCTTAAAGCAGCAGCTGGTGAAGATTAGATTAGATCACATTAGTTTAGTTGTTCTTTATCGTCCACAAGGGGAATTTTTTGTGTTTGCTCAGGTCAGTGTCATACAAGACAGTAAATATATAAAATAAGAAAATAACATCGCAGCAAAAAAGACACCGCAATAAGAAACAGGAGGAATGACCTGGATGCCCACTACGTCTTTCATAGTCTAGTCTAGTGTCAAATAGTCTTTACTCTTTATTTGAATCATGTTTTTATTTTGAGTCATGAACTTTTGACCTTTTCTAGCATGTAATCCACCTTCTCCTCTCTTCCTAATAGAGCAGAAACACTTAAGAAGTTCAGATAAATGTCTCCGTCATTGTGACTCTAGAAACAACGTGATTAATTTTCCATTTGCTCACGACTGAAACGCCAACAGAGATGTCATTTTCCTCTCTAAGAGACTGAACTGAACTGTGGGATTTCTTGCTGTTAATAAAAGGCCAAACTCACTAAGCCTCCTGCTTCACACTGTAATGTATTCAGCCGCTGACATTTCACTGATTCAGTTACGGGCTAAAAAATGACATCCTGATGTATTTTGTTGTCGTCTGCCTTCTCTGATTTTCTTGCTTTCGCGAATTCAGCGGCTTGAGGGACTTTCACATGGCACTGGTATCAATAAAATCATACTAATTCGGATCCCTTAAGTCGACAGGAAGACTTGGAAACTTTGGAGACAGTAGCAAAAATTCCCTCCCTCATTAATTATTCAACACATTTGTTTCCATGTGTTTGATCACCTGCTGTATGAGGTGACTGTCGGTCAATAGGAACATCAACACGTTCATCATCCTCAAAAAATGAACAAAACCGCAGATTCAGCTGCAAGAAAAGTTCATTTTTATCTGCTAGATTAAAGAGCTCAGTCATGAGATGACGGCGGCAGTGGGTCAAAAGACGGGCGTCATCCTGGTTGTTGCGACAGGTGGGCGCCACGGCAACAAGTGATGCCTGCTGTCACTTTGCTGAAGCCTTTATTGGTTACCAGGCGACTGCAACCGGGTGTGGCCCGACCTTTGGATGGGAGCATGTAACAGACTGTGTATGTCGTGTAACATGCTGTGGACGCGGTTATCTTAATACACGCTCACACACACACACCTTATCGCCTTATCAGCGACACTGACTGAATGAGTGCTCGATGGCTGCCTGTGACTCAGCGAGGTAAATAGTGTTTCACCGTGTTTCATCACCACTGATGTTTTGACTTCAGATCTGTGCAGACGAGCTCACACTCTCTTGTCTGCCCCGTGAATGTGATTAAAGGGAAATTCTGGTTTATCACAACCTAGATACGTTTTTCTGGGCCATTTTCTATCTGTAATAATCACATAATCAAACAGCTGAGATCTGGGAAAACTTAAAGTAACCAGAAATATGAGCAGACAGACGATGAGTGGTCGGGTTAGCCAAATGTATTCGCAAGACAAAAATTGACAAGCCAAATTGTTACCCGAACCGTGTGATGTGAACGATGTGACTTCCTGCTTTGAGTCTGAACTGCTGGACTTACCGTAGTTTTGAGCCCACAGTGTCCCATTTCAGTGCGGCATTATTCCCCTTGTAAACAAAAAAGCAGTTTAAAGTGAGCAAGGCTGCGTCTCAAAAACCTGAATCTTATATCACAGGTGTGTTTAAAAATGACGTTCACTCAGTCTTTTCTTATTATGCATTTTTCATCTGCAGAAACAGAAAATATTTTAGCTCAGTTCACCGTAGAAGAACTGCAGCCACTGTTTGTTTCTCACTTTAAACTGAACCTGCAGGTTTCTCTTTATAGTTAATGTGGATCTCTGAATTGATTTAATTTACCAGCATTTCAATGCTACAGCTAAATAAATCAATACCTTCCTATTCGCTCCCGACTTCCCTGCTGTCGTTTTTGCTTCCTCGTGAGCCGTTTTCCTTCTCAGAGTAGATCAGTGATGTATTTAAAGATCAGTCCACTGTCACTGCAGGGTGAAAACAGTTGTTTAGGATAAATAACAAAGCTTCGGGGTGAATGTCAATGTGTGTGTGTGCTTGCTGTCCTGCAGCCTGTGTCTTCTCCTGCATCCTAACGTCTCACCTTTAGACCGGCAGTTGCCATAGAGATGTTATTTTCTCTCCTCCTTCCTGTGAGATTACAACCTGTGGGGATGGAGAGAGGCTTGTTCTACTTTAGAGGCACAGAGCCCCCGTCACACGGCAGGGCCATAAATTCATATTTGGTCTCTTTGTTGGCTCCCTCGAGCGCTACGAACAGTGATTCAAGACGCCAGACGTGCAGTCACTTGACGTAAATCGACCGCTGTCCTTATTTGACTCCCGTTGGAGAAATATCAGCTGAAATTGTCACTTTATTGCAGCCGCGGCTGTTGTTAAAAACAGTCTCAGGCGAGCCGGCTGAGGGGAGCGACACTTCAGATCCAGTGAGGTGACATCAGCCTGAGATGATCAGCCTCTCGAGCTGAACAAACACACCAGACCTACAGCTGCGGAGGGTGAAAGCCTCCTCTGGGCACCAAAGTTTTGTCAGGAGGGAGAAAAGAATTATTTTCTCAACGTGGCCAACTGTTTTTTTTGTAGTTTTTCAAAAGCCTAAAGGGTCATAAAACGTCCTCAGCACACAGAAGAGCATGGAAAACTTCCCACTCAAGGAAGAAAAACAAAATGAAAGTTATGTTTTCTTCACCAAACAGCAGCTCTATCGATCCCCCAGAGCGCCGACGCCGTCTTTATCCACAAAAACTATTTCAGTTGAATGCAAATCATCCTTCAGCGGCTCTTTTCCTCGTCCCAGAGTGGCCTCGCGTCGTCTTTATGAAACGCTCTGCTGTTGGTGGACTAGGTCAGTGTGTGAGTCACACTTACGGAGAATTAGACGGCTCTAAACCAGACGCAAGAGGTGAAGCAACTTAATAGAAGCACTTTAATGGTTTAATTACAGACAAAAATTGCCTGAAAAGTGTATTTATATATTTTATTCCCAGTGTAGCTCTCAGCATGCAGTCAGTAGTTGTGTGTTGAGGGTGTGATTGCCCTGAGCAGCTACAACCCGTCCATGAACACATCAATCCTCACTGCATTACATTAATAAAGCTTAAAACCTGAGAATTTAAGTATAAACACGTCACATGGTTGAGATATTTGCAGTGCGGAACAACTGGCAGGCCTCCGCCCCTCCTCCGTGCAGTCAGTCCACATGTTTGTCATCAGCTGTCATCCTCTCTGAGAGCCGGGTGGCTTCTCGCAGGAGGCGGCGGCATAAATATTCATCTGCCCTCGCTGTCAGCCTCGCAGCGCAACAAATCTGAGGGCTGGAAATGTCAGCAGGTCGAGCAGGCGTTTGTTTCAGCCTGCTTAAGGTTGTCAGTTCTCAGCAGGCAGACAGTGGGCAGGTTGACGTCCAGGCTGGAAACAAAAACTCCAAATAAAGAACTAAAACATTAAAGCTGTGTTTTACCTGGAAGACACCATCAGGTCATTTGTGCAGTTTGTTCTGAGTGCAGTTAGAAAAAATAGATAGACGGCAGTTTAACACGTCGGCCTCACGTCTGAATAAGCACCTTCAGTCAAAAGTCCCAACTGAGTCTGGATGCTGTCAGATTAATGTAAAGGCAGCAGCAGCACCAGGTTGAATATCCGCACTGATAAAATGTGCTTTTGTTCCTAATAACAAGACGAAATACTCCACCATAACTCACTGTCATACAGCTGTGAGGACATATTTCTACGTGTCTATTAATGTAGAGTATTTGTGTTTTTACTAGATCATCTATTAATGATCTGTTTGTACAGCTGCCTCCACCCACAGGAGGAGTTACGGCTGCTGACAAATACATTAATAAACACGTATCTGCGGACACCTACATCACAGTGAGGAATACATTTGTTTATGTACTTCCTTTAAATGCTAAATTAAGGGACTGAAAGTGTCGCCAAGTTAATCTCTCATCTTCCTTTTTGTTGTGTACAAAATCGCTTTGAGATAAAGTAGGAAACACTGAAGTAATCCCGTCATTATGACCGCTTTTGTTGGATATTGTTATGGTAGTTTGTCATTTAGCTAGCCTGCACTATGCTAGCACATTGCTACTAAATGTTGTAAATTAAAAGGTACAGACGCCCATTTTGCCGTTTTGCAGCCTTTTCCCTTGTCGTGTGACCGCTCCTAAAAACGTTTAATTTTCATTGGATGGACAAGATGCACATTTTCTCCCAAACTACCAGGCCTGACCTAGCTCTGATACCAATATGTTCTGTATTTTATTTTTCTAGTATTTCATGACAAACAGAAATAACCTGATAAGTTGCAGATCTCTCCGCAGCTGTGTCTTTTGTCTTTGCCAACAACGTGAAGAAAGCACTTAACTTTTCAGACTTCAACACTCTTCTCGACATGTCTGAGATTGGACCCGAGCCCTCGTGTGTTCGCGCCGCTCCTCCTCGTGATCTGAACGGAGATGGCATTTGTGCTTGCTCAGGCGATTTGGAAAAACCCTTTGGATGCTCAGTGTAATGGGCTTCGGCCACTCCATCTGCCATTAGAGCAATCAGAAGACCCCCAATCAGCATTTTCATTTGCACAACCTCCTGTGTCAGTCCGATCAATGTCAGATTTCAGAGCCTGGTTTTACAGCACGGCAGCTTCTGATACAAAAGCCCCTCAATCACCTAATTGGCTTCAGCAGGCTGGCGCTGATCATAAAAAGTTGTGTTTTCTTGCAGAATCAACATTTAATGAGCTGAGTTTACAATTCCCAGACTGTGGTGATTGTGTGTGTTTCTTTGTGGCGTAACTGCAGCGGAGTTTTTCAGCGTTCATTTGGAGCTCAGGCCTGTTTTTCATGAATGTGTTTGTTGGCAGCTGATTCCTTGGCTTTGTGTAGGGGTGCGGAGAAGGGGTTTCTGGGTAAAATGTCATGTCGTGCACATCTAACAAACACATGGCGAGTAGGAGTGGTAGCAGTGGGGTCACACAACGCTCAATACCCAACTAAACAGACTGTTCAGATATTAGGGCTCCAAATAACACTTATTCTCATTCATGAGTAATTTGGCGATTGTTTCTTGATTAATCGTTTGGTCTATAAGGTGTCCAAAAATCGCGCGTATGCAAATGAGTGCATATTTAATTAGATGAAGCCATATCAGTTAATAAATCTGAGTTACTGCCAGTGTTTCCTCTGCAGGTGTTTGTTTTTGTGCTAAAGGAGAATCATTGGTTTTGTTCGACAGGCAGCGTCCAAACTCCAGACCCGGTGAGGTCGGCCATGAAAGGCTGCGTAGGGTTAATCCTGTCAGACGGACGGGGAGAGGTCACTCTCTGCCACAACCAGAACATTTATATCCCGTAACTCCCCATCTGTCCTGAAAGGCAGCATGTGAACGCATCACTGCTGTGGACCGCAGGACAACACTTGTCGATGCTACGCGGACGCCCTTCAACGCCCTTTAACAAATTAAATGAATACAATTGCAGGAAACTCCAATTTATGAGGTCATTTTTGTCTGTTATTGAGCTTTAAAAGTCTCATGTTGTTTTTTGTATATTATTGTATGTAGCTTTAAAAAATTGACAGTTATTTTGAGGAAATTCTGTGAACACGTAGATTTTTTTTTTTTTTTTTAATGGAAAAGTTTTAGTGAACTTTTGTTTTTTCAGGAAAATTAAATATTTAGGACCACATAGACACAAATTACTTGATAAGTTGGAGTTTCTTTGCAGTGTAACATGTAGTTAAACAAAATGTGCGTCTATTATGGCATCCAGTTGATCACCATGAGGCCAAAAATGTAAGCAAAAGATGCCAAAAATCACAGATAATTATTGAATTTGAATCATAAAGTCTTATTATTTTCATATGTTTGACAAATGCTACACAATGAATAGACATCATGAAACAATAACAGATTTTAAATGAGGTTTATCCTCGTTTCCGTCCAGCTTTAGCGACTTCAGCTCCCACGTTTTCTACTAAAATGAGGGAGTTACAACACATGGAGTCACTAATCTTGGAAACAATTCCCTCTGTTGCTGATGTGACAGCTTGAGCTAACGTAACTGCTGTCGGAAAAAATTTCCAACGACCGCATGCAGCCCTGCAACTGTTTTCTGCCATGCCGCTTCTTGGGAAGGTGATGTCATTGCTGGGGCAGGCAGGAGGGGAGGGAGGGAGATTTGGGATGGGGGACGACGGGCAGGGAGGGGGGGTTTCTGGCAGATTGCATCATTAAGCTGCTCAGACAGGCACTTTCAGCCCTCTCTTGCCTGTTTTCTTCCCTCTTTGCCACTTCCCGTCTGTCGTCGAGGCCAGCGTGCTGCGATGGGGGAGGCGGGCGGGTGGGAGGGGGCGACTCATGCTTCAGAAAGTGAGGTCTTCAGGGGTGAAGGGAACAAAAAAAGGAAAGCGGCACCTCCTCTGCCTCCTTGCTGGGAAAATAAATGAAACTGATAGGAACACACACCGCCTTTATTCTTTCTTCTCAAACACGTGCCACAAATATTTGCCTCAGATGATACGTTTCCTCAGCTCGCTGCTCTCCATCCGGCTTATGTTCGCTGTAACAGTTAGTTTATGGTGTCAGCTTTGACCCCGTGACCCCCTGATCCCTCTACCCTCGACCTGCCCGGCCCCCATGATGAATATTTTCCTCTCCGTACTGCTGATTGTGGTTAATTACCACCAGCTCCTGCACCAGATGCTGCTTGTTTTGATTCTTAAAAACACTTTTATGTGAAAAAACTATGCAAACCGCTTAATTTTGGCTTTACGTTTGAGTGCAAAACTTCCTCCCAGCTCCGTTACTCATCCTATTTGAGCCAACTGTTGTGTCTGGAGCTCCTAGGAGAACAATACTGATCCCAAGGGTGACACAGTTCCTGCACCAGGCGAGGGGAGGAGGGGGGGGGACGGCTGCTGAACTCACCCCAGGTCGAGCTTTGGGGGCTTGCACAGACAGAAGTGAGCCTAAGTCGGACAATGAGGCACTTAATCCGTTTAAATAGTACAGCTTTATTAGATTCTCCGCAGAGTAACGAGATAGGGAGCTCCCGCCTGATTGATGTGGCTCTCTGATGCCCGCCGGATTGACTTTTTTTTTCTGTTTTTCGGCCATGGCAACAGTTTATTTAATCCTCCTCACCTTTTCTTTATGCATCTCTACCTGTCCTTGTTGGGCTTTCTGTGAGGCCTCCGAGGCTTTTACTGTGTCCGCAGTCTTTTTTTTTTCCAGCGTTTGTAATCATTTGTACACTTCAGTGAAACCAAATCAAAAGCAGCGCCCCCTCTTGTAGCATCGATGGGTTAATAGACGCCCGTGTTGGACATTTTTTCCGCGCTTGGTCGAACACGTCCGTCTCTGCAGGTGAACACTGTAGCTTTATCAACCGTTTTCTGTCAGAGAGGTCGTCTTTCATGCCGCTGTGTCCCACAGACTCTTCTCTCACCGTGTGAAAACACTCTTCTTCAAACACTGCAGCTCCTGTGACTCACTGCTGCTAGCTGGCATTCTTTACAGAGCAGGTAATGTAAAAAAAAAACAGAGTCTCTGATACAGTTGTAGTCTGAAAACAGGTTTGGTCATAGCAGGAGATTCTTCTTTATTATCTCGGGGGGAAAAGTTCTTTTGTTTCTTTATGCTATTAGCAAGATGAATAAACAAGCAGTGGAGCCTGTTGATGTGTCCTTTCGCAAGACACCGACTCTCTTTCTGCTCTCCCTCAACAATAGCATGAGATTAATACGCTTTTAAAGATGTGATGTGGTCTTTTTGAACTGTTGAACACCTCTCTGTTCTATCGGTGTACCTAATAAACTGGCATCTGAGCTGTATTATTCTGTAAAATAATTCTAATCTAGTTATTCTGTCACTTTGTCTTTTGTTCTTCATCCTGTGTTACTGAGAAGATGAAAAATTGCCTGTTGGGTAGATTTCATGAACGATTGAAAAGTGAGTTTTGAAAGCCAGAAAGCTTCTTTTCCACGCTGAATCTCGCCGCCAGAGACTTAAAAGTCACAAAATATAAACCTGAGTGGAACTCGGCTGATGTCAGACTTGACTCTTGAAAGACTCTACTTGATACTTAAAAAAAACAACATCATCCAAGCAGTAAGCACTGAAGTGGCAAACCCTCTGAATCAAATCAGGATCAAAATGTTTCCTCAAGCTGAAGGGAACTGCAGTGTTGTTGATAATGCTGTCAGTCAGCCACCTCTGCTATAAGATACAAAGAAAAACCTGCAAAATGTAACTTTTAGGTCTACTCATTTCAAGTACTTAGTCTTGTATCTTGACTTGCTCCTGCCCCAGAGGGCCAGAAAACAGCTCCGGTCGCTGATATTGATCATGACATATGTCCCAGTTGTTCTGAGCTAATGGCCTGTAAAATCCTAACTTGCTCCCCCTTTGATGCTCTAACTAGCCCAAATGACAGAAGTCTGTACTCGCCACAGTGCAAAGATCAAGCTGAAGCTAGTTTTCGATATTCTAAAGCAGGTTTTAACACTTGTGGGATAAAGAAGCAGCCCGGCCTGCACAGAAAAAGTACATGTGATGAATTCCATCTGTGTGGCTGCGTAAAAACCCCTCTCTTCCTCTTATCCCAGGAATCTGCCTAAAATTGCACTCATCCTTAAACACATTCTCCAAACTGGTTAAAACCACTTTGGAGATTACACGTTGTTGGCTTTAAGAGACGAAAAAAAAAAGGAGGTGAGGACGGATAAGAGAAGCATTGTGCTGTGAACGTTAACAATGCTACGGCCTGCTGGAGCCGGGGCCCGGGCAGTTGGAGGTTTGGCTGCTTGTTTGTCTCTCGGTATGTCGGGTGATAAACTTTTGTGCAGCGCAGATGCAGAGAGCCTGCCAGGAAAAGCTGCCTGCCAGATTAGTTGCAGTACTACGTGGACAACGTTTCACTGAGCACCTTTCAAAACAAGACGGCGCTCTCACATTGAGACTATTGGAGCAGGCCATGCAATGGTGTGTTCAGGTTTAAAATCTGCACAAACCCCCCCCCCCAATAAAAACAATAGTAGTTGTTTCCAGAGCTGCTTGAACTGTCTCAAAGGCAGCGAGGCTTGAAACAGCTGGAGTGAGACACACGGCAACTGTCATGGAAAGTTTGAGAGTGGTTACGACACACATGTTGGAGGACGGACAAGAACTGAATATAACATCCTCTCCTCTCCGTAGAAACAGAAACTTCGAAATCTTGGAAACGACCACACTCAACCCAGATAACCTCCCACAAACCAGAATGTAAATCAACATAAACAAAATCACGCTTTTTTTTAATTGATTCACTGAACTGGAGAATGCAGCAGCTCAAACACTCCCCGTGCCTCTCATACGGCGTTACGTCCTCCTAAAGCCGGTGGCGTTGCATCTGCCCAAAAAAGTCCAGCCTCCGACTCGCCCTGTAGACGAGACACTTGGCTTATACTTCAGTCTGTACTCATCGGGGAGAGGCTTTGGCAGCCTCTTTCCAAACTGGCGGAGGAGGAACCGCTGGAGAACTTCGACCTCTGCCTCCCTCTTTGTATACAAACCATGTCGCTTCCCCTCTAAACGATGGGATCCAACCCCTGGACCTGACTGTTGGGAGTCTGGAGCGCAGCCAAGTGTGGCTCGGCGGGGCGTTGGAGGTTTACAGTACTCCAGATGGTGTCTTTTACATATGTAAATAAAATTGCCTCTGTACTTGACAAACAGAAACTCCCCCTCCGTCCCTCACATTGTTTGATGACTCCCCTCTGTGGCAGCCAGGTGCTGATCTTACACAACTGTCTTCAACTCTGTGTATGAATGTTACTGGATTACCAAAGGTATTTGTTTGGTATATCCAAAAGTAGGAGGTGTTTCTGTTATTTAGCCTCCACACGTTCATAAAATTATGGTGGAAATAATAATAGAAACACATTTTTGTATAATGCAAAACAGTTCAACAGCACCAGGAACTGACACCTTTATGTTTATCCAATCTAATCCAACTTTATTTATAGAGCATGTTTAAAAGCAGTTGGCCCAAAGTTCTGTACAATCAGCATAACTAAAACCAAAAGACAGGTAGGAACGTAAAGGTCAAGTAAGTGATATTTTTTAAATCAACCCTGTCAAATAACTGTAAAGTCAAAGTGTCACTCAGTGTTGAACCCACTGAGAATCAACGCCAATTATAGAGCTCCGTGCAGCTTTTAGCCTCTTTTAGCCGATTATTTTGGTTCTTCGTCTTCACAAAGACATCGTGGTTCTCTCCTTCAGGTCTTCAGTCCTTCCATATATCAGTTTAAGCAGAAAACAAGCTCGGGCGAGCTGATTGTGTGCTACCTGTCCTTTGGAGTCGTTTCCCCCCAAAGTAACTGAACATTTTATTCTGAAATCTGATGATGTGACTGTGATTGTGTTTGATTTTCAGGCAGAAAAACAGCAGTTGACAATCATGCAAAATTGCTCTTCTAAGTTCGCTACATGTGAATGAAAAGCAACACAAATGCTTCACAGTCATAAATAATTATTTTGAGTCTCCATTTCAGCGGCTCAGTTTTCGTCAGGCGCTGAAATGACAGAATGGTGTTTTTGTTATGTTTTGATATCAGACATTGCAGCAGCTTCTTTCCTCTTCTCTTTGTGTGATTTTCATTTCAGGGTTGTAATCTTGAAATCTCACCGTGCAGAGAGAGGCACTGACACCTTTTTACTGTTGATGGTTTCTGAACAGAAAATGAATGTAATTTGCATTTTTATGCTGTTGGCTGGGCTCCATGACCAAGGGGTGAACTTAAACTGATGTAATCAACACCGACGCTAACAAAGAGAAACAGTCTCTGGATGATTATGGAGTCATGAAAATGACTTTGCACCAACTGCTCATGTGGAAAAAGCTGCTAGTTTACAATTCAGCTTAAACCCCGAAGAACAGTAGCAGCATTGTGCTTAGAAAGTTTATGCTTACAGACAGCTTTGTAACTAAAAGGCCACAAATTTAACCCTTACGGCTGTGAACGTGTCCATCAGCTGCTGTTTGTCCTGTTAAAGTGAAAAACCTTCAACTTAAACCTGCTGAAGTACTCCGAATTTAAATGGAAATTAGTTGCAAAAAAAATGCAAAACACAAAATAAATAATGGGCATTAAAACACGTTTCACAGAATAAACTCTTCTTTAAAAATGAAAAAAAACTTACTACATGATAGAAGTTGTAGTGAGCATGATACTGGGATGTTCTCTTCTTGAAGTCCTTCAATACAACAGGTGTTATTATTGAGACTGCAGTGACGACAGAGGCCACTGAACCCCAAACTCCTGAGCTCGAAGAATTTGTTTAGTTTGGGGAATGAGTTGTAACCTGAATCCAAACACTTGTCCCGTTCAGCGGCAGCGGCTAATATTTACACTTTTTTCCACAACGAGATCGGCTTCATTAACAACTTCTCTGACATCCTGAAAGACCTGCCGACGTTAAAGCTGCTTTCTCTCCACGGTGAGAACGACACATCTGTGCAGATAGACCTTTGAAACTCCTTAAAGTTTAGCAAATGTAAACACGAAGACAACAAGCCAGAATGCAAAGACTTTGTGTCTATGCCTCTGAACTTTGTCTTTATATTAAATCATCTAAGCGACTCTATTGAGTATTTAATATCATGACTATTTCTACTTTTTATTATTCCTTCTTTTCATCAATTTAGTATTTCCCTGTGCTTGTGGAGCACACTGCTGTTTTGAAAGGTGCCATGTGAAAAATGTCACTCGCTGACGACATGGTGGGAAAACAGTCAAGAAACAATAAGGGCACTTATGCGAATGGAAAGCTCTCAAGTTTATTGAGTGACAGCTATTTTGCGCTGAGTGCTGCGGCGCTTGACCCCTTAAAAAAAGGGCCAGAAACCCCTTTCACCCATGTCATCTGTTAATGTGCTCACGGCCTGTCTAAACGCACACAGGAGAGGGAGTATATGTGGGTTGGGGGTGGCCGATGAAGTGATTATCCAAGTCCAGCTGACTGGGTCATGATGGAGATGGATGATTCGTAGACAGCTTCCGTCCCTCATGAACGCTCGGAGGCGAAAAACTTCCGGGATTTTCCGCTTCACATCTTTGCTGATTTTGTCTGTCGGCAGGAAGGAAGGACAGGGATTTCATCATTCTCTCCTTTCAGGGCTAAAAACAAAAAAAAAAGAGCTTTCCTTATTCCCTTTTGCAAACCGGAGCTCACCCACACCCTCCAATTTGCTCATCAATAGCATCAAATGACCTCCTCCTCGCTCCTCACGCTGTTGTGTAATCCTCAACAATGTGACTTTTCTGTGCGGCTTCAAATGAGCCATTGTACGGTTTTGGGAAGAGAGTGAGCGGTGTCTTATGTTACACACAGGGCCCCTTTGGTTTGTTTTCTCGCATATCCAGGCAACTGGGGGAGCTTCGAGTTAGTGAGTGAGACTGTGAAAGTGCTTATTAAGTCCTGGTGTGAGTTCATGTTGTCCAGAGTTGGAGACTTTATCCCTACTCTGAGAATATACTGCAGGAAGGATTTGGATAAAAGTGTCCACCAAATGGCGAATATTACCTCAGATTGTTATGTGACAGTGAATTCGGCTGCTTTAAACCAATAACAGACGTGCTTTCAAAGTTACACAACGCTGACCTATTTTGAATATAATGAGGGCCGTGGACTCTTTAGTATTATGTCATGCTAAGAATGCTCTTTACAGATCCGGCTCCAAAGATGCTGTGCTGCATCTGTCACCACAGATGAAGCCTTTGACCCTCAACTACTATTATTATTATTACTATTATTACTGGCTGCTTTTAATGCTGATCCAGGAAATACAACTTATTTTACTGCAGCAGCTGAATGCTTAAAGGAGTAGTCCTGCATTTGTTGAAATATGTGTTGAAGAATATCCGTATCAGTTGACTCTGTGTGTTCTGACCAGAGGTAACCAGGGTGAGTTTAGCTTAGCTTTGCTCTCACACACAGCACAAGAAAGTCTTGTGACTTGAGCTGGTTTTATACACTTTTGCAGTTTGCAGGCTTTTTCGTCAACACATCAGTGTTTTCTGGGCTGCTGTTCCACCCTGATGTAAGAGTGTTTCTACAATACAATGCTGCCTTGTGCAACTAATACAGTATATTCTTTCCAAACGCGCGTAACGTTGCAACATCCCAAGTGTCATCCTTTTGTTTCTCTGGCACATTTACACATCAGAGCGCCTGACATTTGGCCGATGCTTTAATCACGACGTGTCTACAACACAGCGAGCAGGAGGCTCAGTGTCTCTGTGAAGCCCTTTTCAGCTGTTGCAGCGATCAAACAACCTACAATCTTTCAGTTACAGGATGCTCTGCCATGCTCTGGCCTCATCGTGGCATCGCTCCAGTAATGAGTCTTTTTTTGGCCAACGCTGACAGTGTTTGGCTGAGTGGGAGCTGTGAGTGGTGGGAGCTTTATGTGTGTGTGTTTTTATTTTATCTACCACGCTCGTGTTTCTGTCTGATAACGTCTCATCCAGATAATCACTCCCACTCTCTGCTTCGGGGATATTAACATGTTGTTTGCCTGGCTCCCGAGTTTTTTTTTTTTTTTTTATTAGCTGCCAGACAAAACAGTCTGTAGGCAGTAGAGAGGCTGGAGGATATGGTTCATCTGTGTGTGTGTGTGTGTGTGTGTGTGTGTGTGGCAAAGTAGATTCAAAAATATGTGTCTGTGTTCGATGTGCGTAAATCTTATCCACTAATCAGAGCCAACTCAAACATTTTTGGGGCAGAAAGTGTAATCTGATACCACCCGTCTCCCTTTAAAAAAAAAAAAAAAAAAAGAAGAGAAACTAGAAAAGTGGACTCAGAGTGAAGATCTCTAACCATAATCTAACCTAAACCTAACCCCAAAACACTATCTGATAAGTGGAACAGACTTTGACACAACAGCTGTTGAAACCGGCTCCCTTACAGTCAAGATGGCGGCATAGATAACAGAAACATTCCTGATTTATTCATGTCGTATCATGCATAACTTTAGTGCATCTCAACATATCAGGTATTGAATTAATGTGCAGATGCTCTAATTCAAAACAAGGTCAAACTTTTCTATGAATGTCCGTTTTTGAGCCACAAAAAACATGAGCATAGAAGGCTTGTTTTAAGCTCAGTGCTTTTACTCTGTGACACAGTTGTTGATGACTTGCGGCTCCGACCAGCCAGTTAAGAGTGAGTGAGGATCAGCAGTCAATGACGGTGTGAAAAACAGTCAGAAAACTGTTTTTTTTTTTTATTTTGAATCGCCAAAACCTTAAAACGTTGTTCAGCATACAGGCATAGATGTGCACAAAACATATGAGGCTGATCGGTCCCGTAGTCTGAGAGATTAGCCAGATACAAACACACACACACACATATGACCAAACACAACATCCCCTCTAGGCAAACCAATAACTAAGATCAGCAAATTTCAACAAACAGGATAATATTATATCATGAAGGTGAAAAAGCAAATAAATAGTTTTCTGCCTTATTCAATAATTTGAACAATTTCAGTCTCCTACGCAGGCTGGGACCATTTAAGTATGAAAACTGTAATCAAATTTGTCCTAAATGTAGGAAAATGAACGTCCTTGTGATGAATCAACAGTGATTGTAGGAGACATAACTTAACAATTTTGTTGAACTGATACGCCAGACTAATACAGAGGTAGACAAACAAGCAGACAGGAACTAACAGAAACACGAGGACCGAATGAAGAAGAGTCAAACTCTGTGAACTGAAATCAGAGGCAGCCTTGAGGTCTTCAGGTCATTTGTGGCTCTTTGAGAATGGATTTGGGAACCTCAGGTCACTCCAGTTTGGGCTGCCGCCGAGAAAAAGCATATAAACACTTTACAAACACACCGAGGATTCTGAGGAGCGCCCACACAGTGTTTATATGCCTTTGCTCACATGTAAACACATTCTGATAGGCCTGTTTGTTATTCCCAGCATTTTAAGACAGGCTATTTTTACTGCTTTATTCAGGACATTCTCTGTCCACAGAGTTTCTGCAGTTAAGTGAAATCCTTCAGCAGGGCTTGGATTTGGCGCTTTGCTTCAGGTTCAGTGTTTGTTTACATGTGTAGACGCTATAGAGACTACATTCAGGTTCACTTTGCTGCAAATTCTGGACAAAAAAAAATCAAAACAAGAGGAAACACACTGGGACAAACTGAGGAAGGATGCCAAACAACAGCCTGAAGCAGGAAGGAAAACAATAGAGCTGGACAGTAAGAAGACGTAGACATCAAATTTTACCTTGAAGTACCTGAAGCATGCATTACTTTTGTGCCGAATTTGCCTGAAGGCAAGAACAATTCATAACGGGTTGCAACCTCTGATTCATGTGTGCATTGTTCGCACATTGCAAAGAAATCTTAAATTTGAAGATTTTTCAAAGGAGTTTTGTTACTTTTTACTTTGACGTGAGACGGTGTGTTTGACAATGCAGTCTGTTGCCTGAAATCCTACATGTATGTTTTTGTTCGCAAATAGACAATAATGGACATCTTTTCCTCCAGATACGGTGAAACGTAGACATCATGCAATCGCACCGAGATGTACATTTGCAGGACTGCTGATACTACACTGAGGAAGACATACAGGAGTGTGTATGTACACACACAGGAGGCATTTGTGTAAATCCAGGATGTACTGAGCTGCCAGGCAGAGATGAGAGGATTAACCTGCTAGCGGTAGAGCCACACGCTGTAGAGGAAGAAGCCTGCGTGCTGAACATAATGCTGGACAAAAACCATGCAAAAGTGGTTTCAGGATGAAGACATGCTGTATAATGGTTTTTTTTAACTGCTTCGAGCAACCAGTGGAGTCATAAACTACACTGAACATAGACATATGTAATCATAGTGTGTTTTTTTTTTTTTTTTTTTTTCAGAGTGAAGGAAAAAAACATCTATTATAGCATGTGGCTTTGCACAATATGAAGCAGAAGAATTGAACATAATTAGGGTGCATTACAGCACCCGATAAAAGCCTGACCTGAAAAGCGATTTTAAAGAGCGCACTGACTCAACTATCTCTCCTTATCTGATGATGCTGATAATGTGATGTGTTGCGGCATGAGGAGGAGACACATCTCATATTTTACTCCACTTTTTTCCTGAAGTTCACTATTGTATCTGCTAAAGTAAATAACTTTCTCGATGTTCGTCTTTTCTTGCATTAGATTAGTTAAAACTTGAATGATTAAGTGTTTCCATTCCAAACATACATTGGACAGATGCTTATTTTAGACGCCCCATCATCACCCATAACTGACTTTTTTACTTATTTTGGCTAGATGGTGCCCACCGTGACAGACTTGTTTGCTCGCTCCACTCTCCTCTTTTTTTACTAGTCTATTTATCTTTTTTGTATTAAGCAGCTTTCTAAAACGTCAGGCCCTGCTGACATACGACCAGCAGGCACTATTGGACATTACAAGACTCCAAACTCTGTGTGCAATTAGTACTTGAAGTGTTTAGAGTTTTTCTTGTATAGCTACTGTTCATTTATCTCCTTTCTTTTTCTATTTATCTATTATTTTAATCCTGAAGCGGCACTGAAGGCAAAAGGGCAAAGCAAGAACATCATTGTGCGGTGAAACTTTTATCTGTACATACGACAACAAACTGATTGACTTTAATTATTTCGATTGAGGGTGAAATAGTTTCGTCTGTTCCTCATTTGTTGTTTCCTCGACCAAAAACATAAACCTGCTCTGAAGGTTAATGACTCCAAACGTATTGTTTTTGATGCATAATTAGAAGGTTTGGTGGTTTGCTGAAGATGCTGCTGCAGCATGTACCCCTTTGCCAACTAAGTAGTTTGGCTTGATTGGATTTATCTAATTAAGCACAGTGGCTTTGGATCTAAGGAAGATGAAGAGAGATGTTGATTGTCGACCTTTGCAAAGGTCACTCTTGGGTCTCTTGCTCTCTGTGGTGGCCTTTAACGTAGATATACCTACCCTTTACATCTCAATTACACCTCAGTTCTCTCTCAACGTCGCTGCCCCTCTCCTGTATCCCCCTTTTTCTCTCTTCCTGTCTCCATCTTCCCACATCTTTTTCCTCTCTCCCCCTCTCATTTATTAACGTCATGTGACTCTTATAGTCTTATTTCCCTCTCTATTCAATAGCAGCAGCTGCGGGTTCCTCTCACTTTGTTTCCTCAGATTTCACAGGGACGGAAATCCTTTTTCCTCCTTTCTTTTCTGGATTGTTAAGAGATTTAGAAACGCAAGCTCTAATTATTTATAACCCGAGCACTCCTTTATCTCCATCACTTCTTCGCCATCTGACCTTTTTTTTTTTTTTTGAAATCGCATCTTAATCCAGCCGGTTTTAGCTAAATATTTAATGTTCCTGACGCAGCAGGCTGTGGCTCTCTGCTTTGCTGCAGTGCCTCGAGGTCAGTGTGTGCGATCTAGACGGCAGAAACGATTCACTCTGAAACGTCTGAGAAAGTGCTTCGTCTCGTTTAAGAAGTGAAACCTCACCGCTCCGTCCCTCCCTTTCAGCCAGTGTGGAAAATACTCCTGAGCAGATGGTCTCTGTGGCTTTGGATGGGAGTCAGGGCCGTCGTGGAGTCATGTGTAGTCTGCTCTATGTCCCACACTGTCTTTTTGGTACCGAATGTGACTTCCTGTCGCCCTTGTACCATATGTTACTGATATGCCATGTAAAAATCTATAATTTATTAGCATTAAGGTGTCAGCTTGTCATCTAGAAAAAATGCTGCATTTTTGTCACACTACAGGGAAACTTACTTTGAAATTCAGGCGTTTTGTCGATGGTTAATCCAGTAGACACTTTATGAATCTTAAACAAACTGTACTGTTTTGTGACACATAGAGGGATCAGATCATTGTAAATCTGTGTAATTCATGTTCAAATACATTGCTATACAGTATTACAGTAGCTGGTCAGGCTGGTGAATGTCATCCAGACAGTCCGACCTGCAGTGAGGACGAGTTTCATGGCCTTGTGTGACAAGTCTTCTGTAAAACGCTCAATTTTTTTGTACTTTTTGCTAGAAAAAGGACATAAATGATTAGTCGATTATCAAACCGTGTCGATTAGTTGATTACTTGTGTAATCGTTGCAGCTCTGTCATCCTCTTAGGTAAAGAAATCAACATCGGCCTTTAGTAGCAGATGGAAGGTAGAGATTGTATCTATTCATCACTTGTTTTCACTAATGACAGATGCTTTTGTTTTTCTGTTGAGCATGAAACATTTTGGCTGTTGCAGGAGTTGGATTCATTTAAGGAGACAACGTTTTCTTTCACCTCCTGGGTCTTACTTTTGATATTTCGACCATCAATCTTGTTGGTTATGATGGTGGAGAACAGAAAGAACAGTAAAATAGCTGATTAATTGCTCAACCTGCGTTTGACCCACCTGACCACCGAACCATCCTCTGTATGCGGACTGTATCGCTCTTCATACCACGTCACCATACTTCCTCCTTTGCTTTCCTCCCGTCATAATTGCTACAACCAGCAGGCATCGCCCCCTACTTATGGGTCGCTCCAGCTTACCAATACATGAAATTGGCCCACTGAGCCAGTGAGGAGGTAGAGGAGGGCCTCTTATCTATGCTCCCCACGACCACTGATAGTGGCCATTTAATGGGCTAACGACACTCCAGTCGGCTGTCTAGATTAGTAACCTTGCTCAGTAACCTGGATTCAAACCTTCTGAGGGTCTAACAGTGATAATCCGAACCTCCACATCTATCAGCAGTCTCAGGACCGATGATTGCAGCGGCTCTGGTCGACACACGGGTCAGCCGAGTCCCACATTGTGCGAAACGTTGCTGCCAGCCACATTAGACATGGAGTTTGGCGCTGGCAGTGTGTATGTGTCTTATTGTTCTGCACACTCTAGCTTTGCCCTTTAGGGATGAAGGTTGGCTTGTGAATTAGGTCATCACCAACCCGTCTGTATGTTGTCGTCGTTGCCAGGCCACATAAAAACATGGCAGCAGCTGCTCTAACAGGCATGTGATTGTTATTGTCAGATAGCCTTCATTTAATTTTTTCCCCCTTAGTGTTTAGGAAGCAGTGACATTTCTAATTTAAGCTTTTAGAAATCTGCCTTCAGATTTGACTGAACTGTGAAAACGCTGCTCCTTCCTCCTCAGAATCAAACTTACTGTCCTCTAAATCTGAAAGAAGTCAAATCATCTGCAGTGCTGGCTGCAGTGGTGACATTAAATGAAATCACATGCATTGCAGAATAAACTTGAAAATTGTCTTGATTTGTACACATGAATATACAATGTGTAGCTCAAACAATCAATAAAACCTCTGAAACAATGACCTTTGAAAGCAGGTGTAAATTACAGCAGATGTTTTACACTACGGCACAAGAGGTTTTCTAGGAGAAAAAATTGGCATAAAATGTTACGGTTACTTACAGTTTCTTGTTTGAAAGCAAATGATGATATAAATATTGTTTATGAGAAACTTCATGTTATTGTAAACTTTTCTGATGAATAATTGTGTTTAATTCCAATGAATATTGTCATTATGTCCACATTAGGTTTCTTTACACAGGTTTTTATGCACATTTTGATTTTGTACACAAATAGAAATACCACCAAAGGTTTTTACACTAGGCTGAGGTGGACACAACGCAAAGAGAAGATGCGATAAAAGGCTCATTGCAACAGATTTCCTAATACTTGTTTCTCAAGTAGCCTTTAGACAGTTGGTGACAGACTCCCGCCAAGGTCCCTACTCCATTTTTTTGGATTCTCCCTCTTGCTGGTTCGCATACAAACACCTCCCATAATCCCCCTCTCTCTGCTGCAGGCTCAGAGAGGTCCGTATGTTCTGCCCTTCTGTCTCAACCCTTGTTTTGGGGGCATCAAGCGAACGGAGGGGAAAGGAAATGGGGAAGGGGAAATGATGCAGCCATGGCACGTGGACTCGTGGGGGCTCCCCAGGGGTGGTGTTGGTGGGAGGTTTGGTTACAACCTCCTGCATCCCTCCACCCTCTCAACACCCCACCCATCACCACTATCACCCCTTTACCCTCCGTCTCCATCGTGATCATAAGGGGTAGACGAGGCGCGTTGGCTCTGACCTACATTTTAGGCTCAAACGGCGATAATGTGATGTATGTATCAGAGCTGGTGGGAGGAGGGGGCGTGGGAGCAGAATCTTCTTTTATTTCAAGATATTTTTTTTTTATGTGAACATGTTCATACTGATTTACTATAAAAGCTGAACAGAACTGCCAAATTTTGATCATTTCTCAATTTTTGTAGAAGCTCGTCTTCCAACATATGCAAAGATTAAAGCCAGTGCTTGAGACTAAAGAACAGTGACATGAGTGACTGGTTGCTGATTTCTTATGCTTCTCTATTTGATGGGAACTTCATTTAAATCCGTGCCATTTCTGTCCATTTACTTGTTTGTCTCTTTTGTATATTTCATTCACTTCTAGTCAGATTTTGCTTAAACTGCCTTAAATATTTTAAAGCAGTCTTTTATTGGCCCCAGTGGGATGCTACAGTACAGTTGGATGGGAAAAAATTGTATGTAGACCAGGGCGGACATGTTTCATCATTAAATAGCTGTTAAAGTTGATTAATTGATTAAGAAATGTGAAAAAAAAGCCACAGATGAGTCTACACAATGAGATATAGACGAGAGATATTCTCCACGTGCCCTCGCTCCACTCTTGTCATCGCGTCGTCAGCTCCACGACATGTCACCTTGAATCGCCCCCATCCAGACAGCGAGGTGATGCGGGTCGACAGGGGGTCGCCGAGGTGACATTTCCGACCAGAGGAAGCCCTGTCGAGGCATGTCTCCCCCCTTTGCCTCCCCCAACACCCCCACATTAACCTCAGTGCCCCCTTTCAGCTCTTGTCTCCTCCAGTTCCACAACCATGGCAATTAGCTGAGGATGCTGCACATGCACACAGTGTTTATACTCCAATAAAAGGAACAAAACAAAAGAAAAAGAAGGAAGAAAGAGAGTCTTCATCAGAGAGGAGATGGCATAAAGGAGTGATTACACTGAACCCAGCGTAGTGAGGGATTGGCTCTTGGCAGATCTTGGTCTAGAAACCCAGTTAGTGCTTCTTATTGGATGCAGTCCAGAGACGATGTCTGACCGAGACCAGCTGATCTCCAAGAGCGCTGCAGATTAAACCGCCGTTACACAACCAGCAGCTTCATCTGATTGGATGATACAGCTCAGCAGTGGCGGGCGATGTGGCCTTGATTTTACACTCACGACGCGCGGGGATAATTCCTGTTGTTGTAATGTTCATTAGAGAGGTGAAGCCAGGTGAAAACCAGCGCTAATTGGTTTTCTCTTATAGCAGACAGTGTGGAGGGGATGTAAGTGAGGTCAGAGGTCAGAGGATCTAATGATGACGATGTCTAGAGTGAAATATCTCAACGTCTGCTTATTCTGTCATGATCTTCGGCACCAACAGAATCATAAATCCTTAGAGGGTGAACGTTATTGACTTTGACGAACACCTGACTTTTATTCTGACAGGACACTTCTGAAATATATGACTGAAAGCCAATGTCAGCTAAGATTACACACAAATAAACTAAATATTACTTTCTAAACATTCATTAGCATTTTGACATCTAACAGTTGCTAACATGCTGTCAGCTTAAAGTATGACAGAGCTGAAAACCTACAGCTGTGGTTCCCAAACTTGGGGAAGTTTTCATTCCCTAGGATTGCTCTGGACATTAGCTTGGTTAGGTGTTAGCAGCATGGCAGTCTGTCTACTTCATAAGTAAATAACACAACCTGTGTACTTATTAATACAACAGGATGTTTTACTCTGCCTTTTTCACAGCCTGAGATCAGGGATTGATATTTTTGCGTTGGCCTTTATAAAATGAGCAGTAGTGGAAGTTACAAATTTCCTTTATTTTTATCATTAAGGATGGAAGAAGGAGAAGTTAAGAAGTTTTCTCAGTGTGATGAATATTACAGCCTTGCAGGGTCTCACACTTTCAACAGTATGTGGATTGTTTTTATCATTTCAGAGCATAAAGGATTGTTTCATGGAGATGAGTGCATATTGAATCAAGTAGAGGAGGGAGACTGTTAGCTCTTGTTTTTGTTCCTCCACTCTCAGGATGACGTACGCTTGTACTACAGCCTGTACTGCGGGGTCTTATATGAAGCTTCAGCCTTGACTCTGCCTTTTATGTAGTACTTCTTCTCAATTCAAAAGGATGTCGGGAGAAAATAATTGAGTGAAAACTGCAGGGGAGGAAATCAAGATGACAAATAGAGACTGGAAAGATAATAAGACAGTCTGGGAACGAAGGAGTTGAGTGAGAGGGTGGCTTCAAGTAGAAAAGTGTGTGTTTATTGAAAAAGCGAGTGGAGTGTGTGCTCGCTCAGAGGAGGTTGAACAAATAATAATAGTGTTGCGGATTACTGAGAAAAACAGGACAGGAGGTGAAATCTTCTATTCGTCATCTGCCCTTTGTCAAACTTCTACGCATATTTGCATATTCAGTTCGCTTATACATGCCCATGAAAACACTCACACAGATATTAAGCTTGTGTACTCCATACATAGAGTGCACAATATGGAAAATGCACTTAAACTTCCTTGATCTTAAACTTAATTTTTGGCCATCGTCCAAAGAGTCTTTCCTATCATACATTGCTATTTAATTTGGAGGTCTTGTTGGTGAAATAATTGACTATATATGTGTATGTCACCGTGATAGTTGGCAAAGATTTTCTACAAAATGTCCTATAATATAAGAGAAGACACTTTTAATTGTTAAAACTACAGGTGGGAAACTTTAAAAACTGGACCGTGTGGTCTTGCTGCTGAAGAGGCACAAACATAAAGTCTGAATTAGCATCAGGGATGTTGCTAAGTGAATATTGCTCTGCTCAGCACTCTGTCGCCTTCCCATTGAGATATCTCCACGGTTATTTGTAGTTTGTGTGTTTGTTAAAAGCGTCACAGCTCACTGGGCTGCCTCTGGGTGTGGAGGGTAAAACTCGGTCAAGCTCCGGCTTCACTATGCTAATTTTCCTCCTAATGAATTTTTGAACAGAGTCCAAACCCAGAAATGTGTCTTTGCAGTAAAGCATAGTTCTTTCAAACACTGGAACACACACACACACACACACACACACACACACTCTGACTCAGCTTCCAGTTTGTTTTGCACAATTTGCGCCTTAGACTCAATGTACCGTCAATACAATTGGATTATTTTTTATCTATTATTACTATTCACATGAACATACACACATTCTCTGTGACGATGCCTAGCAACCGTCGCCGTTGACAGGTAAAAATGACAAGTCAGGATTAGGTTGAACTCTGCAGCATCTCCTTTGACATCCATAATCTCCATAACGTCCAAAAAAGCAGCGATGTTGGGCTTTTTTAAAATCGTTTTGTTGTTCTTTCTTGACTTTTAAGAAGAGCATGTTTAACTGAATAATCTTAAAGATAAACTTAAAGGTTTATTTTCTAGCATGTCAGAGCTGTCAACATCATCTCATTAAGTTGTACCCAGACAAGAAGTGCAGAAGTAGGTCGAAACAACTGATGAGACTTTGGTCAGAATTGTTCAGCGAGATGGAAAAATATGTCCGTTTATGTAACAATTTTTATTTTAAGAGCACTTAACGTTGGCACAGACTTCACATCTCACTTAGACTTTGCCTTAAAGTAAATACAACAAAAATATCCTCCTCTTTTGTCCTTTTGAATTAGCTGCAGTCGCACTTCGTTCTCCCTCAACGCATTCATGAACGCACATCTTATGACTGTCACGCTTTCAAACCATAACAGCTCCCCAGGGGCTTCTATACAGCCGCTTTGGGACTCCAGTTCCCATGATCCCCCCCTGTTGAGCTCAGAGGTCATCTCCCTATGGGAAAGATGCTCAGGCCTGCTCATTAGTCATATCTGCTGATTGTCGACTTGTTGTGGGTATTGTGTGTTTGGGCTTATTTTGAGGATGTGTCAAATGTTGAAAAGATTTGCGAATCCTTCGATGTCAGTGAGGTGACACTTTTTTATTATGATTTAATTCTCCTAAAAGAAGCAGTCCACTGATTTTGTTTCTTAAATATTTTGTAAATCGCCTGAAATCAAATCTTAAAAGAGCTGATTGCACCATGTTAAAATGAATTTCTCTGCAGATGACTTGGCTTTATATCAGTCCAGCAGGGAGTTTTCTCTCAGTCATGTGCTACACTTCAAACATGAACTTCTTCGTCATTTATTCCTGTTTATCTTGCTTTCGTCAGCAGGCAGACCGTGACACTGAGCTTTCCGACCTCTGTGCCCATGAAGCCAGTATAAATGCTGGTGGGCTGAATGTGCAGCCTTGTGATCTCCTCTGTCAGCTGCAATACTCAGCAGAACAGTCAGAGGCTGTTTGAAACTCTCCAACAACGGGTGGTTGATTAGGAACCCATATACTTTTATTTTTTGTCACGAAAAAGCAGATTAATCAGAGGGAGGAACATGTCAGTTTAAAAGCTTTATACCGTTCTGCAGAAACCAACAGAAGCTGTAGCAGAAAACAAGCAACACACAAAAAATACCAAATAAATAAAAATTACACCAGAAAATAGTAAAAAATCACAACAGATGTTTTGTTTTCGTATCACCAGCAGTCCAAAATTTACTTTAAAGCAAAATACTCATATTTGAGAGCCATCAAAAGTAGATATCAGAATAGTTGCTGGTTAATTTTCTTTCAATTAATTAATGGAGTGATTGTTGCAGATCTGATAAGTTCAGGAAAAGCTATTGATTAGTCTGAATTATTGACTATTTAACAAGTGGACGTAGCTACAGTGACGTCAGCCATTGGTTTGTGGACCATCGTTTTGAAGCCTCCAGTTTGGCGTTCTGGTGGTCGCCATCTTGGTTTTGGAGCCATAAGAGAAGCCCCCTGCCTCTGATTGGTTAGGTTTAGGCATGACTAAAGCATACCCTGCTTTATCGTCTATTTTCCTCTAAATGGGACCATAACTTACTAAATGAACATTCTGCTGTGTTGAAGAAGACTGTAAACTAGTGACTGAGACCATAAATTCATCAGGAAAATGTTGTTCATGTTGGCTCATTTTCTCATAGACTTCCATCCGGTCAGACCTCTGTTTGGAGCCAGTGATCTGTTCATCCCCCCACTTTCTTATTCCTCACTTTACTTCCTCCCCATTTCCTCCTTCCTTTCTTTCCTTCTTTTTTCTCCTTCCTCTGCTCCATCCTCCCTCTCTCCTCTCCTCCCTTCCTCATATTCCTTCTTTGTTTCTTACCTATTTCCTCTCTTTACTTCCCCCTCTTCCCCCGTCTCTGTTTCTTCTGCTCCATCCTCCCTCATTCCTCCCTCTCTTACTTATTATTTCTTTCTTTCTTTCTTTCTTCCTCCCTCTCTCCTCTGTGCTCCAGTCCCTTCCTCCTGCTTTCCTCCCCTTTCCTCCCTCTCTCCCTCTTCCTCCTCCCTCCTCCCTCCTCCCCCATCTCTCCGTCAGGAATGCAGTCATGTGCTCTGGACTCCACACACACGCAATAACACACACTCGGACACACACACACACACACACACACACGTTTACCTCTCTGACGGAAAAATGGGCGTAGCTTGAGTCTGATGAGACAAAAACGCACAGAATGCACCTTTAAAGACCGAGCCGGACTGTGTATGAGCGGCAGAGTTAATCCTCAGGACTTTATTCTGACTCTGTTTCAGTCCAGCAGCTCCTGAATCTCATGTTCATTGTGCTGAACTCTTGTAGCTGCGCTGCGATAAAAGAAACTTTGTGTGGTCAAACGAAGACGTACAGAGCTGCTTTTGTTCACGACGGACAAAGAAAGTGAGGAATTATTTCCAGACGGCGGAGGACGTCTGCTACAGTTACACTCCACACTGTAACTGTAGTTTCTTTGTTTTTCAATATGTTCTAAAATTTAGTGTTTCGGTACATTAAACCAATCATAAAACACACATTTTAAGCCTTAATTAGCTGTAGGATCAGCATTAGCTCGCTAGTTAGCATTCTGTTAGCTATCTGCAAGATTACATGTTGATTACAAGTGGATTAGTTCTGGTGAATTGTACTCACAAGTGAGCAGCTGACGCCTGTTGATCCTAGGAAAAGTATTTCGAGACATTATTAATAAATCCCCAGGTTAGCCTGATTTATTTGGGAGAGAAAACAAATCTCATCCCAAACACAGACATTTGTGTCCCTCGTTAACAGCGCAGGAAACAGATAAAGGAATTAACTTGTTCTGTGTGTCTGGCCGGAGGTCATTTCCTCCTGCAGCCCGAGGAGGAAGAGTGTCGAAATATAGGAATTATGGCGGAAAATCCCAATGTTTCACGCCAACATGTTTTAACACCTGGGCGGTTGAATGAGTGCAACAACCCTCACCAGGATGAAGGCCCATAAATCTATTGGCTATAAACACTAATAACTTTAGTCCAATTTATTGTTTTTTTTAAGATGACAGTTGTACTGAAAGTTTTCCTAAATCTATAAGAAATAACACAGAAACCAGGCTGTGTTGTTAGTGCTGCTTATGGCGGCGTTTTGATCTGAACGGAATTGAACTGAATTGGAACAATGACGGCTTCATCTTGCAGCCACGTGAAGAACAGGTGCAGTCAGTCCTCCAACATACACTGCGCTGATTGTTTGTCTCATCCTCTAAGAAAACCAGTTCAAAGAAAATGTGTGAGAAACCCTCAAATAACAGAATGGAAACAGAGTCTGAACTTCAAAGCCTAAAAAAGATGCTACTCTTCACAGAAACAAATCAGATCTACACCGAAATCGGTATAAGTGGAGTGATGAATTCTGCTCTCATGTCAGCGATAAACTCTTTCTGTCCTGGTCTCCTACAGCAGAACAAAAGTGGGGAAAAAAAAGACAGGAAGCAATGGAGCGTTTAGCATTCAGGCTGTTTTCAATTTTCTATCTGCTGCATATCTGTGTGTGTGTGTGGGACAGAGATGCAGTTTTCTGTTTTTGGATACTGTGTGTGTGTGTGTGTGTGTGTGTTTGGATACTGTGTATGTGGCTTGCTAGAAGAGGAATGCTTTCTCTGTTTCTCTGATGACCAGTGACAGATGCCCTGCTCCAGGCGGGGCTAACATCTGTGTGTGCATGAATGTGCATGCCACCGGCCTCCAACAGTCGGTACTAAAAGGGTCCTGTGTGTGTGTGTGTGTGCGCGTGCATGTGTGTTTGTTTGTGTGTCGACATGCCCACAAGGAATTGTGGGATGCTTGGGAGCTGGGGCACCGCTCCTAATAGTTGAAGAGGTAATGAGTGAGTGATGGAGTCTCTTTTTTTCCTTCAGCTCTAGAAACAGTGCTCAGAAGTTTTTACTTAACGCAACAGTGGCGAAGATCTGTTTTGTTCTCTTTGGCGCCATCCGTGGTGACGAGTGGTAATTGCAGGTGTGACTTTTAACCTCGTTTCCACAAGGGGACTACCCCAAAATAGTGGTAGATTTTATATTTGTAAATGTTGATGATACCCATCATCTGTATCCCCCCTCAGTACCTTTTTCCTCTAAATGTTATGATGCTAATTCTGTTTTTCTTCGCTGACGATCAGATTGTCTTCATCCGACCGTCGAGGGGAGGGCTTTACTGAGATGTGTTTGGTCTGCTCTGTCTTGGCAGCCCTCCCCTGGGCATGAACGAGTGCTGTCGGTGACGGTGTTGCCTGTTCATGATAAAAAGCAATGCAAGGTTTCCCTTTCACCAACATGAACAGAACAACTGGAAAGTTGTTAAACTCTTGCCTAAGATATGAAATCAGTAAATACAATCATACCCCTCATAGTTTATAATCAGTTTGACAACATGTTATGTAATAAATGAATGGATTAAGTGAGTAAAAGTGCATAGCTTCCACTGGTCTAAGAATATGTTTATTTATTGCCCACTGAAAATATATGTCAAAATAATCTTGAAAATAACATGTTATTGCAGCTGTTCGTAAAAGACTTTGTCAATTAAAGGAAGTTATTAAATGTACTCAGGTTGAGTTTATCTCATTCTGTCTTGTTGTTTTTTTCTGTCCCAGCACCTTAGATAATACTATTTGTCTCAGTTCTTCCCTGGTGACGTTATATAGTCAGCCTGTCCTCTCCGGTCCTCCTCTCTGTCTGTCTTTTCCACTGAGGCTATTTCCAGCCCTCATTTTTTATTTCGAATTATCACGCATCATCCCAGTCTGGCCCTTGAGAGTCTGATTTCAGACGCAGAGATGGACGACCTTTCGGCAGCAGGGGAAAAGCTTTGAATGGCCGAGTGCATCGACGCTCTGCACTTATTGATGTGGTGTAATTGTCTTCTCCTGAGCGGTGTAATTCTATCGGCGTCTATTCAGGCTGAATGCCAGGGCGGTTATGAATAAAAATGTGCTGGAGTGAGACTGTGGGATGAAACGGAAAGCTCACTCGGCCCCATTTTATACTGGATCGAATTGGTTGATGGAGAAATTAAATGAAAACTGTCTGTTTTAATTCTTGAACCACTAGTATGTCCACATGCCTTGCTCAAAGGGAACATTGATAGCCTTTGAGGAAAAGTCAAGCTTTCACCAGACTGCTCAGTAGATTTGAAACAATAACTTCAGCAGCTGCATGTGATATATTTCATGGAATATATCCTGAGGAGCTGTGCCATTTTTTTTTTATATTCTCAAAACCACTGAATCTTAAATGGGTTCAAAACAGCAATAAGTGATAAAATGCAGGAACATTGTCCAAAAAAACTTAAAAGTAGTTTAGCTTTTGCCCCAGTGCAAAATGTCATCGCGTTGGCCAATCAAATATGTGCAAAAGCTCATAGCTCATATCCTTCCTGTTTACTGTGGTTTGAGGGGACAATCAAGCTCTAAGTTTTGGAACAACAATTCCCATAATTCTTGGTCTCTGGGGTGTGTAAACGGGAAGTATAATGTTGCAGTTACTCAGCTTGAACTTGAATCCTGTTTTTTGTTAACCAGAGTTTCAGTATACCGAATTAGCCGTTAGCGGTTCCTGATTGCAATGTACCCAAAAATGTCCAGGCAACTTTCTCTAGATGACTTTGACGCTGATGAAAACTTAAAAAGTGATGATTCTCAGGTGAGTTCTGCAATTCACAGAAGACAATGATGATTATTTGGCATTACTTTGACAAAGTTGTGGCACCTGTCCCTCTCACGTCACACAGTATCCTTGTATCAGTTATGCTGATAACCAGCTACACAAGTTGGACTGCGTCAGTGTTTTTCAGCGTTAACGCCCAGAAACACTTGACTGGAGACCTGAAAAGAAAAACATTAAAATCTCAAGTTTTTACCAAATAAATTCTTGGGACTAGACACATAAAAGTCTTTCATCTTGGCCCCCAGTTTGCTTGAAGGACTCTTCTTGACAGACAAAAAAACATGAAAACTCGTCTCAAACACTCGAAGACAACAGCAATTATGGTAGCTTATGATCATTACCATCTCAGCATGACTAAAGTTCGCATGTTCACTGACAGACTTTTGTTCCCTCGTACTTGAAACTGAACTCCGAGCCATTCACAGTTCCCATGGTGCAATGGGGCACGTTCAGCCATCTTTTTTCCTTTGTGTTTTTGAGAATGGATTAGCCAAATGAGGGAGCATGAGATGAGATCACAGAGCCAGCAACAGTTGGAGTGTGTGTGTTTGTGTGTGTTTGTGTGTGCCCTTGTATTACACACTTAAACTGGGAGAAGTTTTGGGGCCCACAGTGTTTTCTGGAGTCATTTGGATGGACCCCAACATTTCTGAACTATGTTGTTGTTATTGACAAAACAAAAAGTGTCAAAATATTAGTTTGGTGATGTTAAAGGTTCAATTAGTGTTTTTTAGTTACAGTATACTTTCTGTCTATCGGAAGGCCCCACAAAGATAGTGAAATGTACTGTGTGTATGGGTGGGTGAATACAGCTCCCTTTGTACTTCTTTGTGTGTGTGTGTGTGTGTGTGTGTGTGTGTGTGTGTGTGTGTGTGTGTGTGTGTGTGTGTGTGTGTGTGTGTGTGTGTGTGTGTGTGTGTGTGTGTGTGTGTGTGTGTGTGTGTGTGTGTGTGTGTGTGTATCTATGACTACCTCATCAACACACCAAACTACAGATAGACACACACACACAGTGGGCATTGTCCATCACATAGCATACGGGACACACAACCTACAGAATGAAGGAGCACACCCACACACACACACACAAAGTATTTGAACTTTAAGTACTGAGAAACATGCAAACAGGCGTCTCCTGTTCATACTGTGGATGACAGTTTTACAGCTAATTCTGCTAAAGAGATACCTCAATACACACACACACACTGCTGTGGATGGCATTCAGTCATGCATTCCAGTCATATGAACAGCAGCGCTGGAAGTCAGACCCTCAGCTGTGCCTGAAGGTCACCATGAACACACACACACACACCACTCCTGCAGAAAACACACACACACACACACACACACACACACACACACACAGTCGCGCTCACAATTGGTTTCATTAATGTAACTGGGACAGTGTTCGTGTTCTTCTGTATATTGATTCATATTTAATGTGTTTGTTCAGGGGCGTCTGGCTGAGACCATGTGAAACAGGCTATTGTGTTATGGTGTGTGTGTGTGTGTGTGTGTGTGTGTGTGTGTGTGTGCGCGTGTGTGCGTGCGTGCGTGCGTGCGTGCGTGCGTGCGTGCGCGTGCGTATAGCTGTTCCCACATCATATTGAATTAAACTGGGCTTCAAATGTATCTAACCCAAATATTTGACTGGTGGCTCTCGGCTCTTTTGTCGTCCTCTGGAGCGTTTTGCTCTAATTGTGTTGGGAGCTTGTTTGTTGGGAGCAGAGCAGGTGTGTGTTGATCTGACGGGGACTTTGCTCCCTTTTTGACCACAGGCACTTTACCAAGCACGTTTTTGAAGGAACAGGAACTGGCTGAAAATCTTTTGAAGCCGCTTGGCTTCACAGCACCAGCATTATCAGTGTGCTCCAGTTGGACTAGCAGTGATTTGGTGATATTGTTAATTGTTTTAGGCAAACAATTAATCGGTAAATCAAGACAATAACTGATGGCTTAGTAAAAATAACAGATAGTTGCAGCAGTAGCTTTGAAACAGAAATGGTTAAGTCATGATTGACAAGTGAACAAAAACACAGATGCTTTATAGACCTTAGCGTTGACCTTACAAAATAGATGAGTTTATAGGGATTAAACCTTATTACTAGCAGCTGTGTTCACACTGATGGATGTGGGGTGGCGGAGAGAGAAGAAACAAACTGTAAGCTAGTTTAAACCTCAAAATCAAGCCTCCAGAACGCTTCCAGTCACTCCAGTAACAACTGATTTGATGATGTGCAGATGCCTGGACATCCTTTACGTACAGTTTGTCTAAATCAGGCGATGTATCAGGTGTACGATTCAGCGACTGCATCCCAACCATAGGCGGATTATGAGCTACAACCACCTCTGGGAGGCCCCACAGACAGAGCGGCTAATGCTGCTGTTTTGTTCTTGTTCTTTTAAAGGCCCATCCTGCTTGGAGACCCTCTAAAGTCCTTTAGATAAATTGAGGGGATACACTCACACTCACTTAAAATGTGTCATGGTGTTTTTTTTCCTCCTTGTTACATCCTCAAAGTGAAGTTTTTAGCTGTTCTTTCAGTTTTTCAGGACTTATTAAATGAATGATTAACCCTGCAGACCCACAGGACATGACTGGTGTTGCGGTCTGGTGTTGCTCCGTCCTCAGTGCAGCTGTAAATCAGGCGCAGAGCGTTTTCCTGGCAGCTGACTTGCCCAGATTTAGTTGATTTTCGTGCGTCTAACATGAGCATGAACATGACGTATTTACAATGTTGTTGAGCTGCGAGTTAAAGAAGCAACTTAAAATAAAAATGTTTTTTTTTTTACATCCAAGACAGACCCCTCATTGTCCATGGTGTTAAAAACCCTCTTACCAGCTGACGTCTGTCCAGGTGCCACAGATTCTAAAATAATATTGATGTGTTGGTGGAATATACGATTTGAAGGCTGCAGGGGGCTTTTATTTTGAAAACGGACTGCATTCTCTCCGCCGCTTGTTTGTCCAACTTCCTGCCTGCCTCATCTGCTCTGTTCTGCTTGGCGTCCATCAGAAATAGACCAGGCGCGTATCTTTAGCGGAGCGGAGCGCTGAACTGCTTCTGGGTTGTTCTGAAATGCACTGCGGCGCTTCTGATGGGATTTAAAACATTAACTGAAGTGGGCGCCATCAGCTCTGGCAGTGCATCACAGCCGGGACGCTACGCAGACCTGGTCCTGGTGGGTTTTAGCCTTAAGCCCTTTGATTTTGTGACAAAAACTGCAGAGTTGATAACAGTAACTTCAGGCTGATTGAAGGTCTGGCTGAGGGGCCCCCTGAGCCCGTAGACCCTTTGCCTGGCCCCATCATCTACTCTCAACACGTGGTTGAGGAAATATTGTAGTTAAAAATACAGATGTTGAGGTTGCAGTTGTAGGTAACCTAGACATAAATCATTTTTTTTAATTCATTTCACACAGATAAATACAAAATCACATGAAAGTAGTATATGTAAATCCAAATCTGTGTGAGTGTGGTAGAAAATACAAGCATAGGAAAACAGCAAAACATTTTAAATGTACAAAATTGCACATATGAAATAAGTGTAGAAGTTAGTACAGAGAGGAGTTAGGAGTTACATATTTTGCAGCCAATTGCATATTGACAGTATGAACAACAGATTCAAAAGCAAAAATGTTTTTGGCAACAAATAATTTCTAAATCTGTTTTTATTACAGATCTAATCACACAGAAGAATCCATTAAATTCACATTGTCATTCCACAAGATAACTGGGATGTGTTATACAGCCTGTTTGGTTGGGTGGTTACAAAATTGTTAAAATTATTAACAAACAGTATCTAAGACCATATTGTTGTATCTCACTTTAAAGACAGATGAAAAGGTTTGAAGTATGTTAATGTCAAAAATGTCAGGAGTGATGCGCGTGGCAAAACAAGTTTGGAAGAAGATGCTAATCTAACAAACCGCCTCTGCAGCAACAACATTTTGTACAAATACATAAAATATAACTGTACGAAAAGACTTTTTACCTCCTAGGTGAAGACAGGTGCTCTTAAAGAGCCTTTAATAATCATTTTTCACCTCACAATGACGAGTTTAGTGTAGCTCAGTCTGCAGCCTGTTTGATTTGACTCCATGTTATTTGTTTTTATGAGTTCGGTCTAGAATTAATACGTCTTTGCTCGCTTTCTTTATTTCTGCTGATTCTTTCAAATTGTTTTTGAAAGTTCACATCCAGGTAAAAGTGGAAAAAGGTTCTTCAGGAGAAGTTTAAGTGGAGTGCTCTGCAACATGAGCAGTGTACTCTGTAGGAAACACAGAGAGAGAGGTGTGTGTGTGTGTGTTTGTGTTTGTGTGTGTGTGTGAGATCAGCTGTCGGAGGTTTATTTAGCCGCCATGGTAGCCGCCACTCCACTGCTTCTCATGACCTCCAGACGCCTTATATAGGCGACCTGTTTCACCCCCGGTGTGTTAAACATGGTGATTGGGCGAGTGTCATTTAACAGAATAAATATTGGATTATGGATTTCAGTAAACATTAGCTGAAAGAGATCAATGAAATATGGTTGATTCACGGCTTTGTGTTGGTTTTGATGTGAGGATGCTCCACTGTGTGTGTGTGTGTGTGTGTGTGTGTGTGTGTGTGTGTGTGTGTAAATATGACCCCAGCTTCACCTCCTCCTGTTATATGGTGCAGCTCTTTGGTCTTTTTTTAGGCGGGTAAAGGCGGACGGTGGCTCCTGGGAGCTGACCCTCCAGCCGACCCCGGTGACCTCTGACACAATAAATACACTCCGTACTGCAGGAGCGGGTTCATTCAGTCCTCTTGTAATCCACCAGATCCTCGCTTCTTCACTTTTATCCTCATTTTTTTGTTTCATGTCTGCACCACCGAGCCACTCACACCACCTGTCAATCAATCTCCTTTTAATTTGGTTGTTTTTAGCTGTTTCATTCTGCTGCTCTGAGCGGGTCATACTAGAAACTGAAAACGCAGGCCGTAATCTGCTGTGTGATGAGGAGAGAGCGAGCAGGCAGCCAGTGTAGAGCTGCAATTATTAAAATGTGCCACTTTGGACACCTTTAAAAGGAAACGCCTCCTTTGAAAGTCCATCATCTTGGTCGGAGTGGATACGGCCTCAGCAGCAAGAATGTACTTTCAGTGTGTGTCTTAGTGGTGGTTTTAGAAATAACTGTTCCTATACGGATATTAATGATCTCAGGAGGTGTATTTGTTGATCGACAGCTGTTATGGCGTCTCACATCATCATGTCATTTGTCCACAGCAGGCTTTTGTCTTGTTTGTGTTTGCTGTCACTGCTGTCCGCCATCTTTGTCGCATACTCGAGCCAGAAAATCACATGAATATATGAATGTACATGTGACACACACACACACACACACACACAGAACTCCTGCTGGCCTTGTGATCTCGCCTCACACTCATTTATCCTCCTTATGAAGTGGCGTGATGTAGATGTGATCCATGTTTTTGCGTAAACTGTCTCTATATTGAAGGGCCTGTATTATATTGGTATTCAGAGTTTTCAGGTTTTCAGTGGGCGGGGGGGAAGTCGGCCTGCTGAAGGGCTGGAGGAGGTCACATGATCAAATGGCGTGTTTTCATACACGTTTACTGAAAGAGGAACTAGGAGAAACAGAGAGGACGGTCTTTTCTCAGCGTTACGAGATCTTTAGACACACCAGAGACACATTTATGCCGAAAAGACATTAAAAAGTGTATTTTGCAGAATATGGGACATTTAAATGGGACCTCCCATTATTTTTTAGAAATATATATTTCTCTTAAACATATTTACAGTACAGTTGACCTTTGCATGCTGAATTATCGCACCTACTTGACACACAAATGTCTTAAATACCCCTGATTGGGGAAAGAAGGGGAAAAAACACGCTTCCCCATTCTTTAGTGTGTCTGCCCCAATGAATGATTTCCTTTACTCTTACAGCCTCACTGCAGCTCACTGGAGGATTTGCTGCTTTTATATAATTTACGTTCCCAAACTTTTATTGATGTTAGGCTTAATGCCCCCCATGCTTTGCTTTACGGCCTTGTTTTACCTGAATTATTGAAGAGGAGATGACATCAAACACAGGTTGGATTTGGCTTGGAAGTTTTGCAAGCTTGTATTCATTCATATTTTAGGCTTTCAGTTGACGCTCTGATTAAAAATGATTTCCAGGGTGCAGGAAAGGAACCCAGTGACTGTTGATGGGAACAGCTGGCACCTTCTGCCTGCAGGACTGTCTCCGCTAAACAAAACTGGCTGGTATTTATTTAATCCTTTATTTAACCAGAAAAATCCAATATCTCTGCCAGGGAGTCCTGATCAAGACTGCAGCAAGTTTTTATATAAAAGCACAAACAAGGACGATGATATCACAAGGAGACAAGAACAGAACAGACACAAAGATCAAAAGCTGGTTAATAAGCAAGAGCGTTTTGTGAAAACTGAGCTTTTAGACATGCTGAGAGGGTGAAATTCTCCAGGTTGAGTTCGCCTTGCAGTTCAGGCCAAGCTCGCTTGGTTTGAAAGGAAAAGGTGGATTTAACCAGCTCTGTTTGAGGGTTTGGGACCACGAGGAAAATCTTTTCTCATGATCTTCTGCAGTAATCTCCAAAGTCTGGGGTGAATGAGCCACCTCTAGGGGGCGCTCAAGAAGAAAAATGTAGATGGGGAGCACTCGTAATTATAAAATATGTGTTTATGTTAAATGATTCCTCTTCTTTAATGTGTCCTCTCTGATAAAGAGACTCTGTGACCTTTAAGAGTGAGCGTGAGTGGAAACCACTAATCTAGTGTTGCAGCTACCGGAGTAACATTTCAGTAATCTGAATATGTACTGTGGCAACTTCCTCAGTAGGGCCTTTGCAGTAACACGTTTGTGTTTCTTTTCTTTGAACACAGTGAATTAAATCCATTAAACCAGGTCATATCAGTTACAGTGATGTGTACACACACGCTTCACACACCAGTCACACACGATGGACGACATCCACCTTTTTCAAAGGCAATAAGGATGCATGCAAGTAATGATATGTTCGGAGCTGAAGAACCTTAGAAAAGAACTAACTTTAGTTACAGAATGCTCCTTTACTTTAATCAGACTATGCTGTTGTAGAAAATGGACGGCTTGTGGCAGAAGTTTTGTATGTCAGAAAAAAGGCAAAATGCCTTTAAGCAACACATTTTTTTTTCCACGATGAATTAATATCAGCATGAAGCAGAGTTTCCAATCATATTTGCATGAATAAATGCAGGATTCAAATGAAAGAAAACAGGACTTAAATAAATATTCTTGAGTTTCTTGGCTGATTATGAGCAGAAACACGCAGACAAACACTCATTGTTTTGGTTTTTTTCGTCTTTTCTGACTGAGTTTAACTGGAGCTGTCGAGGTCTTTAACCTCATAATACGGTTTGTTAGTTCTTGATTCAATTTGACAATTAGGACTGATTTTCTAATCGCTGCTCGTCCCGCAGGCTGGACGGACGCCAGCTTTTGTCCCGAGTATTTACCAGAACTGCTCATCCATCAGCTCATTTGTCTTCATCTTTTGTCTGTTTCTGAAACCGGTCCAGACGCTTTCAGAAACGGTTCTCGGCTTTCCCGCCTCGCAATGTGACTTCTGGCCAGAAACGATTCACAGACGTCTCGTATTGGTGAGCAAGGACGGAAAACGAATCGAGGAGGGGTGAGGTTTGTGATTCTGTGATGTAAATGTAAACTAACACCAAGGGACAGGAAAAATAATAGGAGAAAAACTGGAAAGTAAAGGAACAAATATTGAGACCCTGTGCTGCAGTGAAACCAACAGAAAGAGGAAAACCTTCTTTGTATCATCATTTGCTGTTAGATTTAATCAGTCTGTCATGTTTGCTACCCTTTGGGCGAGAGTGACTTTGGGTTGGAGGAGAGATGAAAAGTTCCCTCGGATTCTTTTCAAGCAAGAACCCAGAACCCAACTTGTCTTCCATCTGCAATTAGTTTTGCCTCTGTAATGTCTAGAAATATGTTTTTAGGGTGGATTTCTGCCTGGCTGTGTCTACAGTTAGACCCTCAGTCCCGATGTAAGGGACGATAAAGGTCCTGCAGCACCTTGTTGGGGTTTGTTTTGCAATAATGACGGGATCGCTGTACATTAGGCTGCTTATTACTGAGCTACTCATGAAAGAAATCAGTAACTTGACACAAAATATTGATTTAAAAATGATGTTATTGCTTCAGCTATCAGAGCTGCATCCATAGCAACGGTTTGCTATATAGAAAGCTGTGCATTTAATAAACATATAGTGCACTGTAGTAAATAAGGAGGTTTAAGCCTCAAAATGGACTCCACCACATTGTGTTGGATGCACAGATTGTATATTTCTAGTAAAATCAGTCTGCTTTATGTCTTCTGTACTCTTCTTTCTCTTTTGTTCTATCTATAATAATCTATCTGCCTCTTCTCTTTAAGCGTAACATGCATCCCCATATGCTGAGTCTCATCCGTAATAACAGCTGAACCTGCAGCGTTCTTCAGTGTCAGGTTTTTCTTCAGATACACAGACAGATTTATGGGAAGAATCCTCCTCTTTACTGATGACTCAATAAAAAGGTAAAAAACCATCTTTGGGTGAATAAATCAACTTGACACGCCAGCAGATGTCTTGTTGTTCATCTGAAATTCTGAAGCTGAAACAAAAAGGGGAGGTTTTAAGTGGTTAACACACACAGACGCATGCCTTTTTTGAGAGGATTAGCTGAAATGATCCCGCGGGGTCACAGGGGTCAAGAGCTCCGGCTCTCCACCGATAGGTCAAGAGCGTCATTGACCCGCTAAATCCAGGCAATTAGATCAATCGCAGCGCGGCGGCCTGTTAGATAACGGAGGTGGGGGTCAAGCATTATGCTGTTTGGTGGATGCTTTCATCCTGAGCTGCTTGTAGAGACAACGGATCCAAATGGACATTATCACCAGGAATCAAACCCACAACCCCGGCAGTGCTGGTGCCTCGTCACCTGTGGAGCTACAGTAGGACGGCATCAGTAATATGTAGTTTTAAACAGAGAAACACTTTAACTGCGTGTTTTTCTCTTTAAAACACAAGGTGCTCTTAAAAAATATGGCTTTATATAAGTTTGATGGCGCTTGCAGTAAAGATTATTGTGAATTTGCATGATGCAGATAATTAAAAACTGTGTGTGTGTGTGTATAAAAGAGTTTTGTGTCTGAAGTGGCTGAGTGTTGCAGGAACAAAGATAAAAGCTTTACAACATTTCCCTCTTGACTGTTTCCCGCAGCAGCAGCCCTGTGTCCGGGCCCTCATTACGTCCTCCACTGCTGTACATTATTGCCAGCTTTATCTTCATCCTCTCCATAAATGCTCTCGCTGACTCCATTTGTCATTTAGCCGGTACGTTCTCCGGACTTCACACAGGTCATTCATAGAATTTTCTCTCTGTTCAGCGTTTCTGCCTTTTCTGCCAACACATGTGCTCTTTTGCTCTATTTTTCCCAAATTTAAATTTGTGTGTGACCCAAAAAAAACCCTGTTTTTTATCATCAAGTCATCAAAGATGCTAAATTTAAAGGAAAATTCTGGTATTTTACAACCTGGAAGTTCAGTGCCAGATAAAATTACAGTTTTTTTCTATGGAGTCTGGTGGTTGAATGTACGTTGGAAAGGCCTGTCTGACAGCAATGTAAAGGAGTGAAAATATTCTAAATATGGTGTACATTTCAGCTTCTAGCCGCCAGCAATAATCGGCGTCAAATGGGTACATGCTAACACCAGGTCACAGCTCTGTCTGTCTGTCAGCTCCAGGATTTACACACGTCCATTTCATTTCCATTCAACTCCCTCTTCTGTCACATACGGCAGCATTTCAAACAGATGTTGGTGTCACTAACAAGGTGACAGCGATGACGTCCCTGCAGGCGACTGACGTGAGAAAGTATTTCTACAGTATCCTGACACTGACAGTCCTGCGTTGACGAGAACTGAACATGTAGCTGCGGAGTGACGGCACCGTGAGAGACGGTTGACAGACGCCGCCATTAAGACATTTTTCTATGTAAATCCCTCTTGGCTGACGGGAAGTTAAGCGCTGCAGCTCTGGATTCGGTTTGCATGAGCTTCATCTGTCAGGCTGGTTGTGGATGGGTGGATTTCTTTGAGTTTAGGGTCACGGGCTCAATCCCCAACACACCAAACCTCTCCAGCCTCATTTATTTCCAATGTATTTGTCTATTTAGCTCTGAAAACACATGTTAATCAGCTGAATTTTCAGGTGAATTTTTTTCTCTGCATCTTCATTAAATAACTATACTTAAAAAAATTGAAAGGTCAGTCAAGGGTTAATTGCCTTTTAACAGTTTAATGCTGGAATCAGGCATTCAGGGTTACATCTATGAGCCAGAATACAGTGAGGAGGAATTAGCCGAGAGGATAGAGGAGCAGTGCATTCTGGGCATTGTAGGCTTTCCACCTTTTGAGCAAAAAAGGGAACACCACAGTCACGCGTCTCTGTTTTCTCATGTAGCACCAATATTTGCTGCTTTGTGCTGCCCAGTTTTATGACAGGACTGTCTTTCCAGTGGCGAAATACGTCTTTAATGCTCATTTTATTTTGTTAAATGCTGGTTTAGGGACCCTCCAGTCACACAGCAGCATCCTTACTGTGCTGTAAAGGCTGGAGAGAGACTTAAGGAGGAGCAGAAGAGACTTTCTGGTTCTTTGCAGAATTCACTCTGATAGACACATTTGCTAATTGCAGTTTTTATTTTTCCTCCCTCTGCAGCTAATGCAGCATTCGTCTTCGCACTGAGTTAATTATCCTCATTATTAATTAATGAGCTGGTGATTAACCCCCTCGTCAACAGCACAATCCTTCCTCCTTTCACGGCTGTTCACGGGCTCTGCTGCTCGCCGCCAGTTTAAGTGTGTGTGTGTGTGTGTGTGTGTGTGTGTGTGTGTGTGTGTGTGTGTGTGTGTGTGTGTGTGTGTGTGTGTGTGTGTGTGTGTGTGTGTGTGTGTGTGTGTGTGTGTGTGTGTGTGTGTGTGTGTGAGAGACCATGGATGCCACGTTAATAGCAGTCAGGTATAATCAGATGTGACTTTTTGGCCTGAAGATTGCCGCCGTTGTTGCAGAGTTTTAATGACTATTTGTCGTGGCAGAAGGACCTGGTTAACGCTGTGAGGAGACGAGGAGGGAAGGGAGCAAGGAAGGAAAGAAGGAGACACTGATGGAAAATGGGTAAAAGTCTTATAGATCAGATCAGCACATTCTGGGAACTTCCCATCCTTCCTTTGCCTCACTCCATCCTTCAGTCTGCCTTCCTTCTTTCCTTGTTTCTAATCTTGCTTTCCTTCTTCGCTTCCTTATCTTCACATCCCTTCTTCCCCCGCATCCTTTCCTCGCATCCTCCCTGGCATCCTTCCATTCGTACTCCCCTGTGTCCTCTCCTCTAATCCTTCCATTCCCTCCATCTTTCTTCCTTCTTACCTTCCTTTCTAGCATCTTCTTTGCCTTCCTTGTTCCTCTCCAATAGGCCTTTCATCCTTTCCTCTTTCTTTTCTTGCCTTCTAACATCCTTTCCCACTTCCCTCCATTAGTTTACTCAAGACAGTTTCTAAGTGCTTTGCTCAAACTGTTAAGGTCACAATGGCTGCGGCGGGAATTGAACCTGCAACCTCTGCAGCACAGCACAGTCCGTCTAAACTCAGGTGTCTGACTTTGCAGCATGTGGACAGAGGTGAATCAGATCACATAGCTCTTCTTCCTGAGTGTGTGTGTGTGTGTGTGTGTGTGTGGTGACATTGCAGTTGTTGGTCAGGGACACAGTCAGTCAAGGGGAAAGAATCTGTATACTGACACACACACACACACACACACACTTTCAGCTGTTCAATTTTACATAATCATTCAGACACACACCTTGACTCCAATGCCTCCAGCAAATTTTCTATATATGTGTGTGTGTATGTGTGTGTGTGTGCGTGCGCGCCAGCCGTACCTGAGTTTACACATGGAGGTTTTATGCTTTGCTCAGTGGCACGCGGGCAGCTTAAGGAGGAGGAGGAGAAGGTCCAGTGATTCAAACTTTTTGGTTACAAATCTGATTCTGGTTGTTGTATGTGTAACCACATAGACACACACACACACACACACACACACAGAGGCTAAATGCTGTGTTATTAATAGAAGTGTAAGGGTGACGCTGTAATCCCACATGGCAGAGGCATTCCTCCTCTCTGATATCAGCACACACACTTCACCCCAGCACTTTGCACACACAGAGAGAGAGAGAGAGAGATTTTAAAGCTCCATGATTGGATGCTTCTTACTTTACTAACTTTCTAACCACCAACCAACGATGGAGCAGGAGAAACAGAGAGATGATGTCTGTAGACACATTAGGGACACACATTTATGTTAAAAAGACATTTAAAAGTGCATTTACAGGGCCTTTAATCAGTAGACCTCTACTTTTCACTGGAGTCATACAGGCTTGTGCCACAGTTGCTCCTTTTTTTGCTCTGATAGTTCAACCAGGAGAGTTTCATATCCATCTAAACCCCAGCGCTCCCTTCATGGGTGGGACTCCACTGACTTTATTTATGAGAAAATGATCTTTTACTTCAGGATCCTTAGACGACTACAATAACTTCTCCTGCTGCACTACTCTGTGGACTGGTAGTCAGGGTGACTGACCAGTCCACTACATAACTGGTTACTGGTTAACTAGAAGTCTGGTTTACTGGCTGGTTTACTGGCTGGCTGCTCACACTGTATGTTCATAAATGAATCGGAAGGCCAAGCCTAGCTCTTCAGCTGGGATACCAAGCTGTGATTTCCAAAAGAACATGCACACACAGACAGAGTGAGTGGATTCATGGGACAGGACTCCTGACTGTTCTCAGGACTGACACACTGTGTAGCTGCAGGGTTCTGGCGATACTCTGGACGCTGGCAGAGGTCGAAACATGTGACTCAGCGACTCGTCAGAGCCGGCTCTCTGCTCTTCCAGCAGCCTCGGGGAGCAACGCAACTCACAGCCAAGACCTGAGTAGCACACACCGGGTCTCAAGCCAAAAACAAAATATTCACCCACTTAGAAGATACATTTAGAGGTTATTTCACAACAAAAGACCAGAGGACAGAATAAAAATGTGCCAAGAAAATTATCTTGAAAAAGGAAGCAGCTGAACATTTGTGTTGGTTGTTAGTGGCTTTAAAGTTTCTTTTTTTTAATTATTATCTCTTGGTTTCATTCAAATAATCACTTGAAGTTTGTATAAAATCACACTTTATTGGGTCACCTCCCTTTTTTCCTCACGGTTGGATTTTGCATTTACATTCCCAAGTTTCATTGTCCTTGGCTGCTAAAAAAAACATCCAAATAAGTCAAATTAAGAAAAAACCTTCCCTAAAATTCTCAGTAGCACGCAGTGCAGACATGCAAAACCTCTAAGAGACCCGAGGTGGTCAAAAGGCCGGTTTGCCTGAGAGAATAAATCCTGTTATACCATGTGTATACTCGATTCTGATTGGCTGCCGGTTTCTCCGTTTAGGATCCGTCCTATTTACTGGAGGAGTGAACAACGTTTCCATTGAAGAACATAATGGGATGGTAATGATGGTTCCAAGTATTAGACCATCATTATCATCGTCCACATGAATCTTAAAGTCACCTACTATAATTACTTTATCTGCACTAAGGACTAAATTTGATAGAAACTCAGCGAATTCAGTCAGGAATTCAGAGTACGGGCCAGGAGGGCGGTACACTGTATTTAATAAGACTGGCTTCAGTGTTTTCCAGGTTGGATGAGAGTTTAGGTCTAGGCTCGATTTAATAAGCTAGAGTTGAAAATGGCTGCAACTCCACCTTCTCGTCCAGAGTCTCGAGGAATATGAGTGATATCTGACACCTCGTCGGACATCATCTCTTATTTAAAATCTGTAATTATTTTCTGCATTAAAGGAACTTTAATGTTCTCTTGTCACTCTGGAGGTGTCATTTTAACCGTGAGACTGAGTTCAGCAGCACATTACTCCCAGATTAAGTATGAACAGTCATGCCCAGGTTACAGATCCCACCACACCGAAGTCGTCTTCTTAAAATGAAAACGAAGCCCTGGAGTATTTCACATCTGACTTGCCCGCCTAAATTTATTAGCTCTGTCTTTTGCTCTGAGTGACAGTGAACCGGGTTCTTATTTCATTCCTGGCACCAGTTTAGACGACCAGTTTGTCCACGCTGGGGTCCGGTTGAAAACACGACGGACTGTGTTTGACATCCACCATTAAAACGAGAAATGACACACGGTTCTTGCCTTCTGCTGACATGCTTGTCTTTCTGCACCTGGCTATGTGTGCACTGGAGAAGACGACCAGTTGTCTGTTGGCATGGTGAGACCCTGAGTGTGTGTGTGTGTGTGTGTGTGTGTGTGTGTTTATCTGGATGGGTTTCTGTGCAGCCGGAGGGAGCAGAAAGCCACGACCTACATACTGAGTGCTTTCTGCTGTCATTATTACTTTAATGGCTTGAATATAAGACAGTATTTTCTCTCTGTGAAAACGTGTAGCGGTCATATCTTTGAGCGCTCGCCGCCGTTCATATCATCATAACAGATGTTCCCTTCGAATGGAACAATTACCGGCTCTTGTGCTGCAGTGTAAGCCTATTACTTCTAAGAGTATTATGGGTTGTTTGTTGGCACATTGTGGCAAGGCAAGCAAGTTTCGAACTGTCCATCTGCAGTGTGTCTATTTGAGTTGTTTATATTATGATTATGAAAAAAACGTGCGGTCAAGTGGGGGAAACGTTCATGTCAGTGTGCTTGTTTTAAGTCAGACTGAGAATATTTTCTTTTTGTTTTGTCACGAATGGACACAGAACAAGTGAAGTAAATATGAACACCGAACAGGTACAGTGCACCATGCATACAGGCCACAAAAATAGATATTTGGAGTCTTTGTGTTTGTGGTAATCATATTATTCACAGTAAAGGTGATTTTCTCCAAACCTCGTATAGAGTTTATAATGTTTATAAAGAGTCTCATGGTGGGAGGATTCCTGTGGAGCATTCAGTAATTCCTTTTTTTTTTTTTTTTTTACTTGCAACCATGAAAATCTTCAGGAGTTATGTGTCTCTGCGCCACCATAATCACATGTCAGGGCTCTCATAACCATTCCCATATGCTGTTTTCTGTGAAGATTTTTGCTTTTACTTCTAAATATGCACATGTTGTGCAGAAATCCACTAATTCAGAACGGCAGTTGGGTTACACATCTACACATAATCAGCAAATGCACACTCTTCCTCTTGGTGAAATAAGGGTTAAAACCAGAATGGAAATGGTTGAGAAATGTGTGTTAAATAAGTACATTTGTTGCTGATGCCAGAGCGTTGTTGGCCGTTTAAGATAACCATGTAGAGCTGGTCGACCTCGAGGGATATTTCACTGCAGTCCTTGTGTATTTTGTTGATCCCCCCCCCTCCCCCCCTACAGGAAACATGCATATCAGTGTATCATAATTAACTGAGTGCTAATTTCCTCTCTGGCGGCCTCAGCGTGCGCTATATGGGTTACGCTATGACCCAGAGCAGTGATAATTTATTTCAATTCCATGTTTTTAATTAATGCTGCCTCAGTTGGTGCTGCGATTGGTGTGTCACCCGCTTGTAGGGATGTTTAATGGCCGAGAGCCTACATGGAGAGCAATTATGGACCCGTAAGAGCAGCCACTGGGCGTCACTGAGTCAACGATGTCAAAGAGACAAGTCCGCATGCATCTGTCTGACTTATAGTTTACGGAAAAATGATGGTGATTTTCCTCGCTCTTACATAATCCCATCCCCACTAACAGTCTGGAACATTCCTGCACTTTTTCATTGAATTCCAAGTGGATTCCAAAGTAGCGCTGCAGGGCTATCTTTGGACTCAAGCATTATTGTGCCGTACTTTAGTATTTAAGGAATGCTTCTTTTCTCCATTTTGCCATTTTTGGAGTAGGGTCAGCTGGTTTGAAGCCTCTCTGGGGAGTCCCCCCCCCCCCTGTCTGTAAAAACTGGCTTAACTGCCACAGCTGCCACTCTGGAATAAGTCATTTTTACCTTTTTGGAGCAAATCTTGAGCCTATTGTATTAATAGGATTTCCATCACTGTGAATGGTCGCTGTGGAGAATAACCCCGACCGGGCTTTAATCTGGATTAGCGTGGTTTCAGCGTGGCAGGGCCTCGTTCACACAAAAACCTCAGAGGCCTCAGTGTCGGCTCAGGTAATTGCGTTTGAAAGTGAAGCGGTTAGATTACGTTACTTGGCATTAAGACTGAATGAGTTCAGAGGCTCTGGGAGCTGCTCACTGGCTTCAAAACCAGGAATTTGATATTTGCCCTCAATTGACAGCGTTTGACTTTCAAAATGCGAATTTTTTTCTAGGAGTTATCAGTGCTTTTAGGACTCAAAAAAACTGATGATTTCTTCAGCACCTGTCGACTGAAAAATTCTTCATTTCAGTAACGGCCTGTTTCATTTACACCCGGGGAGTCTGGACTATTGTCTGGGAGTCCTTTCCCACAGTCTGCTGGAAATATTGATATGTTGTATGAGTGCAGTTAAATGCCAGCTGTACCCCTCTGAACCCAGCGCTCATTCCTGCACTATCCTATGCAAAAACTTTTTTCATTTTAACCACCTCTTCCTTTAAACACGCAAAATATATTAATGAATACTAAAGAAAACACACACAAATAGCCACATTAAAACCTGCATGCATGCACACAATTTAATGAAAGTCTTTCGACAAATCCAAAAAAATGCTGTTAAAGACTATGAAACTTTATTTTTCAAATGTTTTTTCAGTCATATTAATCTTAGAAATGGTTTCATAAAGATATGAAACTATATAACTACTCACCTAATGCAGTTTTAATCTTCAATTTATCTGTTAGGGCTGTAAAACATTTTACTACATCAGATAATCTTTGGAAATGCAGATTTATAATCGAACCCTGTCTCTTAAAATCATGTTTATGCTCTACTAAACTGTCAAAAAGCCTCTTGAAGGAAACTACATGTGCTGCCCGGATTCTGTTCCCTAGATGTGCTTTTTCCAGTCCAGGAAGTGCTTTTGTAACCACTAACATCATTAAAGATTTTCATTCAGAGTGTTCGCAGGTTCACATTCAGTTGTTGGACACAACATTATAAACTCCTCTATAACCTGAGCAGTCTAATGTGGGAGCCCTTCAACAAGATTACATCAGTATTTTTAAACCAGGGCCCCATTTGTTTTTACATATTTTGGGTTCAAAATGACTTGTGGGTACACAAACCTTTGGAATTGGTCCAGTAGCTCACCGCAGCCAGCAGCCATGAATGAGCTACAATTGCTGTGATGTAATCCTTCTGGGCAATTGCACCTGATTAAGGTACATCCTCTAAAAGTGCTTTTTTTTGCCACTGACAGGCTCAGATTGTTGTCTGACAGCATTATGGAAAGGATCCCTACAGAGATAGACCTAGAAGATCCTTTTTGTTTGACCAGAAATGGACGTTGTATCGCACTATTCAAACCTACCAGACTCCATTGACAAAAACAGTAATTTTACCTCTCAGAACAGGATAGTGGCTTCTCCACTGCTGCTGCGAACAGGTAGTTTGTTCGGGTTATTGTGTGGTTACACAAATATTGTGTTGGATCAAAAACTAACCTTTAAACAACAACGGTGGACCAGCAACTCCCGTGTAAAATTACCGTTTCTGTTAATGGAGTCTGGTTGCTTTGAACCGAGTGATACAAATGTTGTTTCTGGTTAAACAAAAAGGATCTTACAGGTCATAATTTTGTCAGAGACAAATAACAATCTGAGCCTCTCAGTGGCAAAAACGAGCACTTAATTGCCCTGAAGGATTACAATACAGCCATTGTAGCCGGTTCGCCACCCGTTCTTCGCTGCTGGCTGAGACCTGCTGGACCAGTTGCACAAACTTTTGTACCTACCAGTCATTTCAAACCCAAAATACATAGAAATGGCGCTCAGGTTTAAAAATACAATACAAGACTGCCACAGGAGTTTAGTGCACACTAGAACACAATCCTACCCTAAGTTGAATGTGTTGGTTTGTTGTGACCCAGTTTTTTCGTGAGGAAATTCAAATTTCACAGGTCTGTGCTCAGACGCAGGCTGTTTTACTTACAACTACGTGAAGCCAGGAACGTAAAGGCATAAACTGAGCTGTCCTCGGTACAATAGCAGAACCAGGTGCACGGCTTGTGTTTGCCTTTCTCTTCTTTGAAGAAACACATAGGGTTTGTTGACTCAGTGAAGTCAGTCTTTCAGCCGCTTGTTCGGTTCAAATGTAAAAGATTAATGTTTGTCTGGGCACAACAAATATCTCCTTTAGTTTAGAGGAGTTTCTTAATCCTGTATTCTTTGAACAGATGGAGTGAACAGAAAGAGTTTACTGTCATTTTTGTCTTTGCTTTCAATGATTTCATTGTATTTATATGGCAGCTTGAGGGAAACCAGACACTCAATTCCCAACTTGTCCTGCAGTAAGAACTCTTTCCTACCTCAGTTTTTCAGATATTTTGATGTCTGATAGAGATTTATGTTTGTCATCTTTATCTCATAGACGACCAAGGCACTTTTAAGTGCTCAGCATCACTTTTTCACATGCTGGATATCTCATCTTGTAATGAAACTCCTCTTTTGTTAATGTCATCACAAAAACTGCCAGCTACACATCGCTCCTATCAGCACTCTGCAGCACTTTCTCTTCTCGACCAAGCTCTTTGCTGTTCAGCCTTTTCTCTCCCGCAGATCCTCTGTCTGTGCCTCTCTCTCTGTCTGTGATTGATGCCTGACAGAGGAGCCAGACGGAGGTCCATACAGAGTTGACTGCTCTGCGAGCTGCTATTGATTCTTTTTCACTTAAGCCATAATGAAGTATTGGTCAGCCTCAGTGAGTGTCAGCACTGCTTAGCGAGGCAGCAGGTGAGAAAAGCCCCGAGACGCTAGACTTAATTACAACTGGTCCTCGTGTATTCAGCCTCGCTGTGAGCTGCGCTGGTGGCGTTCATGTGGTCGTGTTGGCTGTCGCTAATAAAGGTTACGATAATGATGAAATAAGATAAGAAGTGACAGGTCTTTATTTTTCACTGGGGGTGTAAATTCATATGTTCAGTGGTGGGAGAACTATTCAGATGCTTTACTTTAATAGAAGTGACAAAACAGCAGTGAAAAATACTCCATTACAAGTAAAAGTCCTGCATTTAAAGTGAAAGTACACAAGTATTATCAATATAAGTGTTAAGTGTTAACACTTAAAGTGGCAACAGTAAAAGCATTCATTCTGCAGAAACTTGCTCTATGAAATTAAAAGATATTTATATTTCTGATAAACACCCGTTTTCATTTTTTTTGGACTATTCCCTGTTGTTTGTTCTTGTATTGAAATATTACATCTCTTAGATGGGAAATTAACTGCAGCTCGTAACTCATAGACATCTGAGGCTGCGACTGGAGGCCACAAGCCAAAAAGGTTTGGAGCCACCGGTTTGATCTTAACCAAAGTTTTGTAAATTCATTGTAAACTATGAAAAGCAAAGTAAAAAGTACAATATTTGCCACTGAAATGTTGTGTGGAGAAGTATTTTTTTCTGTGGCTTCGTCTTGGCTGGTTGTTGTTGTTGTTTCCTTGTTATTTTCACATGATATGAAAACTCGCCACAGACGTCTAATCCATCACAGTTAAAATCAAATCTGCATCCATTTTTGTCCATTATCGTGTCATAATGTAGTTGTAAGCACAGATTGATGAGGAAATGTCTCCACTGCTTAAGAGTATCATGACTTAAAAGATCATTGATATTCATTGTGACCTGAGCCTTTTAAATACTGAGTGGAAATCAATGGCAGCCTGATGCATTCAGTATTTGGCTGTGGTGTAAAGTGCAGATCATCTCAGGAAAATGGACAAAAACGTGTAAAATCTTTGATGTGATTTTTGTGATTCGTCCTTCAGAGGACGAATCTAAAAACTGCTTTGTGAGCTCTTTTCTGTTCGTTTAAAAAAAAAAAAAAAAAAAAAAAAAAAAAAGTTGCCCCCCATCTGTGCTCTTCCTCTCCCCTCCTCATCCTCACCTGTCAGTCCCCCAGCAGGAGCTTGTTAGTCAGCCTTCACCTTGGTACACACACACACACAGACTGGATGCAGTAAGGAAGTGCAGATTGTGACACTTTCGGGCGTGTGTGTGTGTGTGTGTGTGTGTGTGTGTGTGTGTGTGTGTGTGTGTGTGTGTGTGTGTGTGTGTGTGTGTGTGTGTGTGTGTGTGTGTGTGTGTGTGTGTGTGTGTGTGTGTGTGTGTGTGTGTGTGTGTGTGTGTGTGTATCGTGTAGTTTTTTTTTCCCTTTTTTTTTCATTTACACACTCTTGCCCATGAACCTCTCTTTTCATCCACCTTCATCTCATGGTCCCATTGGCTCTTACCCCCAGTTTATTATCCTCAAAACATACACACGCACACACGCACACACACACACACACAGCACTCACACTCATACTCAACAGTAACAAGATTCTGAAGTCGAGCCATTTTTATTAATAGAAACTGAGCTGCAGGTGAAGAGAAGGAGCCGACAGGTCAGTGAGTCAAAGAAAGAACCAGGTTAACCGTATCTACAGCAGCTAATCTAATAGAGGATATTTTAATAGGCAAATACATCAATATCTCATCGCTGATGAATGGAAAGCAACTGTTGAGCCTCAGAAACAGTCTGGATGATTTTGTCTTTACAGTCAAGACAGACAGGAATCACAGAGAGACATTGAGCAGAAAAAAAGCCACATGGACACCACAGGAACTTTTGTCATTCATTTTGATCTCAGAGACAGAGGATGAACTTGTTTGAGGCCGCTGAAGCTAAATTTAGGATGTCAAACATCAAATCTAAGCATTTGAGGTCTGTAGCTCGGCACATGATTTGTTGCTCTCTGGTGACGAAGCCAGCGGGACTCCATTCCACCTTAAATCCAGCGAAACGTTGACTCTGTGTCGGTTTGGCTGACCGAGAGTTGGCTCTGAGCACACTGCCCATAAATGGACACGGTACACACTGAAGGGAGAGGATAGAGAGGGGGGGACGGATCAGAAGAGGGAAGAGAACGAGGCGCGTAAAGAGGAGAACAAGGTTAAGAAAACGTGAGAAATGTAGAGAGAATGAAAGGGGGGGAAATCAAACGGGGAGAGTTTAAGAAAGATAAAAATAGGAGAGGAAGGGATGCCAAAGGAAACAAAACAGAAGAAGACGGAGTGAGTGGGGGGGGGGGGATCCGTTTGCCAACCCAAACACAGGAAATATTGTACTCCAAAAAAAAAAAAAAGTCTTTTAACAGAAACCGAGATCTCCTGACTCTTTGGCAGCATGCAAACACTATCCTGGAATGAACTGAAGGGAGGCTGTCTTCTTCCTCTGTCGCAGAGGTCAAAGGTCAGGGTTAGAGGACAGGCTGCTACCTACCACCCCACCTTTTTAAAGCCCCCACAGGGGCTTTAGATAACCTACATAGGCGTCTTCACCTATTTTGGCGGCATGGGTGTGTTTCTTGATTGACACTGTACGGTTACTTTCCTGTTTGCACCTGTTGAAGATTAATGACCTCCGTCACGGCTCCGCCCAACTGCACCCTAACAGGAGATCCAATCAACCAGAATAGTGATGAGATCAGGAATATGGAACATGAGAAGGATAGTTATTTTTCTACAGAACATTATCAGTCAAAATCTTTATGAAGGTTTTAATGTTCAGTTGTTAAAGCAATTTTAGAGAAGTGTAAAAGGAGTATTTTAAGTTCTTGGCCTGATTTTTACGTGTTTTGGGTTCGAAATAACAAGCAGATACTAAAACTGGCAGTAATTGTTGTATTGTGATCCTTCGGGGCAGTTGTGACAGATGAATGTAGGACTTGTTTTAAAGGGTTAGTTCATATTCCACTCAATATTTGTTTAACACACAATAACACAAACAAACTAACTGATTGAGGCAATTATAGATTGATGCCTCTAGTTAGACCAAAAGGATCTTCCAGGTCTCTCTCTGTAGGGATCCTTTCCATAATGTTGTCAGACACTTAGAATAACAATCTGAGCCTGTCAGTGGCAAAAAATAGCACTATTGGTGGAGGTACTTTGATTGGGCGCAGTGGCTCATCTTACTGGAACCTGAAGCAACATGCAAATTCAATTTCTGGCTAACATGTCACAGAGAGCCAAACTGCCTTCCTCCAGTCGTCCACTTCAGTCTGACTGCCGTGAAATCTTCGATACGATGTCAAAGTTTATTTTTCTACACCATTACAGGCCCTCGGTAGTGTTTTTATCTGTGTTATACCACTGATGGAACACTTACAGTATATACATACGCGGCGTACATATGCTTTACTGCACTTTAGATGTGAAACAGTGAGCTCAGGTCAGCTGAGGTTTTAATGTTAAAAGTTTTAATGGAGCTTTTAAACAACTTAACTGGGTTATTGTAGCCTGCCTGGACCTGGAACAATGTCCTAGAAAGCAGCGGGGATATAATGTGTGTGTTACAATTGCGTCTGTCTCTGTGAGTGCATATGATATGTGCATAATTTATATATAAAATAGAATATGGGTCTGTCTGCCTGTGTGTGTGTGTGCTCATGAATGCCTTCCCAGACTGCAACTTTATGTGTTTTTGTGCAATGGGGAACATATTTCTGCTTGGGGACATTTCCTGCAGTAAGTATATGTATGCACATGTCTGCCTGTGTGTGTGTGTGTGTGTGTGTGTGTGTGAGCGTGCTTGTGTGTGTGCGTGTGTGGCCAGAAGGGCCCTGTCACCCTGAGCCGAGAGCGAGGTAAAGTGACAGATTTGGATCAGCGGGGAGACCGGCCACCGCAACTGTGCCACGGTTAAATAATGCAGCAGATCTAATTCACACACCTGAATTATAGAGACGGAGCCGGCGTGTTTCTAGGGAGCGTTTTTCTGGTGACACAGTCTGCGTCTGAAGACTTCAGGCCAGACACCGAGCAGAGACAGCAGCTCTTCAGACAGTCTGGAGGTCAGTCAGGGAGAGACGACGAGCTGACGGAGACACATTAAACAAGACGCCGGTCGCTGCTCTATTGGAGGTAAACGAAAGGAATCATAACATCATTATATCGACAGCATGTTAACTTTTAGATATTGGTAGATTTCCTGTCAACACAACCTTAATGTTAATGGTGCTTCATTGCTCAAAACAAGCCAGAGAATGCTAACTATAACTCTTCTGAGGTTGTTTTTATGCTTTTTCTTTGTCGTGCACGACTGTAAACTGAATATCTTTGTGGGTTTGGATTATCGGTTTGGCAAAACCAAACATTTGAAGACCATATCTTGGATTGTGGGAAATTATAGTGGTATTTTACACTATTTTCTGATTAAGTGATAATGGACAGTTGCAGCCTTAGCCTGAGCTGTACCGCTGTTTTTGGTCAGGAAATAATTTACTAGTGCTTTTTTATGTAATCAACAAGTCATTAATTAAGCCCATAGAGGTTGTAGGGTTGTGAAAAGTTCCTTTAACTGGTGTTTAGTGTAATAACAGAGTTCTAAATGTTTGTAATCATTTAGTGAAAATGCACTAGTTTGTCTCTTTCTAGTAAGCAACCTAGTTTGCCGTTATAAATGCTAATAAGTTAAGAAGAAAGAACCTTTCGTCCAAAAAGACTGTAGTCACAAGTGTCGAAAGTGTAGAAAGTTTTGTCCTGCTAAACCTGGGCCAGGGGGGTTCTGGGAAATGAGGTCTTAGGAGGAAGGTAGATGCCAGATGTTACTAAATGCTCTGCTTTGAAAGAAAAAAAAAAGCTCTTTTAAAAGCTCATCCCCACATTTTTATCGTTACATTTTCTCGTGCATAAACTGGTTCTTGCTGAGTCTTATGTCCTTCGAATACAAAGGAACGACGAGCCGAATAGTTTCCACTTGGCGCAGACATCGAGTTTAAGTCGGGATAAATTAGAGATAATAAACACATGCATATTGAGGAATGAAGCAACACCTGGTGTGTGTGTGTGTGTGTGTTTTTCTGTTTGTTGTGTAATTAGAGGTATGCTCCTTCACAGTAATGACAGCTGTTATTTAGGCTGCAGGAGGCTGGATGGGAAACACACACACACACACACACACACACACACACACACACATATCATAGACATGCAGCACCTCCTCCTCTTGTCTTGCACACTTTCGACTGCCCTTTCCTCCCCTCACACACTCACATACTGACAGTCGCTGATAAGACCTCTTAAAGGTCTTGTGTGAGTGTCTTGCCGTGTGTGTGTGTGTGTGTCCAGTCTGAATTATTTCAGCTGACACCTGATTTGAGAAGTGTGTCCTTCCGCAGTTGCAGCTTTGCTTCCACTCATGATGAACTATAACACAGTTTATCTACCATCACAGTAAATGACCCATCTTTATATAACGCTGCTCTACAGCAATGTTTTTTTGGCATACAGTTACTTCTGCAAGGACAGATTAATTGGAAATGGCACTGAGAGGATGCTGATCACAAAAAAAAAAAAAAAAAAAAGGCAGTTAGACTTCATTACCGTTTACCAAATGACTTTGGAGCCTAAATTGGTTCATAAAACACACAAAGACACTTTTGTCTTTTATTTGTTAAACTTTTCTGCTGTCACATGTAGACATGCAGATGTAAAGTAAATAAAGAAATGAATGCAACATAGCAGTTAGCAGCAATTCGAAGTAAATAAAGAAATAAAGTAGAAAAAATAGATAAAATCAGTACATTTTAGAGCAGCTGTAGTTGTGAAAGAGTTGATGTATTAATGTGTTTAATGAGTTGCTGGCGTGCTAGTAGCTAAACAACATGGTCCTGACATGGGATGGGACTTATTGGATATATTAATTTAACATGATAAGATGGGACTGAAAAACAAATGTGCAGAAATGCACATTCTTATTTTCATCCTGTCTGTTTTGTTTCTATGTTTGTTAAAGAAAAGGAGAAGTGCTTGAGGGCTCCTGCAGTGTGTTGTTTGTGTGTGTGGTCTGGCTGGGCGTGGACAGACAGTGACTGTCAGATATTGAGGCCAGACGGAGGAGCAGAGAAAAGGGAACACTCTGGAGATCAAATAAAGGATGAAAGAGACGGCAGCATAAAGGTAGAGACGCTGAAGACGGAGGAGGGAATTCACAGTAGGTCAGGCTGTCAGAGAGCGAGAGAGAGAGAGAGGGAGGGAGAGGGAGAGTGGTGAGAGGTCCCTGGTGTGTTGATGAACCCGTTTCCCCAGCAGGAGGAGGAGGAGGAGGAGGAGGAGGAGGGGAAGGGTCTGTCGACAGGATTTGTTCCAACGCATGTTAGTGCTGTTTTAGATGGCATGAAAGATTCATGGAGATGAAGAGGCTGGCTGGTGTTCTGGGTGGGACGCTGATGGAGACGGTGGTGGTGCAGGAAAGAGCTGGGAGGAGCTGAAATGGTCCACATCCACACACTGACAGGCATACGGCGCTCTGAGGATAAAAGAGCCTCGGAAAACCTCGCAGAGCGCTCTGATCCGAGTCTGGTTAGTTTTATTTTACAAGTTGTTCTTTGATATTCCATCCCACTGCTGCAGTGGATTAGTTTCCCCATGGCAGTTGGTAAACCATCAAGTTATTATCTCAAAGATCTCCGCTTCACTCCTTTTGGCGGCACCTGTGGCGATAAGCGGTAATTGCAGGTGTGTTTTTGGACCTCAGTCTAACAGAGTGTCCTCGCTGACAGCTTTTACTGTTTGTCTTCACCTGAAGGTCGAATTTGCTTGTTTGTCTTTGGATTTGATTGTTTTTTCACTTTCACCATCTGTAGTCATCGATCTTTTCTTTGTTTATTCGGCCGTCATAACCGTTTATTCGCAACAGTAGCAGGGACCAGAGAAAACAGTACGCCGAGCCTCTTGTGGTTTTTGCGGGTAATGTCGACTCGACAGCCGGTAAAATAAAAAATACTGCAAATGATGGGCTGTGATCAGTGGGCCGTAGGCTCAGTCATTATTGTGTGTTACTCATTAACAGACAAGTATTTAAGCGGGAATCTTTCAGATTACACCTTTAATTGACACTAAAAAAGTGTCGTTTCTTCTACAGACTAGCCGTGGTGGAACCCTGCTGCCCTGTGGAGGGTTTTGACCACTGGTGGTGCTACAGAGCTTTTTATGAGGTGGTTATGTGGCTTTGTTTGTATGTCTGCTCTGCCCTGCTAGAACACACAAGGACTCACATATGTGTGTGTGCACATGTGCACGTGGCCCGACGTGACTCACTCTGCTGGTGACGACTTCACACTATCCCGTGCATGTAAACAAAGTGTTCTTCTTTAAAAGTGGCTCTGGAAATCGGTGACCACTGACTTATTTGTTCCACTCGAAGAGTTTTTAAAGTCTCAAAGATGTGAAAGAATCCAGTATTTCTCTATTAAAAAACAAAAATAGGGTTTTTACTTCTCTTATCACTTTAATTATGTCTTCACCTCCTTCTTCTTTGGGAATTGGGACTCATTGTTGTATTGCATACAATTCATTGTTACATTTCGAGTGAAAGAAACTGATGTAATGATAGGACAGAGCAAAATCAGGTCAGCTCCAGTGAATAAAACATGGACCTGATGCATCTTGGTTCTGTCAGCAGTCTGAGCAGGCTGGCAATTTTGACTTCAGTTGCATCTTATGTCGCCTGTTGCTGCATCAACGATTAAACGATTGCAGAGAAAAGGATTGTAAGTGAGCAGGAGGCTGTTTGTTTCAAATGAAGATGGACCTGCAGTTGAAAAAACGTGCACAGCTGCTCCTCGAGGTGGACGAGGGAGGAGGATTCTCAGCAGTGTTTTACAGTAGTGAGCAGAGAGCTGCGTTATCAGCATACCAGAAGTTCCTCTGTCCGTCTGTCACCACATTCCCTTCAGGGGACCACCTGCTAAGAGGGAAACGCAACTGACCCCTCCATGTACGGTTTTATCCACCCATCTTTCACCGGAGCATTTCGTGTTGTTGTTGCTGTTATGGTCACCATTAGTTCAACATGACGACGAGTGCAGAGAGTTAACAGGAGGGTCGTCTGAACTCTCTAACCTGCCGGTCTGTTCTTTATCGTAGAGCCCGTTCTTCTGTCAGGATGACATTATAGTCTGGGATCGACACTTAAAGCTCCACACAAACCTGGATCACATTTTAAAGATAAATCCTCAACACACTGATTAGCTCAGTGTACTGTTTTTACTTTCTGTCCTGCTCTGTGCCACTCTTTTATACTCCTTTATGTTTTTCTCCCCTCCCCTTCCCTTCTCTGTATTCGTGTTCACTATATGGCCAAAAGTATGTAAACACCCGTGTCCACGTACCTTTATATACTTTTAATCTGTGGCTGTTTTTCCAGGTTTGGGGGCGATCCCTCCATTTTTAATTAAGAGAAATCTAAATTCTGCAGCAGAAAAAGACATTTTAAGATTAAAGACTTAACTTGGTGGCAACAGTTTGAGGGAATTGGCTTTCCTGTTCCAGCATGACGGTGCCCCCTCGTGCACAAAGCCAACTCCATCAAGAGATGCTGTACCCTGTTTGGTTTGGAAGAGCCCTGACCTCGACGTCCCTGTCTAACACCCTTAGGATGAACTGAAACCTCTTCCACATCCGGAGGAAAGCCTGAAACCAAATGAGTGGAGGCTGTTACAGCAGCTAATTCACTGCAACGCACAGGTGTCCACATACTTTTGGCCAAGAAGCATATGCCATCTGTCTCTCCCCGCTTCGTTTTCTCCCTCGCAGACACTCCCTATTATCTCTTCTGGCTTCATCGCTGCAGTGGTTGCTAATCTTGTGTGGTGTGACGGAGCGCCAGCAGCCAGGAGAGGAGGCGCCGGCTCCCTGTTGAAGGAGGCGTCCTCCTCCCCTGATAACTCCTCCACCTCTGGCCTGCTCCGCCACAGCAGGCCGGGGCGTCTTATCTGGCCAACAATAAACAGCTGTCGCCCTTTAGCTTTAAAACAGATAAGGTAGGCTAGCAGTTTAGCTTGGAGAGCTCACACTTTTAGGATCAGCATCGCACTCCAAAGGTAGCTGCAGTTGTGTGTGTCAAAACAAGCGTGAGCTTTTCAAGGATAAATGAAGCTGTTTTTGGGGGCATAGCAGTTTATACTTCTGGTAAACCTGCAGAGTCTACACTTTGTATAATACATGAAACTATATAAAACACAAAATAAGCAAAGAAGAAAATGTTTAACCAAACAATGCCAGATGTACAGGGTGAGCGAACACTTACAGGCTAATTGTAAAACTGGAATGGAATTACCTTTCTTACCATTAACCATTAATAACTTGCTTATTAACTTCTTTAAAAAGCGAGTTCTGCAAAGTTTCAACATCAAGTTAGCGCATTGAAGTGAATAATGAGAGACATGAATGAATCTAATAAAACCAAAAGAAAAAACATCAGACATCCAGCGGTCACTGATGCTAACGAGGCTCAGTCGTTCACGAGGCTTCAACCTTCAGGTGGTTTCTCGGAGCGGCTGCTTTGCTTGCGGGCGACCTTGCTGGGGCCCGTCGTAAATTGATTTTCTGCTCCGCTCCATTCCCTCCTGATGGCTGGATGGCTTTAGATGGACAGATTCGACTGCTAACGACAGCTAGCAAGGCTAATCTCCCCCCTCAGCCACAGCCAGTCATCATAATGCAGCAGGTAAATCTCCCTGCTGCTTTTTGCTGTATCACGCTGCTGCAGCTGAAGGGGAGAGAAGGTCGAGATATGGGAACAGAGCTGTATTTTTTTTTTTACAGTGAACCAATTTACAGTAAACTAGCCTTATCCACCTTTTTTTATTCGTAGGATAGTCAAGACACACCTAAAGACTAAAATAGACCTGATATACAGCATCATGGATACGACTCTAACAGAGGTTTATGGCTCCCAAAGATGACTGAGCATGTTTTACTGTTTTCTCCAGCAGTTGCTTAATTAGTATTAGTCATTTTCCTTCTAAAATGATTTATTACATTGTTAATTGTTTATTTATTTGGATCTGCTGCCACTGTGGTTAGCAGCTACTCTTCCCCATGATCACAGTTGGTAACTTCTTCCACATTGTAACGGTTCTGTACATTACTGATCTACGTACGGCCTCTGTTTTGGGTTTAGATTTAAAACTTGACTAAAAGGCTCGTGTACAGCAGTGAGCTTTAATAAAACGACAACGTTTTAGTCACTAGACTTTCATCAGAACAGCACATACCACAAACTACAATGGACCACAAATAGTTTCAGTTTATATGCAAACATTGGCTGCTATGATTTAAAATATATTTATAGTATATCCAAAAGCTGCTGCATCATGATGTCATGGTGTGTTCACAGCAGAATCGTGCCGGAAATGAAGTGTTTTGACATCAGACCAACAAGATTACAACGTTTTAATAGTTTCACGGTCCATATCCGTAGAATGTGTCACATACATTTCCCAAAATAAACCCTTCTTGTTTCAAAGTAAAAGCCCTGTAGTCTTTCTGTGGACAGAATCCCTTCATTCATTGAGATCTACCATTAGTTTAATGTTATTGTCATAATGATAGAGAAAAATTTTGGATATATATTGATTTTAAATCATAGTAGATAAAGTTTGTAAATGCATGCATACAGACTGTGGGACTGATTGGCCTCACCTGAGAAAGGTGTTTATTGCAAATTAAAGAACAGTCAGGGAGTTTTTTTTACTTTTCTTTATTTAAATCATACAAATAAAGTGAAACTAGAACCTGATTTATCAGTCCTCTTAACAATATAATTGCTTTTCATTCAAATTGCTGGTTGATTCCTTGCAGGAAAATGTCATTTCGCGACGATTTTCAAATTACAAACTGGATAACAGATCATGGTGTTATCAGAAAAAAAACGAAAACCACCCATGAAATGTTCTTAACACACAAACAAACAATGTCGTTGTGCTTAGATTCTGCCAGAGGTTAATACACACGTGAAGTGTGACACATTCTTTCTCCCTTTAGCGAGTTATTTTTAAGCTGCAGTAGGAAGTTAGTTCAGGACAAAACCGTTCAGACTCAGACAGAGCTCTCAGACAGAGCTGCTCCCCATTACAGAAAATGAGTGACTCATTACGACTTTTGGTCTTCGGACTTTTAGCCGAGTTGTCGCCCTAGCCAAATGAACTCCTGTAACTGTTAAATGGTGTCGCCCTCATTGTGTAACTGTTAAATGAGAGACTGTAATTAGAGCTGATGAGGACGAGCAGAGGGGGGACCAGGCTGTTACACTGCGAGGCCAGACGAGGACACCGGGTAGAGGCTGAGAGTGTGTGTTCGTTTTATCCCTGCTGAGTTTCAGACACCAGTGAATCACCGCTGGGACACTTTCCCCATCTGCATTTCTGCATCAAAGCGCCCACAGATCATTTAAATCCTCTCAGGTTCTGTTTGTCCCCCTCTCCCCTCGAAGCGTCTGTGCTCTTTTCCCCGGCGGCTGATTTGTCGGAGCGCCGTTGACATGGCAGGACGCTTAGATAGAGCAGGAGTGCTTATTGGAAGCACTGGTGTCAGGCAGGGCGTTTGTGCTGGATAACACCAATACGCTTCTTGGTTCGTAAATAGAGTCCTAGAGTGTCCTAGAGTCAGCAAAAACATGCAGAGAAAAGTAGATTATAAATCCTGTTACATACAGACAGATATCAGTGCACATACACAGAATACAATACAGATGACCTTAGGTGCTTTAGATATGGGGGATTAGAGCAGAGGGGGCGGTTCAGCCAGTCAGAATATACAGTCTGTTGGCAGATTTCAGTGATTTTTAGCGTTTTCATTTCAGCTGATGTTTCATTGCACATGTTTCATTGCAGATGTTTGTATTCTCCTTGTGCGGGTGGGAACAAAAATCTATATGTGTGCAATTTGAGCCATTTTCATGTTGTGTTTTATGCACATTGGCCTCGGAAGATAATAGTATCTGAGCGGCCAGGCTGGTGAGCGTCTGTTAAAACAAGACAATAATCCCTTCAACAGTTTATTCATTGCTCTAAATGAATGTGCAAGGTAATTTAGTACCACAACCATAGCAGACTACTCCTGCTGGGGCATCCCGGTGGGCTTGGGATTTTAAGACTGGGCTCATATAATCACAGCATTCCCAGTTTAAGTCCAGTTAAGGACGTTTGTTCATGTTAGTTCCTCCTTCTTTATGTGCTGTCATCTCTCTGATTAAGGCAAAACATGCCTCCAAAATACTAAAATGTGACACTCAACAGAGGAGATACCACCATTCCTTTCTTACTTTCATATGTTCGTCGGCCTCCTTCGCAGGTCTTTAGAGAAGTGCTGCGCGATTTTCCCTGCTGTGTCTGAGGTTTTTCTAATGAACAGACCGAGATAAAGTGAACTCTTCCTTTAACTCTTCAGCTGTTAGTGTGTGAGGTATCGTCTTTGTACTGTAGGCGTCTTCCAGGTAGAGCAACCACATCTGTACATCTGTCCCCTTGTTCAAGGGCTGTTGGGGTTTGGTGGAGTGTAATAGATAGATGTAATGTAAGACAGGGATCATACCAGTTCACTGCAGACAGCTTCAGTCCCCTCGTGTCCTGCGACGAACACTGATGACTGGAGCTGCTGACGGAGCTGAACACAGATCTGCCTTTGCTGTGCTCCTCCAATCGTCCCAATCGAACCCCTCGAGGGCCAGTTTCAGATATGCTGAGAGGGCAGGGAACGCCGTCGCCTCGGTCATAATGCCGAACAACCCGCTTTTCAAGAACTGATAATAACACTCTTTGCTGTGCCTCCAGGACAATAATGGTTGGATTTGAAATGGTTTCCTGGAAGCAGAAAGGCAGTGGTGGACAAATTCAGTGCATTTTAAAACACAATCTTCCTGTAAGAGAAATGAGCTTTGCACAAAAAGCCACAATATTGAAGCTTAATAAATCCAGCTACAAATCAGAAAACACTGACCTTACTGTACGGATACATTTCTTCACTATTAACAGTGCAAATAATTTGATTCCTCCTGGAAAAACACCTAATAATCAACCAGACTTCAGATGCTGACCGGTCAGCAGAGTAACAGCTGAAACAGTGTTTATATCCACGATCAGATTTGTTTAAAAGGATGTAGGCTGGAGATTTGTTTTGTTTAAATGAGGTAAAACCATACGAGAAATCTAATTAACACAACTACATTTTGTGACTGTAAATCGGTTTCTAACAGCAGCTACAATATGTCCTTGTAAAAAAGTAGTAAAACCTAAAGACCAACTAAAACTTCATCTGTGTCTGCTGCGGACTGTGCACACAGACAAAATGTGAGCTCTTCCCTTACAGTCAGTCCAAATGCTCCATCTTAATTTCCCGTCTTTTCTCCACCTCTGCACCAGGTCACATAAACTCTTCCATCTAATACGCAGCACAGCTCGCAGCGCCCTGCTCCCCGGTGTGGTTATGGATCTGTTGGGCTGCAGATGAAGTGGTGAGATAGCACGGTGAAGTTGTTTTTCTTTCGGATGGATTTGTTCAGGCTGAGCTCGGCTGGGATCGCCCTGTCTCAGCTCTCTCAGCCTCCTGGCACCGCGGAGTAGGAGGAGGGATACTGAGTTGTATGTGTGCTGGGTTAAAGGATAACTCTGGTATTTTTAAACCTGGGCCCTAGTTTTACATATTTTGGGTTCAAAATGAGTGTTGGGTATAAAAACATTTGGAATTGGTCCAGTTGATCGCCTCTGCTGGCAGCTGAGAGAAGACGGCAAATGAGCTACAAAGGCTGTTATGTTTCCCTTTGGGGCAACTGTGCCTGATTCAAGTACATCCAATAAAAGTTCTTGTTTTTGCCACTGACAGGCTCAGATTGTTATTCTAAGTGTCTGACAACATTATGGAAGGGATCCCTACAGAGAGAGACTTGGAAGACAATTTTTACATAACCAGAAATAGTCGCTATATCGCATTGTTCAAAACCACCAGACTCCATTGACAAAAACAGTATCTTTACACAGTGGCTGCTGTTTCGGTTAGTTAGTTTGTTTGTGTGGTTGTGTGACTTTGGTGTTATAGGGGGCTAGTTTGGATCTAACCTAATATTTGTGTAACGCACAAAAACACAAACAAACTAACCAATTAGAGGCAGCAGTAGAACAGCCACTCCAGTATTCTGTGAGGTAAAATTACTGTTTTTCTCAATGGAATCTGGTGGCTTTAAAACAAAGCGGTATAGCGTCTGTTTCTGGTCAAACAAAAAGGGATCATTTATTTAATTTTGTCAGACACTCAATAACAATCTGAGCCTGACAGTGGGGGAAAAAACGAACTTTTGCTGGACATACTTTACATCAGATTTCTAAACGTGTTTTGTGGTAGTCGTCGTTGTCATTGTAAAGCTGTACAGCACAGTTTTGTTTGTGTAGGCGTTTAGAAAAAAAGCTCCTTTTTCCTCTTGAGTCTCTACATTTATGAAGTGGAGTCGTTCAGTCGTACATTTTTACTTCAATATCAAACATTTTCAAATCACTCTGACATGTCTGCGCCTGCTTTTATGCTACCTGAGTGCGTCTGTTTCTGTTTGTTCACATCTTACCCTTGACTTTTTGCAGTTTGCTGACTCTAAAAATTCACAATACATCCAGTCTGAACACACTGTACCAATAACAGCAGTCATCAATAATAATATAGTAAAAAACTGAGTTGGTCACGGAGTAGTAATATGCCATAGCAGTAATAGTTATAGAGTGGAGAGTTGTGCATTGTGGATTGAATTAATATAACATATATATATATATAATATACTGTATATGCTATAACATAGCAAATATATGCAAAATTACATATTATTAGATGATGAAATTAATGTACAAAGCAATGAAGTGTTGTGCATTATCGGGCAAACCTCACACGTGGAAATAAAACTTCAGTGTGTGTGTGTGTGTGTGTGTGTGTGTGTGTTTGCATTAGTAACCTGCCTATAACAGCCCCCTCTCAGCCCACACTGTTTAATGGAGTTTAAAGTCAGAGACCTTCTGTGGACTGTGTGTTGTTGCTGCAGCTGTTGGTGGAAGTTTTGTTGGTGTTAAGTTAAAATAAAGCTGCATACAGCTTTTCAGTTCAAGTGACCTTAAATATAAAGAGTGATAAGCAGCAATGTTTCCATCCAACTGTCAGCTGGTTGAGGTGAAAAAACTGTCCCATAGATGAAGAGACGTAAAGAGATTAATAGATGTAAGGAGATTTAAATCAGTCTATATACTGGTTCAACACAACGATCAGGATGATTAAAGATAAATTGAACTCATTTGAACACAGCAGGCATTTATCTTTTTATTTATTATTTGTGCAGGTGTGCTTTGTTTTACTTTTATATTTCATTGTACGGCAGGAGATTCAGACGTATAACATTTCAAACCCTGAACAAAACCTTTTAAACTTTTAAATGAAGAACGAAGACATTAATCAGACAAACAAAAGGAAATGTGAGCTGCAGAAATCTGATAGTGGAGCAACAAAAGAAAGAAAAGAGAGCATTGTGATAATAACCCGCATTCTCACAAGCAGGTTAGGAGACTTTTAAAGTAAGTGTGTGTGTGTGTGTGTGTGTGTGTGTGTGTGTGTGTGTGCCCAGCCAAAGCTAAAATAGGCGGTGGTTGATCTTAATTTGATGCTCTGCGGCCTGTTGTTACTGTCTGAACCGCAGGATGTCAAAATAAGGTTTTTATTGTGCTTCGGAGTAAAATGAGAGGCTGCTCTGTTCCTCAGCATTCTCCAGTGGTCTGAAATTGTCTCTCTCCCTGTGGGATTATGGGAAATGTAGGCTATTGTTAAAGTTGTTCCACAAGCGTTTACCTTCCCAGTTGAGCGACAGGCCAGTGTGTGTGTATGTGTCTTGGTCTCTCTTCCTCTGTGTTTGTTCTCTGTGTTAACATGTCATCACCTTGACGCTGAAGTGTGTGTGTGTTTGTCTTAGTATTAGAGTGTGTGTGCGTGTGTGTGTTTGAGCCTGCCTGAGTGTGTGTGGTTTGTGTCTCTGCAGGATGTCTGTGTCCTGACTGGGTCGGCTTCTCGGTTCCTCGCTGCCTTTTTCCAGCATCCTGTTTTCACACATGTAACACACACAGATATGTGAACACACACCTGGGTCCTCGCTCCTCTGAGCCTTGAAACATGAGGCATGGAGACTGTTGAGGCCTCATGTGATAACAGAAAGATGCACATGCTAAATAACTAGAGCTGTGATGCTAAACAACCCCCCAAATGTTGTAAGAACATGAATCATACATACATCACATACATGTGAAGTAACCAAAACACTAAAAGTCCACAAACTAAAGTCAAACAGACAAAAATAACTCTTGTCTTCTGTGAGCTAAAATTAGTGTTTTTGTGAATGGAGTCTGGTGTGTTTGCAGAGAGCGATATAACGACTGTTTGTGGTTAAACCAAAAGGATCTATCTCTGTAGGGATCCTTTCCATAATGCTGTCAGACACTTACAATAACAATCTGAGCAGTGGCTAAAATAAGAACTTTTAGTGGATCTACTTTGATGGCCCAAAGGATTACCCAAAGGATTACATCACAGCTTTCGTTGTCGGCTGAAGCGATCTACTGGACCAATTCCAAAATCTTTTGTACCTACCAGTCATTTTGAACCCTAAGGCATGGAAAACATTGAGCCCAGGTATAAAATACCAGAGTTGTCCTTTAAGAGAGTGCATATTGCTGAGTTCAGTTTCACTGAACAAATGTTTAGTGTAATGGATTATTTTCTTATTCTGCACACATCTCCTGCAGCTGCCGGTGTAATGATGTTATCTAACATAAAGTCTGTTGCATTGTCTCCCTCTGCAGATCTCCCTCCCTCTAGCCTGAAACAATCATCAGAGTCATATTTAGCAGATGGGTTTTACGTGCTGATAAAATTCAGAAGTTCATATTTGTGTTTGTGTGAAGGTCGCAGGTTATGGAGCGACAACGGCAGTGATATTTCTTCCCAGAGTTTGTCGTTAACACGGCGCTTCCTCTCCGACTTTCTACTTGTGTTGCCTCTTCCTTAAATGCTAAAGTCAGAGAAAAGCACAGATTACATGAAGAGACTCTAACATGGTGGTCTGTAGCCTTCACTCTGCAAGTTGTGCATAAAACACCACTACCGCTCTGGTTTAGACCTAAAAACTATTGGAGAGAAATTGCGGTTGTGGTTTAACAAAGAGATAAATAAAAATTGACTGCTGGTAGGAAACAGGTTGTGATCAGCATTTAGTGGTCAAACAAATCACATGTCTGGTGGTGCCATAATGTCACAAACACAAACCTCTAATGCTGTAATTTTCCATGTGAGGACATCCATCAATAAGCAGTTTGTCCCTTTAATTTACGCTGCAGTTTGCAATCAAGGTAACGGCAGAGAGAACAGATGAGTTTTGGACGAGAGAGGTGAAATTTCATCTGCGCTCTGAGACCTGAATGAAGAGGATTATAAAATAAAACTCCTGGCTCACACGGTTTTCTGTTTGGTCATCGTTCTCCGCCAGTCTCCCGGTCACACCTCTGATGTTCCGAAAGCTGCAAAAATTGTGCTTAAAATGGCTTAAATTAGACTGATCAGAAAACCTCAAACACTGCGTGGCTTTATCTCCAGATTGGAGTGTTGCCTCCACCTTAAGTAGCATATGCTGTACTACAGATATGCAACAAAACAAGCTCAGCTGTGTGCTTCAGGCAGAAAATTACAACTGTATCCCACACGAGAGAGTTTCCTCAGTTTTATAGCTGCATGTGTTAACTCATCCCTCTGATTGTGTGTGTGTGTGTTTATGTAGTTGCACTGCAGTAGCTGTGGCACTGCTACAGGGGGAAGCACGATGATCATGTTTGTTGTCTTCTGTCAGAAAGTCTGTCTCTTTGGTTTTTCCTGATCTTATAACTCTATGTTGTGTCATTGGTACATTTTATGTCCATGTTTTTATATATCATCTCCATTCTTGCTATTCTCTCCTTTCAATTTACGTTAAAAAGTGATGTATACTGAACAGGCGGTAGAAGCAGATGCAGTTGTGATGTAGCAGTGCTGGTGTTATCGGTGCTGTACGTGTAATTATTCATAGCGTTTTGACAATCAATTGCCATTTATCAGTTAAAAGTGTAATACAGTAGCTTTAAAGCTTTGTTCACAACGTTGAAACTCAACTTTAAAATCATCATTCGAATCCTGGGCAGCTTTTTTTTTGTTACATTCTGTTTAAACCAGTGAAAACAATCCTGTGTTCTTGGATAAATGTTAAATTGTCCTGGGGCTCCGCACACGTCATGGCGTCTGCGCGCAGTCTCATCAGTAACGCTCCAAAAACAAATCTTAAACGCCTGGTTACCGTGTTTCTGAGCAGTTGGCACTGAAGTTAGCCTCCAAAACACTGCTAACTTTCTTAGTGTATCTGCCAGTTTATCACTTAAGGGAACTCAAATGGGAGATTTTTCTGTGTTAACTTTATCAGCTAGCGTCTGTTAGTGAGACTGGTAGCAACAACTCAGAGTTAGCATGGATAAGAGACTGTAAAATGAAAAAAACTATATACGACTGCGGTTGTCTGGTAACGTTATCAGAGACTTGAAGCTCAGTTTTGTTCCAGTTTGTGTCAGTAAAGCAGTTCAGTGTGAAATTGATGAATGACTTTATTGAAACTGAGGATTTTTGTACGATGACGTCAACGGCAGACGTTCGAATCTTCATTGGAAAAGCTCCACTAGAAGTTTCAAATGTGAAAAAATGACATTTGGGAGAACCGTATAATTATACCAATACATGGCTTCTCTGATGTGAGGATTTCTTCACATTTTTTTTTATATAATCGATAATCATTTTTATTATCATAGAATAATTTGTCAGACAAAACAATATGGACAGTTTAGACTAATTTAATGAATCCATAATAAAACGAATTATTAATTGCAGCCTTTTATTGATGGTAGTGAGAGAATAAAACCCTTAATCTGGTCAGTATCTCTGGATGTTGTGTACGCATTGTAAGATCCAAACGTTGATGAGTAACCTCGACTTGATTCTTTTGGTTGAAGTGTTTGTAGTAGTCGTACTACATTGGTAGTACAGTAGTAGCAGTTGTAAATAACGTCAGTATTCATTGTGTTGCGTTTGTAGTTTCAGGTGTGAGACAGTTTAAATCTACCTGCTGCTCCCTTTTTGAGCAGGTTGCTGTGTCGACTGGTTTTCGAGGTAAATCTGGGCCGTTTGGGGCGTGTCCCGTAACACCTGCCTGTGCCTGCAGGCCAAATAAATAAACCCCATTGTCCCGTTACAGCGGCGTTCAACTGTTTATCCTTCTCATCTAACGGTAACCCACATCAGGTTTGATGTAGCACAGCCAGACCTCAGGGGGTAACCGAGTGGAAAGAGTGATGCAGACAAGGCTTTATTTAGAAACACTACACTTTTATGTTGTCAGTTTTATTGAAAATGTGATTAGAACAAGAGATGGTGGAGCAACAGTGTGTCCAGCCCTGAAGATCCATTTAGGTCTTAAAACAGGTGCACTGATGCAGTAAAAGAAAAAACAGCAAAACATGCCAGCAACGTAGATTTCATACAAACTATTTCTGTCATCGAATGAATTTCCATTGAAAGTTGTTGGAGAATAACTGTAAACTGCTTTTAAATCTATTTTTACATGGTTTGATGTTTAAGTGACAGCTATTGCAGCTGCGAATGGGCTGCAGTGGCCCGAGGGAAACCGTGCTCATAAACTATGAGTCATTCTGTGTTACACAAATATTGTGTTGGATCCAAGCTAACCCTTTAAAACACCAAAGTCACACAATAACACGAGCAATGTAATGTGATTGAGGCAGCAGCAGTTCTGTGAGGTAAAATAACTGTTTTTGTGAATGTAGTCTGGTGTGTGTGCAGAGAGCGATATAACGGCTGTTTTGTGGTTAAACCAAAAGTATCTTATAGGTCTGTCTCTGGAGGGATCCTTTCCATAATGCTGTCAGACACTTAGAATAACAATCTGAGCCTGGCAGTGGCTAAAACAAGCACTTTTATAGGAATTACTTTGCCTGGTTGCCCCAAAAGATTAAATTACAGCCATGAAAGGTCAGTAGCAGCCTGTTTGTGGCTGCTCACTGAGAGGAGCTACTGGACTAATTCCTAAACTTTTTGTACCTACCAAAAATCAGGTTTGAAAATATCAAAGTAAAGTTGTCCTTTAACAGAGGATTACCTGTTGATTACAATGAGGATGCTTATGGATAGAAAAGTTTCTTGCTGTTGAATTTTTCAAATACAATTTCGCAAAATCTCAGAAACAAATGAACAAACCAAACTGAACATATCCACTTGTCTAAATACCATTAGAGGTAAACCTATAAAACACAGATTTTTGGTGACTGATTTTTTTTTAAACAAAATTAGCTCAAAATCAGAAGATATTCTGAGTTCCCAAAAATGCACAGATTGTTGATGCTCAGCCCTACTAGCAGCATCAGTAGAGACACTAATAAAACATACTCTTTGGTAGATATATTGACCCATAAAATGGAACAAGTGTCACAATCCCCACACCCACTGTCATAAAATAGAAAAAGCCTCAACCCATGGCCTTAAAGTGAAAAAGTTCATTCTGCCTTCAGATCCACCTCGACAGGTTTTAGTTGTTGACTTTCAAAAACAAGGAACAAGAGAGTTTCCTGGTCTGGTTTCCCTTTTGACAGGATTACGCTGTTTGACCTAAGCTGTGGAGATGACCTCAATTATGAAGATTCATCTAAGTCTCAGGAACAAAGCAAAATACAGTTTCCAAAATATCAAACTATTTCTTTAAGTTTAGGCAACTAAAATTACTCAACTAAAGTTAAGGAAAGATTGAGGTTATGGTTAAAAGCAACCAGCGTGGACGAGTGTTGACTGTTGTGAACAGAAGCCACCTTTTCTAAGAGGTTTTGCTGCACAAAAACATCATGTATCTTCTGGTTTTGCTTCCAAAACACGGCAGTCATTACTAACAATGTCACAAAAGGTCTTTTGTCAGGAAGAGTTTAACGGACGAAGCTTTCAGAGGTTATAGGGACTCTTTGAATAGTTTAAAGTGGTTCGGTTTTGACTGTAACATCAGATGGAGGGTCATATTTTCCAGGCTCACGGGCTTCCAGATCAGTCTCCTGTCCTTCAGCTCAGGTTTTCATCACCTCACCTGAATAACAAAGAGCAAAGATAGGAGCAAAAACAAACCCACAACTGCACTTTCAGAGTGTGTGGAGTGTATATGAGCCTGAGAGAGGAGAGTCACAACACCACCTGTTGAGACCTGCGGCGATGATGGCGGCGACTGTGTCTCACTCTGCAGCCCAGAGTGCTCTCTTTAGAAAGCGTTTCCCTCCCAGATGGAAACAGTTTGAAGCCGCGGCTCATCAGTATGCGTCTGGGTTTGGTAGACGAGGCTGGAACATGTTGGTGTGGTGAACGCATCACAAATCATGACTGCTGCTCTCTCTCCTCTCTCCTCTCTCCTCTCTTTGTCTTTTTTCTTTTCGTCTGATCGATCGGTCCGATTTTTGCCTGAGCATGAAATGTACCAGCTGCTGTGAGGCAAGTTGTTAAGATGGGGGAGTCACGGTGTGTGAGCTCTCATGTGTGTGTGCCTCCTATCTTTTGCTGCATCATTCGCCGACTCCCTCTACAATTGAATTCAATTCATTACTGTTTATTGGCATGAATGTTACATGAGGCGGGCTGCCAAAAGATCCTGAATATAGCAGCAGTTTATCATGAAAAAGGCAGGAAAAAAATCATTGTAAATCTGCCAAACGTGTTGCAGGCCCCCCCCCCCCCCCCCCCCCCCCCCCTCTTCTCTTCTTTTTATTTCTTTATACTTCTCTCCATCTTTCGGTGCAGCGGTGGCTCATGGGAGCAGCCCCGAGCGGCCCTGTGGGATAAATCCATTTTAGAAATCCAAAATCTTGACAGATACCATTTTTTCCCCCAAGTATGAGAGCACAAGAAGAAAAGGGAGAGAGGGAGGGTAGGAAGAGACAGTGTGTGCGTGTGTATACACACACACACACACACACACACACACACACACACTCGGCAGGGAGGCAAGCAGGCAGGAGCCTCCCAGGCATTTTACTCATGTAGAGAATGTAATGAAATCTGAGCCACTCTTCCTCCTCCTCTGTCTCCCCTCACCTTCTTCCTCCTCCTCCACACACAGTCTACGTCAGAGAGAGGCTGAGGATGAAAGCTGTGAGTGTTGATTGCAGATGTGATGATGAATGATTCATAGCTATATCGATGTTAAGTACTGACGGAGATCCCAGACTCTTTGTGTGCAGAAACAGAGGCTGAAGTTCAGTTGATTAAACTGACAAAAAGTCATTGAAGCAGAAAAATGTTGGTGAGTGTTGACTTAACGGATGAAAGGCTTTATTATTTACCGTTGCTTTATTGTGTCTTTTAGACCACCTGACATTTCACACTACTTTTACTCTTTAACATACAGTTTTCTCCTTTTTGCCCTCAAGGAGCTTTAAGGTTGAACATTTTACATTAATCATGCGTGTCAGTATCATAAATAGCATCATATATACCTATATAAAGCCTGCTGCCTACATTACCCACAATGCAACTCAACAGCCAGAGATTTTGCTGTGTGATGTTAGTGGTGGATAATGTATACTGGAGCCACAAAAGGTTTTACACAACTTACTTTATAAAAGCAGAAGTCCTCCCTGACACAGGAGCTGCTTCTAATAGAAACGTACCTTCCTTCCTCTCCATGAGTTAAGTCGACACGTCAGGCTGATTTTGGCCTTAATATAAAGTGTGGTCTACACTAAATCACCCAGCCTCCCACTTTTCTATTTCTGCCTTGGGCTCTTGGCCTTTACGTCCCGGGTCTCCCTCAAGCTTTACACCTTCCTTCCTCCATCAAACCACCACTTGTTTCCTCGGTGTGAGGAAGCCAGTCCTCATAACTCACCTCTGCAGCGCTTTCCCCTTGGTCATGTTCATTTCTGCCTCGTTCTCTCTCAGTTCCTTTTGATATAACAAGAAGCCCGGGTTGGAAATTGGTTGCCCTTACATGCAAGGAGCCGGTTTTATGAGTTTCTTTCCCTTTGGTTGAAAGTTTTGATTAGTTAGAGGTTTTATGAGTTTGTTTCCGTTTGGTAGAAAACTGCGATTAAATAGAGGTTTTTATTCATTTCCTGAGTGCAAATACTGGCATGCTGAACAAAACATAGATACGCTAATCTGACATCTACTCTGCCAAAGATAAAACATCATTAAGTGTATTTCTCAAAGACGATGTTAATGTTTTCAATAAAGATACAGAATAGTTTGGATTTCTTCCAATGTTTAGAGCCTCATTTGTTCCAATCTATCTCACAGGTTACCTCCTTGAAATAAGAGTTTTCTGTAGGTAATGCAAAGGGTTCACTCCAACACATCTTCCCAGCTTTAAATCATAATGGATCTCTGGCAGGCAGAGTTCCCATAGTGTCAGTGTGTTTGTTTCCGGAAAATCTGAATTAATGATGGTAGTTTTTACATATGAAGACTTTGATGTCCTGTAACAGTAGTTCAACTGGATCTTCTGTGTTTTAACAGACACTGAGGTGAGTCTGTTATACGTGCACAGTAGATATAATGACACCCAGATTTGAACTAATATTGGCCTATTATTGGGCAGCACATGGTGCGGTGCTTAGCGCTGTTGCCTCACAGAAAGAAGGTGCGGCCGGCAGGTTCGTGGTTTGAACCTTGAACCTTTCTGCGTTGAGTTTGTATGTTCTCTGTGGGTTCTCTGGCTTCCTCCCACAGTCTGCCCGTAGGTGTGAGTGTGAGCGTGAATGGTTGTCGGCCCTGTGAATGGCTGGCGACCAGTCCAGGGTGACCCCATGTCTTGTGGACAATGGATTGATTGTCTATTGTTATTAATATGTGAGGACTGGTTAACTGTAGTTATGAGAGCAGTGATTGGAGAATGGGAAATCGTCGCCTCTTTCCCCTGACCACAACATGTGTGATTTTTCCTCATGGCCATGTCTTTGTGTGAAATCCTTCACAACTCTTATTTTCTGTGCTGTCATTTCAGACACAGAAAATAGTAAAAAAAAACAAACACACAAAAAAAAAGACCAGTCCAAGTTCCCAGAGTGCAATGTGACAGATACAAACTACAGTCATTTTACTATCAAGAAAACCAGCAATTATTCAAATTTAAGAGGCTGGAGGCTGGATCGTTTGCCACTTTGGCTCAAAAATCACAGAAATTTATAAGCAATCATCAAAATGATCATGGATGAATTTTCTGTTGATTGACCCACAGTGAGTTGGTGCATTTTAACAAGTTTCAGCTTCAGATTTTTAAAGTTTTTCATCCGACTGTTTTACTCGCAGTGAATTATCTTCTTTTCCCAACAAATATTGTATTTTGGTCTATTGTTATTATTAATATGTGGAGGACTGGTTAACTGTAGTAATGAGAGAGGTGATTGCAGAATGGGAAACCGTCGCCTCTTTCTCCTGATCATAAAATGGAACTTTTTGGGCATGAATCTCACAAATGTCCTCCTGTGTTGTGCAACACTTGTGTGGCTTATTGGGACAATTGGGGTCTCATGCTGTCTGCTTCCAGGGTTTTCAGACACAGAAGATTCAAAGATCTCCCTCCTCTTCCTCCCCTGTGACACTGACAGAGAATCTGTGGGCTTTGTCGTATTCTCAAGATGCTGGTTTTGACATCTTTTTGCTTGACGAGCGTCGCCTGTTTTTCTGTCCATCTCTTTACTACTTTACTTTACATGGTATTTTGTTGTAAGTTTAGTTCAGCATGAATCAGATTATCTTAAAACATTTTGTCAGTAAGTCTGATTTTTGTGATCTCCGCCATGTTTTCAGTTCTGTTTGTCTGTCAGTAGAGGAGAAACTACCGGCCCAATTTTCATGAAACTTGGTGGAGTTATGGCCCAGGCCCAGGAAGAACCCGTTAAATGAAATTGGAATCAGACCCACCATCGCTGGTACATTTTCATATCACAGAAAAGTGGAATATTGTCCTTGGCGGAGGTCTGCGCACCGAGTGCCCTTCTAGTTTAGTCTTGCATCAGGGGACAACACCAACCGTCTCCATATATCTGTGGTCTGCGTCCATCTTTATTAACTTTGTCCAGCCGTAATCACACAAACACACACAGTCCTGAGATGGAGTGTTTGTGGAGGGGGGACTCCAGCTGCTGCTTTATGAAACAACAGCTGGATGGAGGGAGGAGACGAAGCTGAAAATGGAGGAAGGGGAAAGAGGAGGAGAGGTTTTTATCTTTCTGTCTTTCTTCACACTCCCCGCCATCAACAGTGACCGGTTTTAATCACCACATCAAATTCATCTTCATCGTTTTTTCTTTTTAAAAGCAACTGAAGCGAATGCGAAGGTTGTGGAAATCCTGCGAGGAGGAGGAGGGCGGGTGGTGTTCGTCGTTTATGGATCTTAATGGGCTCATCTAAATGTAAATGAGCACCGAGGTGGAAACGGGTTGTCTATCTGTCTGTCTGCTGCTGGGAAGGCAAAATGTTTGGAAAGAGGCAAATTGCGTTCGTTGACAGAGTTCACTTCAGTTCACTTCAGTGAAGCAAGTGTCTAGACTGAGGGATGGATTCGCCCGGAGGATGTGTGAGCATCATTTCAACGTCAGCTTGGAGACTTAAGTGAACTATCAGTGAACAAGTGAGACCATGAGGGTAAAAACTGTTGGTTTTGATCCACTGGGGCAGATTTGGAACCAGATCTGGTTGCTTTAAGGCACAAAACATACATGGATTCATACCAGGTAAACTAATGTCAGATTGAAGACCATGTCGAGTTTCAATCAGTCGATTATTCCCTCTAGACAACTGATAGAAAATCAATCAGCAACCATTAATTGTGAAGCCATTTTTTCAAACAAAAAAAACAAATATTCTCTAATCTGGAAGGACGTGTGGTTCTTCTCTGTTTTTTGTGGTAATAAATTAAAGGTTTTGGTGTTTTTGTGCTGTTGGTTGGATAGAAAAAGTAATTTAAAGACATCACGTTGGGCTTTGGGAAAGTATGAAGGGAGGACGTTTTCCACTAATTTCTAAAACATGTTACTTAGGCCCTAAATCCATCCTTACATTTTCTACACCAGCCTGTCATCATGGGGTGGCTGGAGTGTCCGATTGGCAAAAGGGACTGGCTATTTCCTGGACAGGTCAGCAGAATCCACTGAGCCCCTGGCTTGAATACATATTGTCTGTTAGCAGCTCTAATACTTCTTACAACATGTAAACCAAACAGAGACACAAGCGGGAGGGCAAATGTCAAGATCCTCTTTCAGGAGGAGGCTGAGTTTATGGGAAATCTGTGACCTTAAGAGAAGAGAAAGTACTACAAGCAATGCAGTTGTCGCTTTTGTAAGGGTAATTTCTATTGTTGTTTTTTTTTCCAGGCTGAAACTAATCATTAGTTTCATAAGTGATTAATCTACAATTTGTGTTTTATCCTATAAAAATATCAGAAAATAATAAAACCCCAAAAAAAGCCCAGTTCAAGTTCCCGGAGTTCAATGTGACAGATTCATACTACTTGTTTTGGCCGGCCTACAGTCCAAAACCCAACGATATTTATTTCACTGTCAAGAAAACCAGCAATTATTCACATTTGAGTGGCTGCAAGCTGGAACTAGATTTTTGGCTTAAATAAATCACAGAAACGTTAAAGCAATCATCAAAATGATCAGACTGTTTTACTTGCTGTGAACTGTCACAACAATTGTATCTTGTGAAAAACAAGGAGCCACAACAGACATTTTCTATGTGATTTATACATATAGGGTATTGTACACTAATTAGATACTGTCAACAGAGGATGGTGATGGGTTCCAGTTTAATATACTGGATTAAAATACCTTATAGCTGGAGTATTCTGTCAGATGGGAGTCTGCAGTCACCAGCTGCTCTGTTAGCAGGTCAAACAGGGATTTGGTTTGTTGATTTCCACCCACCACTGCAGATACAACCACCCATGGTCCCAATACATGTGTGTATGTGTGTGTACACATGTGTCTGTGGGAAGGGGGATTAGCCATATTAGCCACGTTAGATACACACATGTGGCCGGCACAGATGCTGTGGAAACTCAATCTGTACAGTTGGACCGATTGGGGTCACCAGAGGTGGTTAAGCACCAGCTGTTTGTGTGTGTGTGTGTGTGTGTGTGTGTGTGTGTGAGAGAGAGAGAGGGAGAGAGCGAGAGAGAGAAAGCTGCTGGTATAACTAAGGCATAGCTAAGGCTTCTGGGCTCCCAGTATCATGGCCAGGATCCAGTCTCAGGAATTCAGGGTTGCAGGATGACGTCCAGCTTCAGCCCCGTTGTTTAGTTTGCAAAATTACAGGGAAAAGAAGGGACATGGAGCTCTGTTTGTGCCACTTTGTACGCCATAACTCCTTAAGCATTCAAACTATGTTTAACTATTTGAAGTTTTTGCACTAATTTGTTCCAGATGAACAAATTATAACAAATTAGATCAATGTTGGTTTTGGATTTAGGTATTTCTCCTTTACACACAGTACATTTCCCCCTAATGCCAGATTTAGTATTTAACAACAATCAGTTCGATCAGCTTTGGACTGATCAGGTTTCATTCCTGTGGTTTGACACTCGGTGGAGGTGTTACCCTGTAGTTTACAGCCAGATCACTGACTGGGCCTTTAAAACTATAAATATGACATACACAATCAAAGTAGCTTTGGTATGAAGGAGTTTCATGCATGTTAACCCTTTGCCTGTTGTAGAATCAATCCTGAGATGCTTCACAAGTATTTTATCTGGTTCACCATCAACTCACCCTGCTGGCCAACTCCCAAACATCCCTTTGAGTAAACCCGAGCTGCTGCTTCACACCCAGTTCCTGTGGTCACATCGGGCTGCTTTAGCTCTAACGCCCTTGGATTTCACATCTCTGCTGCCACACAGCTTTAAATCCTCTCTGAACTGTAGGAAATAAGAGTATTTTCCTCTCATAGCCTCAGTATGAAGTGGAATATCCTGTAGGTTGACTTGTAGAAGGGAAATGTGTGGGAGTCGTTTCGCTGCTTTCTCACTGTCATTGTGATTTCAGTTTTATGAAAGATGACATTTTGAAAGAAGAAGAAAGTCTTCCACTCAGACGGCTTCTCCTTCAGCCGTAAAATGACGGAGAACTCTGCCACCACCCTCACTCGTTATGCTGCGGTGAGGAGTGGAAAAGAAAACTCTTTTTAACCCAAGTTCACATGTCTCTTCTCCACAAGGCTGTCAGGAAGGTCAGCGCGACGTCTCTGCTGCCCAGTTATTCAGCCCAGATTCAAAACTGACAGGAAGAGGACGTCTAACATGTCCCTCAGTTGTGTTTTTTAATCACCTGCCCACTTTGATCTCCTCTCAGCTGCTGTATGTACCACACTCTGAGCCTGACGCGAGACTTTCTTCTTTTCCAGAGGTCTGTATTATTAATGGTTGCAGCCATGTTTGATTTGGGCCCAGGCTTGAAGTGTGAATAGCGAGGCATCAAGGTTAAGGAAGTGTCTGTGTTCCCACACTTCACCGCTGTTCCCCATGTCGCACCTTGTAGGAGTCCATTAGCGACAATCGTGTGACGACTGATGAAGAAGCAGGGAGGGAGATGAGAAAGAAGGCAGAGAGGTAATCAAAAGCTGAAGAGCAAGAGGAGGAAGACGCGAAAACAGAGATGGAAAAGAGGTTTCTCAGTAATCTTCTGCTGACTAAACCTCAGGAGTGAAAGTGTTTTCTTGTACAAAGCAGTGAGAGAGAGAGAGGTTGGAAAAAAGAGCTCCTGTAAAAGTGAGGGAGAGATTGAGTTGCAGATTTTTGAAGGCCAGCACTCCTCTCAGATTAAAACCACATTGTTTTAGCAGCACACGCTGGTATTTCCTCTCGGTCTGACTGCTCGGGGCACTGGGGGAACGCGAGTGCCTTGCCAAGCAGCACTGCAGCTGACGCTCGGCAGCTCATGGAATTACCTCTGCTGGCTCTCGCCATGCCAGGGAGAGAGGCAGGGATACTTTAGAGGGGAAGTCATCACTATTCGTTAGGTCCTGGAGGGCTGAAGGGTGCACTGGTCAACTTTCTCAGGCTCCGCCTGTCAACTGTAATAAAATGCAAGTCAAGTTTCGGCAACTTCAGGCTCGTAAGGAGCCCTGACAAGCAGGAAAGTCACAGTTTGTGGCCCAGTTTTGGATTAAATGGCTTCTGTAGCATCACAGCTGCAAACAGTTTGACAAAGAAGCCTTATAAAAACCTTTTATGTCCAACTGTAAAGTCAAAGTCAAGGTCAGGTCAATAGATGTCTGGAGATTTATCTTAAAATTTGATTAATTTTGATCAGAAACGACAAGTTTAAGACCTCAGAGAGTTATACCCGTAGATTTAGGGAAGTGGTCATGAAAAGACATCGGGGAGACATCTACATCAGGTTAAATCCAGAACAACTGTAAGGGGGAAAGTTCGATCATAACCTTGGAGATAGCTTGAGTGGAGCAGAGAGGATGCATCATGGGAAATGTAGGCACAATCGACAGTCACTATAGCACAAAATGAGGTATTTAGTACTTCAATGGACTACATTTACCATCAACACTGATATGACATCCTCATCAAAGTGACACATTTTCTCTTCAACTTAAGGTCTACTTTCAAGCTTTTTTCCAGAGCTTTCGACACAGACTCTGTTGTCTGTTTTACAGTTTTACATCAAACACGGGATGAAATTTCACAAAACTGTAGTTGACGTTTAAACAGGACACTGAGGTGATGTATTGTGCACACCAACCAATCAGCTCTTTCATCCTGTATTTTCTCAGGCTCATTAACTTTGCCAGATTTGCGACTATTTTCCACTTTTTGCTGTAATGAATTAAGCAGAAAAGCCAAAACAAGTGACTCAAAAATGACAGGTTCACACTGTTCATATTACTACCCAGAATGCCATTTGGCAGTGAGGAGTGTGGCATTGGCCCTGTGATTTCTGGCCCTGTATACTTAGGAAAAGCCAGTGATATCTGGGATCTGGGTGTGAAAGGCTAATACTGTGTGATGGTTTTACACAGCCACTGGATTATGTACTCATCTGTGTGTGTTTATATGTGTGTGTGTGTTGTACTGTATATAATCTGCTTGGATTAAATTCACTGTAATCCAGCCACAGCAGAAGAGTTTATGTGATTCTGAACAACTTTGTTAGCTGGCAGTGATGTTTTCAACCCAAGTATTCACTTTGAAACCAAAACAGAGATGTAATTGAAGAAAATAGGCAACAATCTTCTCGTAGGCTCAGTTTTCCAACCATTAGTGCAACCCCACGGTAAAGGGTTTATGATTGGTTTAACCTGTACTTACTGAAGCTTTATTTATCCACGGAAAGCTAACCAAGCACACATGTTCTTCTACAGCAACGCCCTGCTTCATAGCTCACACATTTACATGAACATTCGCCTGCTGGTGGCCACTGAGAGTCTCTGTTGGAGCAAAATGGGGTTCTGTTTATTGTCACAAGACTCCATTAAGGGAGGATAGCTGCTGAGAGTCTCAATTTTCTCTCTCCCCACCCAAAGTTTGGGACCAGTTTTAGATTTTTGAACTTATAAACTTTTGTTTCCTAAACTTGTAGCACCATATTTTGGTATATTTTGCATCAAAAATAGCTCCTGTTTGTCAGATCAGAGGACACATTAGTGTGAAATTAGTGGAAGCTGCTATTTCCTGTCATAGCAGTTGAAGTATCAAAAAGCACTCCTTATTACTGCAGATCTTCCCACATAATCATAAAGTTTAGACATTTTTTTTTTAGTATCAGAAGTTATGCAGATGATACTTGTGTTTATGTTAGTGATTACAGTGCAAACAGGAACTGCTAGAAACCAATGCAGCATTGCTGTTCGTGGTCCAAAATGTAAATAATATTACATGTGACTTAGTAATAGGAAAAGAAGAAAACAATATAATTTGAGAAAATCCATGAAAATTATCTTTAGTTCAGCATAGAATTACCCATCATGCAGTGTATCCCTAGATCACTTCAGCATCTTCATTGGTTCATTTAGTGCTTAATTACTGAGGCCCGATCGAGGATCGAGTCTGATTGGGTCCAGGTAACATCTGTTTGTCAATATCTAATACCCAATGGATCCAAATTTGGATTGATCGACAGCATTTTGGATCGAATCTAGTTAGCTTCTAGTCTGGTTCGGACCAATTTTGACTGTCCTCTGGTCACTATTTCCAATCTGGTCCCTTCATTTTTTGATAATATACACATATCAAGTCTGGGTCAGTTTTCCCTCTAATCTTTTTCCAATTGGGTCCATAGTTACGGACACATGGAGACCTCTACCCTCGACACTCTTCACTATTGACTCAATTTCAGATAGTTTTGTCTTAGTATAGCACCCACGTGCCAGTTAATGGTACATCTGAGTCCTGAAAATACTAATGGTCGAAATGTCTTGCTAAGACATAAATAAAGGAGCTAAGATGACAATAAAGAGAGTAAAAATCAAGAGTTCAAGAGAGTTCTCAGGGCTGATTGTTGACTCTGTGGCCTCAGTCACCACTGGGACGAAACATAAACTGAAGCATCACACAAACCCGGTGAGAGGACGTATACTTGCTGAGGAAGGCTGTAGCTGCTGCACTGCACCTCTCTGTGCTGTGTTGTACATTTCCTGGCTAACACAGCTGCTCCGCCGCTCTGTTCCCCCCTGAGATCACAGTCAGCTACAGTGAGAGCCAAAGTCTGGGTCACCACTTCCTCCTCCTCTTCCTCCTCCTCCTTTTCTGCAGATTGCAGCTGGCAGACGTAATTGAATTAAGGAGGAAATCTTGTATTGTGGCTGTGGACGCACAGAAAGATGGATGTGATGCATGTACGTAGGAAGCTTTTGGTGTTTTTAATTGGTTTTTGATTTAGTAGAGATTGTTAGGAATTGTGAAATTTTTTTTTCTTTCTTCTTAACAGTCTTTATTTAAGCTGGGAAAGGATTTGTTGAGCGTTCGTGCAGTTGTTCAGCTGCATAGTTGTACAGTATAGACGTACACATCTGGGAGCTGCCCAGTACAACAGCTGTCTGTCAGCCAACTTAATGCATCTGCCAAAGCAATCAGGGGCTGAAGTGTTTTGCTCAAAGAAGATAATAGTTTGTTTAGGCATTGAGGAGCGCTTCCTTTTCACTTCCACAGTGCAAAACTTTTCCGTCTTTTCCACGAAGCTCAAACTCTCAAAAAAAACGACCATCTTCCAACAGTGATGTCACACCCACAGACATCACTCCTGTTACAAAGTCAGTTTCATTTTGCAAACGTGCACTTGCTGTATTTTCTGTGTTGACACAGTACTTCAGTGAAACCAGTGAAACCTGTTGGCTTGAAAGGTAACTTTAAAAAGGTGTGTAAGGTCTGTGTAGTTGGCTGTTTTGTACACTGGGTGTCGTCGTCTTCTGTAGTCAATATAAGAGGAAACTTTTGATTAGATGTCAGGTGTTGAAAGGTGGAGATTTGTATCATGGGTCATTTATTGTCTCTAAAATGCTGCTGTAAAGTGTCTGTAAAGATGTTTTGGGCTTTGTGGACAATGTTGTCAACAGCATCAAGGGATTATTGCGTCATTAACTGAAAATCCTTGACTGGTGATCATAAAATACGCAAAATTCGTAAAGTTCATCTTAGCAGAAATGCAATTGTTATCAAAGACGTGCCCGTTGTAAACATTCCCTCAGTAGCTTCAAGTTTGGACACAGCCACTAGACATTACATCCTGAGAAAAGTCTTAAAACACAGGATAGTCCACTTCTTCTGATGAACTGTAAGTTCAAACATTTTGCCGTTCATCAATAATTCGTTAACCAAGTCTGAGCTATGAGAAGATATGAAATGTATGAGGGTTTGGGACAGGTAGTTTATGGTGGTTGGCAAACTTTAAATAGATATTACAATCCTTCCTTTTTTTTGGAACTTTTTATTTTTTTTATTAAATATTGTCTTGTCAACTTAAGGTTCACTTACTTGCTTTTTCCATGGCTTTCAACCACATCTTGTGGTCTTTCCTGGTTGTTAAAGTTTTCTCAGTGCCACACACGTCTTAGTTATCATTATCATGAAACCTACATTAAGTATGGTTATGTGGTTAGAGATTATAATAATATATCGTGATTTTTTTTATGGCTAAAAAGCTGAATTGCCATATTACCAGATCACTAAATCTAGAGTCCAAATGAGTGATCAGTTGCTTATCTGCCAAATGTCACAGGAATCTGTTTTTTGAGTGATTCTCCAGGCGGAAAGATAGCCTTTTAATTGCAGGGAAAATGAGAAAATATGTTCCAAAGTCGTTGTTGTTGGTGTTTTTGGCACATGTACAACCAGTCAGATTTCTTGGAAGATATAAAGCGAATGAAACTGGAGTTTCTATCTTCCTCACTGGAAAACTGCACTGACTTGCGAGGCAGGATCATTTTCCTCTAAATGACGAAAATGTGGGCTCCGTTCACACATGGTGCATTTTGGGAAGTGTGTGTCTATTTTGAGTCTGTGTGGTTGCTCCTGTGGGTTCCCTCTAAGTAGCTTTTAGCAGGGCTTGATAAGGCTTTACACACACACACGCACACGCACACACACACACACACACACACACACTCTGTTAAACCCAATAGTCTTACAGGGCATTAAACCCCCATTTTCATTTTCCCTAAAGCAGCTTTTGTTTGAAGGCGTGTGAAATGCACCAGGCTCCCCTGATAACGCTGCACTTTGTAGGTTATCGACTGGCAGCGGTCTGCGCTGAAGTGATCTCTATCACATCTTCACTGTGATGGGGTGCTTACTTTCTCACTTGCCAGCCCGTTTTGGGTTATATCTTTAATCTTTTTTCACAGAAAGAGCAGGCTTCTTTCTTCATTGTAGACGGCGGATGATGTATTTGGAGATTATTTGCCCTCATTTAGGCTAAAGGAAACAGGTAAAAGGGGCAGCATGGAGGAACAGGCAGGTCAGAAAGGAGAAAAGAGGTCGTCTTTTATCTGGACGAGCTGGATTTTACTTTTACTGCCCACTTTTCTGCCGAGGCACAGAATGTGTGAGAAACTGGATCCTCGCAACTTCTGGGCTTCTGCTCTGTTGCTGACCTCTGACCTCCCTGTTGAGCAGTGCAAGAGAAAGCTGTGTGACCCATAAAGTATCACAACGAACAAACAAAAGCCATTTAACATTTTAAATTGAAAAACCTCACAGTGTGTTATGAAGTATCTATCATATTATACATATTACATCAAGACAACTCTTTGACAACAGGTTCAGTTTCTTCACCTGTGCCTCCAAACAGCCGCAGTCGGAGTCTGGCCGAGTGTGACTGAGGCGGCTTCTGCTGAGTCTCCATGATGGGTTCAACAGAGGGTGAACTGGAGGTCTTCTGTCCTCTCAGCACCATGTTAATTTAAGTCCTAGCTACAATAACTTGACAAGTAAACTGTTACATGAAGTTTTGGACCTGTTTGTTGGAGTTTTTGCTCACTATCTTGCTTGTCTTATCTGTCGTTGTGAGAGGAAACGTTGATCAAAGGGCCAAAGTCGCATTAAATCCTGGTAAAATATAAAAGTGGCTGTTAGTAATAAGTCATTATCGTGTCTGAAATCTGACTGGCTGCTGAATTTGACCCTTGGTCTGTCAGTGGCTGGTCGATGCTCACATTTAAAGAAGTTAATTTCCCGCAATACCCTTGTCCATCCGCGGGGAGCGCGAAGGTCAAGGTCAGCCGGAGTCAAGTGTAGAGTTTACACTTTGTTTTACTGCTGTGGTGTTATTGCTGAGGGGACAGTGTCACGTTAGTGAAGATGATAGAGAGATGCAGTCATAGAAACAGAGCGAGATTGTTTGTGTGATTTATGAGTTTGTCAGAGCTCTAACTGCCGACAGTTCAGCCCTCAAGGTAAATATCATTTGACTGACAGCCAGTGTGTGTGTGTGTGTGTGTGTGTGTGTGTGTGTGTGTGTTTATAATACAGCAGCAGTATTGAGTATCAAAGGTTATCTTGTTCTATTTTGGGAATCTCTCCAGTAGGCAAATTTCTACTGCTGCAGGATCTGGTCTGTTGAGGACACACACACACACACACACACACACACACACACACACACACACACACACACACACACACACACACACACACACACACACACACACACACCATGTGTCGCTATGTCTTCCCATAGACACAAAGTATACTGTAAAAACACTAAACTATCCCTGACCCTTAACCATCAAATAATTACTACAACAGAGTATAGAAAGCGTTGTTCTCCTGGTGGACTTCAGCAAAACGGTCCCACAAAACACTGAGTGTTATCCCACAATACTGGTCCCACTAAGTTTATAATACAAGAACACACACTGATACACACTCTCACTGTTGATCTAGCATTTCTGTGTATTCTTGTTGTGTTAACAATATTGACTTAAGGTGAGAGTAAAAGTTCCAAATGTTATCTGTTATCTTTTCCTGCTCTATTTTGGGAATCATTACTGACTCACACCCACACCTTCATTTTATCAAACGGATTGCATTTCCATACTGTCTTTTCTCAGTCGTCCGAACACTCAAAGCGCTTCACACAACATGCCGTTCACACACACATTCTTTCAGAGGCTGCTAATCTAACACCACACGCACATTATTAAATAAGGGTTACTGTGCAGTGAGCTGGTTAGGCTGTCAGGGTCCTGCATCAACCTGTCAGCTTTCATTTTGCAATAATGGCTGCTACTTGCTGTACATTATCCTGCTTATTACATGGTTTGGTACTAAAGAAATCCATAATTTGACATGAAATATTGATTTTAAAAATTATTTTATTGTTTCTCTTACCAGAACTGCATCCAAAGCAACGGTCTGATTGACAGAAATATCAGATCTTAGATGCTGTAATAGACCAATCAGAGCAGAGGAGTATTTTGCAAAGCCGTGTAATAAATGCTCACAATTCCTTAAATAAATAGAAAACTCTCCTCGACTTTTCCTTTCCACCTCTTTCATTAAGTCATCCAAACAAAACGGGCCGCTCATTTGATCTGCTGCCTCTGCTGTGAGGGCCAAGATTCATCACCATCTCATCAAACCATGAATCACGAAGGATCATGAAAGCGCAGCAGAAATGTGTTTTTAATCGTGTAGTAATCTGCTGTCATACATGACGCTCAGCCCGGCTGATCTGCTGGAAAAAAACTGACCCTACAACCCAAATCCTGGTCCAGATCAGTTGGTCGGCTCTGATCGGAAGACGTCCAGCTAGATGGAGGGACTTTCCTCGGACATGTAGGTCAAGTTGTTGAAGCTCTGCGTCATGAGAAAACGGCCTCTTGGGACGGCAGAGGGACGACCTGTGTCCCTCGCTGCCTGTTTTTGCTTCAACGGCAGGAAATGAAATCACTCTGGAAGATTTGTTTTGCAGCAGGATAACGTTTTTGTGTCACAGTCACATAATTTAGATTTTAATAACATGTGATACCCGAGTAATTAGATGCAATGATGTGGGCATACTTACTGCCTCGGGCTTTATTTTCTAAGTGGAAATAGAGTTGCATATATAGAGAGTTTTTGTATATAATCCTTGGGTTTTGTAGTTTCAGGCATTCAGTGAAATCTTGCAAACTGACTTGTTGGTGCCTGAAAGTTATTCTGTGTTTGCCACGTCCAGGAGAGGAGTCTAATGTGAGTGTAGAAGTGATTTTAACAGACCTCTGTAACCAGCTCCTCCTCTCTGCTTCTGGATAGCAGCTCGAGGACACGTTAGCGACTACTGGCATCAACATACCGGCATATGGTGCTGCAGGGATGACTGATTCTTGTAGGCCAACCTGGGAGTTAGCATCGCCCTGGATCCCTCGACAAACAGCTGATGGGATTTTTCCATTGGATTTTGAATTATCGCAGGAAAACAGCTCTGTGGCAGGCAAAAGTTTATGATACTTACATGTTTTATTCATCTTCTCCAATCTTCTCCAAATAGATACCTAACGTTAGGCTATTAACAAACTGCACCGGGGTCTCAGACTTGAATGCCATGTCATGCTTTATTAGACGGGCTTAGTCCATCCTGTGGCTCTTTGCTGCATGTCATCCCCTCTCTCCTCTACTCTGTCCTAAGTTTTTATTAGTTTGCAGTAGTCAATCAATCAATCAATAGCACCAATTCATAAAAGTGTTATGAAGTAGCGTGAGTATAAACACAACCAGAGGCTATGAAGGCTGACTAATGAGTAGAGGAATGTCAATGACAACCTCTGTGGCTTTTTTAAGACACATAAAAGCTTCAGAATTCATTAGTGGGGTATTTACTGACGTATTTTATGTTATAGAACAAAAGTGTGAACGCTTGTTTGAAGCCAGACGTTATTTCAGGCATCGAACCAAAAGCCTGTTTAAAGAAGCCCACTAACTTTAAAACAAGGGAACTGGAAGTGCAAGAATTCAAGTTCATCTCCGGGTTTTAGGACTCATCCCTGCAGCACGCTGTCTGACCAAACTGTTGGCGGTCACATTGCATTATGGGTAATGTAGGTGCCAGGTTTTGACAAGAAAAAAGCACGAGTGGAATATCCAGCCATCACAGCTCACCACTGCTTCAGGGTCGAGCACGTCATGTCTCGTCTCCACTTATTTAAGATATGAGCTCATGAGTTACATTTGAGGGCAGCTAAAGGATCAGCAGCCTTCAGTGCTGCTGCCTCAGTGGCCGACGGGAGTTTATTAGTCAACTTCATACATGCTACTGTTGTATTTCCTGTCATCCGATCTGTGGAGGGTCACTGCAAACGTCATCACTGAAGGGTCGTGAGGCTCAGCAGCTTCCTCTTCAGTTAGACGGTTTCAACAATGCTGCTGACTGCTGATTCTTTCTTTACAGTCAAATTAAATGCAAATATTCTGCACCGCACAGAAATCTCATTTTTAGTTCAGCCAGTAAAACGGCCTCAAATCAGGTCAATCTGAATGTAAACAAAGTCAAAAAGTGTTTAGGTGAAGGAGCGGCGTCTCCTCACTTACAGCATCTGTAAAGTGATTGTTAATTATCATGATTATCAAGGTATCATTGTCTCAGTTTTATTCTCTAAGTGAATAACTTTTTTTAAACTCCTACAGGAGTTTTTATTGCGTAATATTTTTAGTAAATATCAATTCATTCGTTTGAGAAAGCTCCCTGATAATTATCATCATATTAATTTCATCCACCCCCCCACCCCCCCTCTCCTGGCAGTTATCACTATAGTAACCACTAGAGATGGGTGTTACACATCCCGAGGGTCAGAGGCTGTCCGAAGGGGGTGTGTGTGTGTGTGTGTGTGTGTGTGTGTGTGCGTGTGCGTGTCCTCTCTCTCAGTTCACTGTGAAGTCAGCCGACAAACAAACCAATTTGTTTGTTTTGCTGATGTCGCCTGGCAGCGTGTTTGGGCAGGCAGGTCGGACTGTACCAACTGAGGGGAATGGGGGGCGTGGTGGAGGGTGCAGGTTCACACACACACATGGTCACATTCTCACACACACACACACACACACACACACACACTGCACTGAGGTGAAAAGTAGTTCCTTCCTAGACCAGTAAATTGTCAAATAATTGCCAAACAATCCTACTGCTGCAAAATGTGTGTACTTTGTGTGTGTGTGTGTGTGTGTGTGTGTGAGATAGCACCAAAGGAAGCACCAGTAGCTAAATGTCAGCAGACACCTCCAGCCCTTTGTCTGTGAATTGGAGGTCGACCCGCTCCTCTTTGAAACCAATAAGCTGCTTGTTTTTGTGTGTGTGCGCTAATTGAGAGAGGGTTAGTGAGGGTAAGAGTGTGTGTGTGTGTGTGTGTGTCCTGCCAATGGGGAATAAGCAACCAGTGTTTTCACACACTGAGCTGTGGGGAGGACCGCAGACGAAGGAGGGAGGCTCGTCCAAGAGGAGCATGAAGCTGAGTGTGACTGCTGTGACAGTCGTTTATTCCTGCTGCCTGTTAGCATTATGCTCGGTGAGTAGAGGGACGCTCTGTTGCTGTGTTTTCACGTGCCAGATATCAGGTGTGTGTGTGTGTGTGTGAGCTGATTCTCTGGATCTAATTAGCCTAATTGGAGAAATGTTTCACAGTTCTTTGGTTTCACTTTGCTTGTTTTTCTCACTGATGGACGGAAGAAATGTGAATTTTGAGTCTTAACTTCCAACAGAACTTCTAGATGAACTTCACTAGCACCGCTTACTAACATCAGTATCAGTCGTACTAGTGAATGTCAAACTGTGAGACTTTGTGTGTAATATATAATGTCATTGGAGTTCTTTTGTGTGTGTGTGTGTGTGTGATGCTGGGGTTATAATGACTCTGTGTCTGAGGCCATTTCATTGAAGTGAAGTGGGTCACATGGTCAGCTTTGTGCCTATAGACTATATTATGCATTAGTGATAAATTGGAACCAAATAAAGGCCTGAGGTGCTCCTTCCTTCCACAGAGTCCATTACTATGTTAAAAAAACCACAAAGGTCTTTTTGTGCTATTCTGGAGTCATATTGTAAGTTTTTTTGTTTTTTTTAACTTTACAAGCTACATAATTAATGTCGTGTTTGCACATAAAAGCATCAATAATTATAATCCAGTAATATAATATAATAATGTTATAATAAACATTATTGTTGTAGTTTATTTTGATTCTAATATTTGCGCACTTAACTAAAAAAAAAAAAAAAGCAGAAGAAGAAGTGATAAAAGCAGCTGTGTACTGGGAATACTGGGAATAGATGGTAGTGGTGATGGTAGGACTGTAGTTCAGTATAAAGTATGGAATTAAAGAGCATTAAACAGTGCTGATCTTGTTATTTAATCACTAATTATTTACTGACATGTTTCAGTCTGATGAACTAGATTAATTTAACAAAGTGACTGCGCTAACGAAGCCACGCGTCGCAGACAAATTCATTTCCTCACTGGTGTCGTGCGGTTGAGCGTGAACTGTGATGGGGGAACTTTCCACCCAGACCTTCTTCTTGTGGTTGTGATGGTTTTACTGCATCTGAAGCCAGCACAGTTAGCCCCCTTTTTCCAGCAGTGCACAGGATGGCCATAAATCACTTAAAACTGGGTCCTAAAATCCAACTTACAATCATTTATAATTGGTGTGCACTGGATGTGCCATGAGGAAAAACGGTTACACGCTCCTCTCCTCTCCTCTCGTGTTTTATGATAACCAGACGGGGTGGGGGGGCACACACGTGTTATTTTAACACCTCTGACAAGTCGTGTGCTCCTTTCCAGCCATGTGTGCTTTGTCTGTGGCTCAGAGGGGAGACAGTGTTAGCCTTAGCATGTGTGCTTTTCTGTTTCTCTGTTTGCTTCTGCACTTGGAAAAGTAATGTAGGGGGAAACTAACTGACACTGCTAAACATCAAGTAGGCAAGAAGAGGCCAAAAAGCTCTCATATTAGTTCTGCTGTGAAAACTCTTAAAAAGTCCTCCTCCTCCTCCTCTTCCTCCTCCTCCTCTCAGGAATCAAAGAGGGACAGCCATTTTTTTCCAGCTCGACTACTACAACCGTTTTCTGCCTCTCAGCGAAGTAGAAACGCTGGAGTCACGTTTTCACCTGACGATGATGAAATTCAAAACCATGTAATGCAAAGCGTGAATGTATGGTGACAAACACACTTGGTGTGGCTCTTTATGAGCTTCACTCCTGACTCAGCGCTGTTGTTACTGTAAACACCTGCTGCCCGCGACAGCACACAGTACCTGCAGTCACTCAGTCCTGTGTGTGTGTGTGTGTGCGTGTGCGTGTGTGTGTGTGTGTGTGTGTGTGTGTGTGTGTGTGTGTGTGTGTGTTCCTGGGGGAGTCCTAGGGCGTTTCCTCTTGGCTCAGCTGTGTGCTTGTGTGTGTTTATGGATGCAAAGCTCTGTGTGTTTATGTGGCTTCCTCTCTACATTGTCCGAGTTCTTACAATACGTCACTAATCGCGGCTCGTATCATTGTAATAAAAATGCGTCAAAAGAATATTTGATGCATGAATGTAGTAGGCAACTGATAGATAATTATGCTAACAGCACAAATTTTTTTTGTAAAATTAAAGACACCAACCAGAGTTAGTAAGAGCCTCTATGCCACACCAGTGATGTGAGCTGTTATCCAAAGTACAGCCACATTTCTGAGTATTCCCGTTTTCTTTTTTTGCTAATATCTTTTTCATCTTTGTCAGTACACAAATGTTCCCACTTCAGCCCTGTATAAAGAATGATCTAATCTATGTATTCGCTCTTTCCCTTCCCTGTGCTGCTGTCTGACTTGCAGCTTCAGCACAGAGAACGACCACCTTCAAAATCCAGTTTACTTATTTCTTTTGGATGTTGTCACTGTAGCCAAAAGCATAAGGACCCATGCTTTCTGTTCCTTTTGTTCTGGAGCTTTTTATGGTCTGAGGTTGTCCCTCTTTCTTTTGGCCATGGGGCGTTTCATTTCATTCAAGTTAATAATCGTGTGTTTGGTAGATAATCCCATATTACAGTGCTGGGGTTTTCACCATGGTAGCTGCATGTCATGTGTCAACAGCTACTTGGTGGTTTTTTTTTGCAGACAGTCATGGTTCCAAGATTACGTGTCTGGTGATCCTCTGATTTTTTCTTCTAGCGCCACCATGAGGCTGACATTTATGGTTTTGGGTATCGTATGCCCCTCAGGATAAATAAGTAATAACTTTTCCCTTCCTCTTCTGGTGCCACCATAAGGTCAAAATACGTCAAATTCTCAGGATTATGAACAAATACCCGCAAAACTAATGACATTCCCGTCACTCTCAGCTGCACCTTGTGTTTAGCGCTAATTAGCAATTGCGATCAAGCAAACATGCTAAATTCAGATGCTAACACGATCATCGTTACACCAGAGAAACATCAGTGTGTTAGCATGTTAGCATTTAGCTCAAAGCACCACTGGGCCTCACAGGGCCGCATGGTGGCACATGCTTGTTGCCTGTCTGGGTTTGATAAGATAAGATGAGATACTTTATTTATCCCACACTGGGGAAATTCACTTGTTGTAGCAGCGGAAGAGACAGAAAAGGTGCAGAGACAAAGTGTTAGTAAGAGAAGTAGTGCAAAAACAAGGGATATAACAAAATATGAAAATAAATCTTTTTTTTTTGTCATCACTTTCCTTTCATTTATCCTGCATCTGTTGGAGAGAAATAGAGAGAAGCATGTCATGGCCAGCTCTTTCATTATGTTGAGCTTCTAGTGGCCCAGAGTCACATGACAGAAACCCCCCTCTCTCTCTCTCCCTCTCTCTCTCTCTCTCCTATTTTCTCTTTTTCACACTTCTTATCTTCGTCACTATGTGTCTCTTTCCCCAGCAGTCCTTCTCTGATATATACTCCTTTTTGTGCTCTCAGTTCTTCATCTTTGTCCTCTCTCTCTCACTCTTTGTCTCCATCTCTTGTGTTGCAGTGAGGAAACAATAAAATCAACTCTGTTTCCTTTTTAGGTGCTGGATAGATGCAACACTCCTACCTCTCTCTCCCTCTTTCTCTTCCCCTCGCTCTCTCTCTGCTTCTTTTTCCTCAATGTCGCTCCTTCCCCTGCTCTTTCTTTCTTGGTCTTCATCCTGCTCGCTCTTTTCTTCATATTTCTGACCCCACCTCTTTCTCTCTGTCATGGTCATTGCTCTGATACCTCTCCCTCTTACTGTATATGGTCATAGAGGCTCAGCCCTGCTGTTTCTGTACAAACCGACTCTCCACACAAATTCTCTCTCTATGGGAAGGTGATTTCGCAGAGGAGAGTGGTGATCTGAGGCTCCAGCTGTGTGCAGAGCGTGTGTGTGCGCATTATGTGGCCAAATGTGTGCGGACAGCCGGACGCTTTACCCATATTTGAATGTTGATCATCTCATTCCAAAACCACGGGCATTAATCTGCTGCTATAACAGCCTCCACTCCTCTGTTTCAGTTACTCCAAGCAGACGTTGAACCAGCTGATTTGTTCCCATTTACACAACATCATCAGGGGGGGTCCAGCACTGATGTTGGGTGATCAGTTCTGACCCTCAGTTGGCATTGCTGTTAATCCCAAAGGTGTCAGATGGGGTTGAGGTCACGGCCAGTCAAGACCTTTCACGCCAAACAGGGACAAAACACAGAGACAAACACAAACTGTTGACGTAAAGTTGCAAATGCACCGTTGTGTCAAAAAGCATCATTGCACACTGTATCTATTTCCTTTCTCTGTAGCTAAGAAGCTGGGATTGGCTCCAGTATAGACAATGAATGGATGGATGGAAGCCATGAAACTGACCATGAATAGGAACGTCCATGATCTCATGGCCCTGTAGTGTGGTTGGTGTTGCATTTACACCCATTAGAACCCAATAACCTCTCACAGAAAATCACTCACAGACATTTAACTAAAAGAAGAGAGCCCAGTGAGTTTGTCAGTTACATAATGTGAAGGTCATCACACCATCGGTTGCTATAGTGACTTCGGCAGCACCCACAGATGAAGAAGTGTAAGTGCATGAAGGAGGGATTTGCACCTCGACCACCCACAGTACTTGGCTTCAGGGTGAAGTATAAGAGCAAACAAGCTTGACGTCAATGCAGGGAGTCACGGAGGGTGCAGCCTGTAATATGTATGTATGTATGTCTGATTGTCAATAATTTATAGGAAGCTTATAGTGAGAGCATCCATCAGCCAGCTGCATGCATATTTCAAAACACCCTAATGCACTGTACTTGGAGATGTGCAGAGGACTGCAGTTGGTGTTGGACCGTATATGAACTAAATCCTTCAAGGTCCTCATTTTGTTCTTACTCAAATTTACTGCCTTTACTTCTATACTATATTTATTTCTCATTAAATTTGTTCCTGTTTGGACTAGATGACGGAAAAGACTTTCATGTTTTCCATTTTTCTCATCAAATGGTGTGTCAGGTTGGGAATTGCCCTTGAGCAAAACAGTGCTCCACTGTAGCTGGTCATCAGATAAAACTGTTGTTGAACTGAGCAGCTTCCAGGTGTGAATGTGAGCATCAGGCGCCGTTCTTACAGCTGATATCACACTAACATGTGATCAGTGTCTGGATACGTTATCTGGATAATGACCTCTGATCGACAGGTGTGTATTAATGAGTTTTTCGCCTCAGCTCTGCTCACACTGTGATCGCATTTCACAAACCAAATCAGTCAGACAGGACTTGGCAACACACATGGATGCGTCCCAGGTCAAGACAAAACTTAATACCTACTGTTATTACTTAATACTTACTGTTATTACTTAGCTGATAGTTTTTGCGTTTTGAGTCAGGTGACCTTTCAACTTGCTTGGCAGATTTGCAAAAAAAGAAACGAAACACGGTGGTCATGTTGTGTAGATTGCATTTACACTCGACTGTAATCTGATCACAGTGTGAAAAACTGAAATAGAAGTTATAGTGATGAGCTTGTGTGTTGCATCTGGTCCCCGTCCCGTTCAGACAGATTTCTGTCCATCACGCCTCCGACCGGGCCAATCGTACCTGTTTATCTAAGTCAGGGCAGGCTGGACTCTGCAGAGGAACGCTGTTATAGCATTCTTGTAAACAACCAAGATGGCTGATGTTTCATTGCTCTGATTGGCTGTAGGTCTGTCCAGTTGTGTCCAGAACCATTTTGGTTTGCGCCCATTGCTAATTCTTGAAAATTTTAAAATGAGCTGAGAGTTTGAGACAAATTTGCCCTTTCGAACTGATCTGGCGATGCCAGACAGAGCCTGTGATGTACAGTGCATCATCAGTGTGAACTCCCACTCCTCCATGTATTTCAGGACTGAGTATTTAAAGTGGTCAAGTTTTTGATTGTGTCCAGTGAGCCAGCAGACAAATTATTCAAGTGTATCTTATTTCTCACTGAATCTTTTTTCTGAAAAGTCCCCCTTATCGCTGCTCATGTTTTCAGCTGTTTGGTTTTCTTTGCAACAGTATTTCAACTTGTACGTTTATGTTTGGGTCAAACACATAAACTTTCATGTGTGATTCAGGGAGTTTGAAGTCAAAGGTTTCAGTTTAGTCTCTCGCTAAACTGCTTTGATATGAAACATCTTGTCAGGCACACAGTGTGTGTGTGTGTGTGTGTGTGTGCGTGTGTGTCTCTAACGGCCTGTGGCCACGTCGTCAGGATCACAGTTTTTTCACAGAAAGAAAACGACAGGCAGTCAGACGGCAGCAGGAGTTTGGAGGCAGACAGTAGAGAAAAAGCAAAGCCTGAGTCATCTTTCCCTCCTGCGTCTCTATTCAAAGATCTTCATCCCTCCATCCTCATCAGCTGTTTCGTCATTCCTGTCACTGGTCTACGAACAGGAAGGGACGTGTTGCTTCTTTAAAGGATAATTCTAGTTTATTTCCAATTTAAATCTTGTTTTTCTTGTTTGCCTCAAAGTGGCTCAGAAGCCAGTCCACTTGTGGCTTCCCATGACAAGAGTTTTTATCCGTTCAACTGGAGAGTTATTGTGTTTTGTTCCTGGATGTTTTACAGACCCAAAGAGGTTTAAATATGCAGTACTTCCCAAGAATAAAACACACACTAGAAAAGAATGAGCAAAATTTCATCTGACATAAATCAGAAACCACAATGTTTCCCAAGCCTCAACTGAGAACATATTTTAACCAAAAAAAGATCATTCCTTAAACCCAAGGAGGTCATCTTTGGACCTAATCCTAACCAAGCCTGAACCATAAATTATGTCAGATCATAAACTACGGATTTATTGTTCAGCAGTGATATGTAAAGGTTCTGTGGCTGTCAGATCAGAAAACACAGCGTCGTCCTTAAAGGAATGGGGAACGTATTGGGTGTTTGACTGACAGAAGGCAGAACTCAGAAACTTGATGACTTGTTCTCGTTTGACAGTGTTAATCCTGTAGTTTTCCATACGGTAGACGGACCGACTGACGGACTCCCCGTCCTGCTGTCTGATTGGATGGAGGGTCTAAAAGAACAAATCCCAATTAAGTCAAGAAGATGGTTGGTAGCTGAGTGTGTGTGTGTGTGTGTGTGTTTAAGAAGTTAGTATCTTGAAGGTCAACCCCCCCTCCAGTTATCCGTTGTATCTCAACCTCCCTCAGTGTCTCTTTTTCTCTTTTCAAACTGAAACATTTGCCGGTTTCTCTTTCTCTCTGCAGGGTAGTTAGATCCCCTACCAGAGATGCTAATTATTGCCATGTGTCTTGCCTTCACGCTACCAGAAACACACATACACACACACACACACACACTCGCACACACTCATGCAGTGCCGACATTGTCACTGATGATGTCCATACCCTCAGGCGGTTTCCTGATCCGAGCCAGTTAATCACATGTATGTGTGTTTAAGAGGGATTTGTCAAGTCAGCCACGCAAACAGCTTTTTCCGTGTTGGACAAATCCGCTGCAGATTTAGCGTCACTCAGGTCTGTTTCATGCATCTCTCACTGTTAGTCAGGAGACGCTCTTCACTCTGATTTTCTCCTCCTGAGTCACCCTCCTGTCAGAGAAACCCTGAAATTGTTCCACAGCTCATCAGTCGTCAGTCTGGCTGTTTGTCTGTCTGTCTGTGTGTGTGTGTGTGTGTGTGTATCAGAGCACACTGAGGCTTTATGAGTGTTTGAGAATTAACATTTTTCTTTTTAATGAAGCAGTATGTGGCATTTTTGTGTTTAATTGCTTGTGAAATACACGCACACACTGTTACACGTGTCCAATTATAGACGACACACGAAACTAAAAACCAACCAATCAATCAATCTGTATTTATATAGCGCCAATTCAGAGCAGCGTTATCTCAAGACGCTTTCCATAAAGAGCAGGTCTAGACCAAACTCTTAAATTAAGAGAGAGACCCAACGATTCAGGAATTCAAAATTAAGGACTCAAGAATCCCCACATGAGCAGCATCAGATATTATATTAGGCAACAGTGGCAGGAAAAACTCCGGAAGAACAGAACCAGGCTCAGAGGTGGGCGGCTTTCTGTCGGGGTCCGTGTTGGGTGGAGGTTGGACAGAGAGAGAGAGAGACAAAGCAAACAGCAACCAAAATACTAACTAGCAACTATAGTGCTGACAATAGGAATATGACTAATAATTAGCAATACGGTGGCAGCTGACGATCCGCAGCAGTGATTCATGAAGCCAGAGAACCACAGCAGGAGAACCATGAACCAAGAGCACAACATGGACATTCAAATAGACTGAAGTCACACAAACTGTGAATAACACGTAACATGAGAAAATGTCTGACAGGATAAAATGTTTCCCAGATTTGTCCTCCTTGTATTCAAGCTAATATGATCCATCTTTGTAACAGTGATTTAACTGTAATTTAGTGTCTTCAAATGTAAAAGTGTCTTAATTTGTCCACCTGCGCAGGAAAAACACATTCGGCATGGGATGAGTTTCTCCTGGTCTCCCTTTTTATTCGTTTATTATTTATCTTTTTATTTATTTGTTTTTTTCTATCATTTTTCAACTTCTATATTTTTTTCGTTTTGTTCCTGTGTTTGGATGCTTCCTGCTTCGTTCGTTCATTGTCATTGCTAATTGTCTTGAATTCCACCTGTATGGAAGCATGTGAACTTGACTTTGCATTTATGAAAGTAAACCGCAGACAGAAGTTCACATAACAGCAGAAAATAGATTAGTCCACTTATGTTTCATAAAAATGCTTAATAGATTCAAACGAAACCATAGTAGGACGTAGGACTGTATTTACCTCATATTCTGTATTTTTGTGTCTTTTCTTAAGTCTACCTAACTTTCCTGTCAGCTTACATTGTACTTTTATGAAGCAGATGGGAACTCACCAACAGTCCCAAACTGCCTGAGCATCTCCATCTAATACACTCACACGACTTGACCTCCGTCTCTCCTTTCAGCCGCCTGCCATCACCAGTTTGATAGAAGCGTCTTTATAGTTGATCTGCACAGACTGCACATCCATCACTGCCACTCAGCACTTTACAAACTACATTACCCACGTCTGCATTCACCCTCAGCACCACGTCTGGCTTCTGATTTGCCAATAAAGAAAAATCCTCTGGTACTTCTCTCAGCTCTTAAACTCCAGTTCCCATGATCCCTTCTGCTTCCTGCTCTCCTCTTAACTTATTGTCTTATTTCACCCAGAAACATCCGTCACTGACTCCAAGTGTTTGTTTTTCTTCCTTGAGTGGGGTTAAACGCGTTCTGTCAATCAAAAACGAGCACTCAGCTGATATTCATTTACTTCCCAGTGGTTTTCCAAACATTTCTGGCTCTCTTTTCTTAAAATTTTCTCTGTAAATATGGCAAACTCCTCCCATCTGGTATTCCCTGGCGCTTAAAACAATGCCGAGAATCATTTTATAAAAGAGCTATTAGAGTCAGATGTGCTTTGTGAAAATCTGCTGATGGTACCTGAGGTGGACTTGATTTATGGCCTGGCTCAGGCAGGTCGCTCAGCAAGTTTTGACGTGGCTTGTGGCAGCGTGAAAGGTGAATTAAGTGCATCTGCAGTACTTTATGTTTTAAATTGCTCACTTTTGCTCACACAGACACACAGACACACACACACTCACACACACTTACACACATGCACCCAAACTGCACCATCTGGTTTTGGTTGAGTGGAGAGAATGACTTAGCACAATGTGATGAAGTCAAACAGCTTTCTCTCGCACCGCTTTGTGTTTTGATGTCTAAGGTTGCAGCTTTTTGTGGAATATATTTATTTGAGTGCAGGATTATTGTTTCTCTCTCATTTATTTCCATTAATTCAGCTGGTACTTGTTATAATGTAAATCCATCTGGGTTTTAGCTATAGCTAAATGTAGTGTATTTCTACACAGTAGCCTTAGATATTTGATTTGCTAGCTTTAATGTCTTAAGTGTCTAAAAGTTTCATAAAATTAAATGTTTCTTTCTCTCTCTGCTTCTCTGGCAGGTGATATCACACAGAAGGGCTATGAGAAGAAACGGTCCAAGCTGATTGGATCCTACTTCCCGCAGTCACCAGGTGAAACTCAGCTTCCTTCACTTTTTCATTCAGGCCTTTTAATAAATGAGAGTTAGTGAAGCTTTGTGTTGGCATGTGTTGTCAGAGCAACTTTTAGAAATTTAGAAAAAATTATACCCAATTTCTTGGGAAATGTGACGAAATTGGTCAAAAAACAAGCATCACCAACAGGTTTTTATCACCTTAAAATCCTACTGGGATGAACATGAGAGAAGAGCAGAACTATGGCAAACAAAAAATGAAATATTTGCTGATAGACAACGTACAATTAATGAGACTGACAAAAGATTAAACAACTTGAAAAATAACTCAAAGGCACCTCTTACTCGTCTTTTGACTGCTCTCACGCTCCCAGATGATGATGAACATGACGGTGAGGTGACCTTTTAGCAGTAGAAGGACAATAGTTCATTTGGGATACTAAAATCAGATATATCAGCAAGAATAAACACAACCAAATTAGCCTGGATGCTCTTTTGATTCTATATCCACTCATATTTAGCACAGGAGTAAAATGCAGTGATGTATCAGCTCTGTGGGTCCTCATCTCTACAGGACTAATGATTCTTTTATAGGAACTGCTAGATTTGCATAATCAGCTTTATAGTTGCTTGACTTTGGCCACAGATACATGAAACCTAACTCTCTATTCTCTGTCTTAAGTTTGGATTGGTGTCTGTCAAAATTGGATGTCCCATGGGCTCTTTTTCTGTGTGTTGAGGATGTTTAATCAGGACAAATTGAAAACACACTTTTTAAACTATGCTAAAAAACACAGAAGTTTTTTTGGCATGTATCTGTTGGATTTACACAGAGAGAATTAGAGTTATAAAGCAGGTAGTGGCCTTTGTTTCACTAAAAGGGCCCTGCAGGCAGTTGCAGGGTATGAAACTTCAATGCTGTGATTCCAAGGATAACCATTTATTTATTTAGGTGTTTTTGACCAGCAGCCGTCCAGTACGCACTGTTAGAGGTTCGTTTTCTTCTTAAAGGGAACGGCAGAATTAGATCTCCCTCCATATTGGAGATGATTTGATTGTGATCTTCGTACGTTTAATAAATCATCACTAGCTAAGTTTACAAGTTAATACACCACAGATGGATGTTAACGGGTCCGACCACAAAAGAGACGCTGTATGTGAGGATGGGTCTGGAGCATCACCGGAACGGCCAAATGGCACGGCCAAAGCTATTACTGGAATATACTGTGTATGTGTGTGTGTGTTGTGTGTGTCCATGTGTGTGTGCATGTCTGCGGAGGGTGGGGGATGTCAGGAAGTGCATTATGAGAGGGAATGAGGGGTGTGGGATGGAGAAAATGTGTGGTATTCACATCCAGGCCCAGTGGGGGGTCGTCGCTACGGGGGACCGGATGCACACACACACACACACACACACACACACACACACACACACACACACACTGTATTCTGACCCTACATTTTTCATATCTTCTTAGTTCTGCAAATCACTTTTTAATTTCTGTGCACCAGTAACACACATTTGTGCACATATATCCACACAGTACCCCCTTTTCTCTCATTTTCAGACCTTCTCTCACACACATCTGATGACACAATTCTCCCTTTCTCTCTATGAAACACACACACACACACACACACACCCAAGTAGCACAGTTCCCTTCCCTGTGATGTGTTCCAGCTCTAAGGCCTGCTAATCTGCACCGCTTGGTACACAATCAGGCTCATATCGTTTGATTAAAGCATTTACAGTGTTCAAAGTAATGGATTTTCTCCCAGTTACCCAGATTTACATGGTCTCACATTATAAATTTGGCTTAGCTTGATCAGAGACAACTTTAATATCATGAGATCCAGCACACAGTCCTTTTAATACCAGCCAAAAACAGAAAGTGAAAATTCTTCAGTTAATTATTGATACATACACTTGGTAATGTACAATTTTTTGTCATAGATCAAAAGTACATGGATGTACTTACTTACAGGAAAGTCACCTGTGGATTTTTTAGCCTCTTGGTCTCACGTGCCACCATTTTCTAACTCTCAACTTCAAGTTATTGCTTAAGGACTGAAACACAGACACAAGAATAAATGCATGAAACTAAAAACTACTAAAACACACCACACAAGCTCAAAAAAGAGAAACATGATATGACAATTTCAAACTTGTATCCATCATCATCTAAACCAATTATCAATGGTTAAAACAGCATCACCATTGTCAGCCACCAATTTCTATATTACCAGCATTTAGCAGTTTGATTAAATATAAAAAAAAACTACCCCAAGCCAGTCTTTTCTTAAAGCCATCCTACAGTATTTACCCAATAAGACAAGGATCATCATCTTCACCTCCTGAAGCTTGGCCACATTGGATATGATCTATCAGCATGGTTTGGAGTCTCCTCTTGTTGACTGTGTCCAGAATTCCTCCTTTAAACTCGAGGAGCAACAACTCTATTCTGGTCTCCTTATGAATACCTGAGCTGCTGATCTTGTCTCTAAGGGCAGGCTCAGACGAGCTCTGAAGCAACTTTACTTGCCTGTATCTTGTATCCCCAATGCCCATAAGTTCTGTTGACCTTGAGATAAACTTTCTAATATTGTGAACACTGCACCACCTCTATCCTACCCTCACTTAGGAGCAAGACAATCAAAATACAACAGAATTGGTGGAAAGGCACAACAAATGGGATTCATTTCCATTTTCCGGTTGCAATGCCAGTTCATCAAAGCTGGGCAGCCTCCCTGGATCATGAAGGGGGTCAACAGACGTGTTTCGACCCATAAAGATGGATCTGCCTCACTGTTACGGCCTGAGTATGGTATTACGAGCAAAAGGCATTCCTAAGTCCACCAAGCAAATGTTGGCTGGAGGGGAACCTCCCATGATACCTCCAGTATTCTTGCAAGAGTAAATAACTGGCCCACTGTTCCACAACCAGGATGGAAACCTTCATTGCTCCTCTTGGGCTGAAGTTAAAATTTTAGAGTCAACCTGACATAAAGTTTCCTGAGGAGGCTGCAGAGTGATTTTCTGATAATTGGAGCCAACCCTCCTTCATTTAATTGAACATACAATATCAGCCACCAGTGGGCATTGACTCCAACCTTCGTGCACTTATTTAAAAGTCACGTCAGTCATGCTGCCAGACAATATCCAGAGCCTTCAGCATCTCAAGGAGATTATTATAAACCCCC